>NW_027315945.1:28272014-28379514 GCF_026437365.1 Eucyclogobius newberryi | reverse complement strand
TTACACAGCACCTTTAAGCAAGACATGTCTCTGTAGAGAGTTTGATCCATCATTCTACCAATGCCACAACCAAGAAAGAGTTCTGGACAGCAGTGCATGGGGTCCCAAACCAGAATTTGAGCCAGGATCTTGGCCAGGACTCAGGAGTACCCATGGCTGGAAGATTAGCACACATGGGACAAACCATTAATCTAACACACTCCAGCCAGATCACACATTAGACAGGAATCGAAACTGCAATTTTATCTTACCAACTTTGTATTGTAATCTCTCGATAATATAATATCTCAATACAATAAAAAGGATCTTTAAAGTTAACTAAAGTCATGTTTTCCTTATGCTGCAGAACACTACACATCAAAAGTCAGTTGATTACAGAATAACTTTTCCGTTCAGCACCTTAAGCCTCAATGCAGTACTCAGCTGTTTTTAAACACATAACTGCAATTCATGACGAAGCAACATTGTTCAAAAGTACAACAACACGCATCCCTCTCTCCATATGTGTATCCCCAAGCTTGTCACAACATATGTTTGGAGTACACCCCAATAGCTGGTATCTTTTGCCAAACGTTCTAAACCGCAGAGCCACACGAAGCCTCATCTTTGTCCTGTATTTTGCAGTCTTTGATTCATCTCCCGCGGTCCGTAGTCTATTCTCGAACGCCGACTTTTACTGTAGAACTTTGCCCTGCCATTGGTCAGATGCGATGTCGGAGGTGTATTTCCTTTCTGCCTGTGTTAAAGTGAGTCATCTATCCTTCCACGGCTTCATTACAACCTACAAGGGCAAACACTATCTCACTGCCCCCTCGGATGGAGTGAGGAACGGAGATACACGGAATAGACACAATGTGAGACCCCCCACTCATCTCACCTTCTCCCATCGCTATATTTAGCCCTGGATCTATCAACTTGTATTTATGTCTTCAACCGCGGGACGTGGACAGAAATGGACAGCTTCCTTTTACTCGCACGTGACCACGGAATGATGTAAACAAAAGATACATGACTCACGCTTAATAATCACTCAAGCGTTAAAATAAACGTGATATGCGAGTCCCGCCGCCTACTTTGACAGCCTGTAGCTTTTTAGTTTTGAAGCCCTACAGAAAGCAATCAATAATGCATCGTTAAAACCTCTTATTCTCTAAATTTTAAATGGCGGATTGTCAAAAATAACACGATCCCGGCTCGAGGTGGCTCGCACGCAACGAAGAGTGGGGAAAGAATGAGGCAGATGAACAGCATTTGAGTTGAAACACTAACTCTGGACTGACTGTCACCAAAAGCCTAAGGTTTAAAAGCCTTGCACTCCCTCTACTGGTGGTGCACTTCATAAAATAATGTAATCAACAAGCTCAAAATATGAGTCTAATTGCAGAGTGTAATTATGCACTAGTTGAGTAATGAGATGAAGAAACCCACACAGATTTAGGAATGTCCTATTGATCTGAATCTCACGGTGAGCGCCTGATCCCAGTCGTTTCAGACAGACCATTACTCTTAAAGACAAGTGCAGGCAGACGTGATAAGAGCCGATCAATCCATCTGATCAGAACCTGCCCCGTGTGGAGTGGGCACAGACAGCTTTCTTTAGCCTCGTGCCTTTTCTGGAGACTAATCAGTTCTAGAGCAGGAGTTCACTGGGTTTAGCAGTCATATGTTACCAGGTCTTTACAGTTGAGGTCTAAACTTCATTCAACATTCTTAAAGGAGACAAATCATGCTTTTTCAGGTATTGAATAATAACTAAAGTAGATCATGATTTTACATTTTGTTTATTTTAAACTGCAATATTGATTTAAAATGACTTTAGCAACAGCTCCATTGACTTCCTGTTAAATGTCACTGAAAAGTCGCCTCCTCAGAGTGGCATTTCACCATAACAAGCAGCATTTAGGCACAGTGCAGGGGTTTAATTCTGAGATGTGGCAACATGAGGAAAAACCCAACATGTATCACTCTGAGTATTCTTTTTTTTTTTTTTTTTTTTTTATATATAATTGCAACAAAGTACAAAGAGGGTGGAGATACGGGGAGCATCAGAGGCCTTTCCATGATGGCACTCACATTCATTCTTTATGGGAACTACCAAGTCTTGCTCAAATAAATGAAAATAAAAAGCTCTCAAAGCAGAGCGCGGGTTTCAGATGGATAATCACCTGCAGCATGTTTTATATACAATGTACATATGTCACCGGAGGAAAAAATTGTGTTTATAAAAAAAGTGTTTTTGTCGTTTATGTAGGAGGATTTATGTTTTTGTTTTGCATGCCATAATACCATTGTAATAGGCTATTTGGATGGAACTATTTTTGGGGTTAACTTAAATATAAAACGAAATAACTTGATAAAAGTACACAGGTTGTACAACATAATATTTCCACAGGTAGTATTTACATGGTACATAACTGTCTTAACATGCTGCCTGTGATTATCCATCTGTAACTCGCTCTCCATTTGTCTTCATTATTATTTTAGTGAGACTGGGCTGGAGCAGGAAGAGCAGTTCTACGTTACCAGAACTAACGGTTTAGTGAAACGGCCGTGGTCAAAGTATAACTTTAAGTCAACTAATGATGAGGGAGCGCCAAGGTAACAAGGTTAAACGCTCATTCAAGTTGATTTAGCACAATATGAAATCCCTAAAACTACCAGCTCCTCGACGCGTACCCCTGCTTGGGAAACACTAGGATATCTATCCTACACTAGTCTACTCTAGCCTACTCTAACTCTATCCTACCCCCATCTTACTCTAGCCTACTCTGACTCTATCCTACTCCAGCCTACTCTTACTCTAGCTTAATCTAGTTTACTTCAGCCTACTCTTACTTTGTATTACTCTATCTTACTCCAGGCTACTCTAGCATACTCTTACTCTAGCCTACTCCAGCCATGGATCTATTATATTCTAGCCTACTCTAGCTTACTCTAGCTCCATCTTACTCCAGCCTCCTCCAGCCTCCTCCAAACACGAAGCACTTGAATGTCACACCTGTATAACTTCTTCCACACAGTCGTGCCTCTTCCATGGATGTATCATGCCCTCTTCTTCCCTCTTCCATGGATGTATCATGCCCTCTTCTTCCCTCTTCCATGGATGTATTATGCCCTCTTCTTCCCTCTTCCATGGATGTATCATGCCCTCTTCTTCCCTCTTCCATGGATGTATCATGCCCTCTTCTTCCCTCTTCCATGGATGTATTATGCCCTCTTCTTCCCTCTTCCATGGATGTATCATGCCCTCTTCTTCCCTCTTCCATGGATGTATTATGCCCTCTTCTTCCCTCTTCCATGGATGTATTATGCCCTCTTCTTCCCTCTTCCATGGATGTATCATGCCCTCTTCTTCCCTCTTCCATGGATGTATCATGCCCTCTTCTTCCCTCTTCCATGGATGTATCATGCCCTCTTCTTCCCTCTTCCATGGATGTATTATGCCCTCTTCTTCCCTCTTCCATGGATGTATTATGCCCACTTCTTCCCTCTTCCATGGATGTATCATGCCCTCTTCCCTCTTCCATGGATGTATTATGCCCTCTTCTTCCCTCTTCCATGGATGTATCATGCCCTCTTCTTCCCTCTTCCATGGATGTATCATGCCCTCTTCTTCCCTCTTCCATGGATGTATTATGCCCTCTTCTTCCCTCTTCCATGGATCTATCATGCCCTCTTCTTCCCTCTTCCATGGATGTATTATGCCCTCTTCTTCCCTCTTCCATGGATGTATCATGCCCTCTTCTTCCCTCTTCCATGGATGTATTATGCCCTCTTCTTCCCTCTTCCATGGATGTATCATGCCCTCTTCTTCCCTCTTCCATGGATGTATCATGCCCTCTTCTTCCCTCTTCCATGGATGTATCATGCCCTCTTCTTCCCTCTTCCATGGATGTATCATGCCCTCTTCTTCCCTCTTCCATGGATGTATCATGCCCTCTTCTTCCCTCTTCCATGGATGTATCATGCCCTCTTCTTCCCTCTTCCATGGATGTATCATGCCCTCTTCTTCCCTCTTCCATGGATGTATCATGCCCTCTTCTTCCCTCTTCCATGGATGTATTATGCCCTCTTCTTCCCTCTTCCATGGATGTATCATGCCCTCTTCTTCCCTCTTCCATGGATGTATCATGCCCTCTTCTTCCCTCTTCCATGGATGTATCATGCCCTCTTCTTCCATGGATGTATCCAGGGACGGCCCAGCCTATAAGCGAACTAAGCAGCCGCGTAGGGCCCCGAGGCGTTAGTAGGGCCCCCAATCTGGCAACCCGTCTTATGAGAAGTGCAAGCGCAGCGTGCGCCACTAGTGTAGCAGCGCTGCTGGCGCGGCAGCGCACACAGCGGTAACATAACGCACAAACCGCATTTATTTGTAATGACAATCTGGCAACCGAGACACCAAACCTGCGCTGATTGGGCAACTTCATTGTGCGCGAGCAGAAGAGCAAAACATGAACACAACAGAACGTGGTCCCTGCGTGGCCCTCATGTCCAGAGGAATGTATCCCCCCGATGCCGAAAAACGAAAGAAGAAACTTCTTGATGTAAAGAAACTGCAAACTCAACAACACTCTCCAGGTATTGAACTTATCTTACAAAGAGACGGTTAATGCTGCTGTTTGAAACAACACGATTCTGTCACGTTAGTTCTCTCAGGCTGGAGGCGACGAGAGCTCTGCACCGCGCACAATAATATGTCTGAATGAAAGATAATAAGCTTAACATTTACACCAGCCCAGTAGTGTTAGCTGCAGGTGAGGCCGGGGAGGGGCGTCTATGCCCCGGGTCACTAAGAGGCGGAGATCCGGTCCGGACGAGCGCCGTCTCGTCCAGAACCTCTGACGTGAGACTTTGGAGTAAACAGTGTGCAGCCCCTGTCCCGGGCCCCTGCGCAGCCTCAGTCAGTGATGAGCGGTTTGAGTTTGCGTTCCTCTCTCTCACATCACCATGTGTGAGATCAATCGTGACTCGTGAAGTCTGTTTTACTTTGACTTTTTAAAGTGCAATGATAGGAACGTAAAGGTGCAGGAGTCCAGTGTGTGGTGTTCTGATCAGAACAAACATTTATATTGTAATTAACTTTTGATAGAGCAATAAAACATTTCAATTTATTTAAAAAGCATCATTAGACTATTTGTTATAAATTATAATAAATTGATAGTGAAAAATAACCAGACATATTATAATTACGTCTGTTATAGAATAATACTATATATTTTTATACAAAAGTGGCAAAGTTGCAGAAACGCAGTCGCTTCACGCTTTACATTTTCAGTTAAAATGAATCAATTTGACCATAATTATTTTTCATAGCCAATATTGTATTCAGTAATTAAGTACACTAATGTATAATAACTGGCTTTAGTCATTTTCTCCTGGCACAGTTTTATCACATCATCATTTTATAGCATTACAACCTCAACATTTTACTCTTACTTTAGTCGGCTGGACCACATTAAAATGCAGCAGAAGACCCAAAAAAGATCTGAAAATTTATGGGGGAGGGCCCCCAGACCCCCCCTGTTCATTAATTTAAACTAATGTGCTAATGTGGCTGTCGACCCTTAACGCCCACAAATACGCCCAAAAACATATCTGGGATGTGTGTTATTTGTACAGGGAGTAGAGGTGATGTCAGCGGAATACCAAGTTGCATTGTGGGATTTAAGTTAGCAATATTTGAGCTTGTGAGGTGTTGAGAATAAACTAACTGGCAAACAGATGCCCTGGAGTTTTGGTGCGCTTTGTTAGCGTTGAAGAAAGTTCCCATATGTGAATTGTTTACTGACAATGGCAATAAAACTGATTCTGATGACGTGGTGAGGGGCCCCCAAAAATGTTTTCGCTTAGGGCCCCCTGAAGGCTTGGGCCGGCCCTGGATGTATCATGCCCTCTTCTTGCACACACTCGTGCCTCTTCCATGGATGTATTATGCCCTCTTCTTCCCTCTTCCATGGATGTATTATGCCCTCTTCTTCCCTCTTCCATGGATGTATTATGCCCTCTTCTTCCCTCTTCCATGGATGTATCATGCCCTCTTCTTCCCTCGTCCATGGATGTATCATGCCCTCTTCTTCCCTCTTCCATGGATGTATCATGCCCTCTTCTTCCCTCGTCCATGGATGTATCATGCCCTCTTCTTCCCTCTTCCATGGATGTATCATGCCCTCTTCTTCCCTCTTCCATGGATGTATCATGCCCTCTTCTTCCCTCTTCCATGGATGTATTATGCCCTCTTCTTCCCTCTTCCATGGATGTATCATGCCCTCTTCTTCCCTCTTCCATGGATGTATCATGCCCTCTTCTTCCCTCTTCCATGGATGTATCATGCCCTCTTCTTCCCTCTTCCATGGATGTATCATGCCCTCTTCTTCCCTCTTCCATGGATGTATCATGCCCTCTTCTTCCCTCTTCCATGGATGTATCATGCCCTCTTCTTCCCTCTTCCATGGATGTATTATGCCCTCTTCTTCCCTCTTCCATGGATGTATCATGCCCTCTTCTTCCCTCTTCCATGGATGTATCATGCCCTCTTCTTCCCTCTTCCATGGATGTATCATGCCCTCTTCTTCCCTCTTCCATGAATGTATTATGCCCTCTTCTTCCCTCTTCCATGGATGTATCATGCCCTCTTCTTCCCTCTTCCATGAATGTATTATGCCCTCTTCTTCCCTCTTCCATGGATGTATCATGCCCTCTTCTTCCCTCTTCCATGGATGTATCATGCCCTCTTCTTCCCTCTTCCATGAATGTATTATGCCCTCTTCTTCCCTCTTCCATGGATGTATCATGCCCTCTTCTTCCCTCTTCCATGAATGTATTATGCCCTCTTCTTCCCTCTTCCATGGATGTATCATGCCCTCTTCTTCCCTCTTCCATGAATGTATTATGCCCTCTTCTTCCTGCAGAGGCCGCGCGGTTGTTCCTCTTGTGGCGTCACGAGCGGAGCGCGCACTGCGGAAATCTGAACTCTGGGCGGACTTGCCCCACGAGCCGCGCGGGGACCGTCCGTGTCCGCCCACTTCCCCGTGTGGAGCAACAGACTTCACTACAAGACATGTCGTGACAGAGTTCGATTCAGCCCCAGTAACCTTAGCTCACTTAAGCATGGCGGATCCGGGTGTAGCCGGGGTCACGCGCAGGAGAAGAGCGACCTTCGCGGCGGGACGCGGATCGAGTCTCCAGCCGGGGAACGGAGGCTCTGTGGCGGCGCGTCTGAGCTCCCGGGGACAGAGCGGAGACAGCCCGGGAAAGAAGAAGCGTGGATCACCGGAGGACGCAACGCGATTAGAGGGCAAAAGTGACAAACACAAAGGGAGGAACGTCAAAGCCAGCGACGACATGCTCAGGTAGAATCATGCTGGGCTCTGCTTTCACCTTAGGTCTTTTGTGTACGTGGCCCTGAAAGACCTCAGCTTCAGTGTGGTCATCTGAGGTCATGTGAGGTGGTCATCTGAGGTCATGTGAGGTCATGTGAGGTGGTCATCTGAGGTTACTCTCCCATTCACACTCATGATACACACTTCTGTCCGCAAACAGAACTGTGCCATATCAAAGAGGCGGCCTATTTGTAACACTGAGTCAGGCTTAATTATGGTAACAATCATTGACACATTTATGACGCTCTTTTTAATCCATCTCTTATTAGAAGTAGTAAATTTGTGAATTGTGTAACCACGTGTACCTTTTGTATTCCTTGTAGCTGTCACCGGGCACAGGAGTCTCTGCTTAGTTCTGCCAGTGGCTACAACAACTACAGAGGAGTCCTCAACTGGTGTGTGGTGATGCTGGTGAGACACTGGAATGTTTAACAGAATATAGGCTGCTGCCCCCCGTGCTGCCCTCCGTGATGCCCCCCGTGCTGCCCCCCGTGCTGCCCCCCGTGATGCCCCCCGTGATGCCCCCCGTGCTGCCCTCCGTGCTGCCCCCCGTGATGCCCCCCGTGCTGCCCTCCGTGCTGCCCTCCGTGCTGCCCTCCGTGCTGCCCCCCGTGATGCCCCCCGTGCTGCCCTCCGTGCTGCCCCCCGTGATGCCCCCCGTGATGCCCCCCGTGATGCCCCCCGTTCTGCCCTCCATGATGCTGTTTCAGTGGATTCCCGTGACAAAGTATTATGGTAGTGAAACAAAACAAATCTTAACTCATCTCTTTTTCTTTTACAGGTTTTAAGTAATGCGCGCCTCTTTTTAGAAAATCTACTTAGGTATGGACTAAAAAGTATTTCAATACATTTACTTTGATTTTATGTCATCGTGTTTTCCATGTTTCAGGCATGGAATTCTGGTAGATCCCATTCAGGTGGTGTCTTTATTCCTGAAGGATCCTTATAGCTGGCCAGCTGCTTGTCTTGTGATTGGTGAGTTCTTTTGAAACAGTTTAGTTTAGTTTTGTTCAACCATGGTGAAATACACTATATTAAAACTTAACTGGACAGACTCTTTACAGAAGAACCCTGATTTCTTGCTGAAATTGGAATATTCAAAGTTGTTCTGTGTTTACTTCAGTAAGTGCTTACCTTTATGGTGTATCACAGTGAAAGTCTGCAGTAATGCAGCTCCTGCAGTCTCTGGAGGCACAATCACCTGCCCTATATACTGCAAATACTGCAAATACTACTGCTGCCACAGTAGTCCAGAGAGAAGACACCGGCACGAGGCAAAGGGACGACTTTCAGACGAGACAGTTTAGTCCAGAAAAAATGAAACGAAGCGTTGATCTAACAGAGTGGAGAGTGATGGTGTTTAAGTCAGGTGGAGTGTGAGAGTGTTTACAGGAGTGGACAATAAAGCAGCTCGTCCCCAAAGGACAGCTCAGAGCCACTGCAGTAACATGCATCAGAGTTACTGTACTTTCACTGAGGGCTACACAAGAAGGAGCTCTCTGGACTGGTCAGCTTTATTCAACACATACTTTTCACACAACAACATTAGCTGTGGCTGTGAAGCTAACTGAAGCTCTGTTACTCAAGTTAGACTTTAATATGAGCTTTGTTTTAACACAATCTGACTTAAGTAATAAATAACTGGCTTCATTAGAACTGAGTTGAGTTTATTCCTGCTGTTCTGAAGCTTTAAGTCACAAGCAACAACTTGTTTTAGTCACACTCATCCTTTATTGTTGAAAGTCAAACTCCTAAACAAGATTAACACGTTATTGTTCACAAGCTCTGGAAAATGTGTCACATTTTGTAGTTTTTCAAAATTATGTCACTGCAAGTTGTTTTCTCAAACCTGGAAACAAACAGAATTTATCTATGCTAACTTATTATGCAAATCACTCAAACATAAACCAGGAGATGAAGGAAACATTTGTAAACTAAAAGTTATTTGATTTAGATAAAAAGCAGTGTTTATGGATGGCTGATAATGACAAAAATAATACAGTATCTTGAGATTTTTTTTGGGACAGTGATATTCTAGTAATCCAACGGAAATAACCTAAAGTTTGTCTTTAATGTTGACAAATGTGGAAGGAACTGTACAATTACCTAAAAAAGTGCAGAAACATTAGAATCTATTTTGTACTTTACTTTTTTAAATCCATGCATTTTTATTGCTCAAAACATGCATTTGTACCCTGAGCGTTCTCCCCTCTCCACAGATATAAACTGTAATTTGGCCTAGTGCTGTCCCCTGCTTGTCTCCATGGAAATATATAGGTGTAAAGCTATACTATGGAATATTTCAGGCAAAGCTACAGTGCCAAGCAGGTGGCGGACCCTCTCCCAGAAAAGTGTGTGTGTGTGTGTGTGTGTGTGTGTGTGTGTGTGTGTGTGTGTGTGTGTGTGTGTGTGTGTGTGTGTGTGTGTGTGTGTGTGTGTGTGTGTGTGTGTGTGTGTGTGTGTGTGTGTGTGTGTGTGTGTGTGTGTGTGTGTGTGTGTGTGTGTGTGTGTGTGACACATTTGTTGTGTTAGCGCTGCCTCATTTGGTTTCATCAGGTGTTGTTAAAATCACAAGGAAGCTCACACTGTGTAGAGTTACAGCAGAAAGGGTCTGAGGAGGAATTTACACAAATAAATGTGACATGTTTGTGTAAATATGAACAGAGCGTGCCGTGTGAGACGTTTTTGCTGCGTAGTAAGGTGGCCAAAAAACAAACACAAAAAACCTGCTAAATATAATATACCAGTTTTTTTTTATAGCCTTGGCCATTGTTTTATGTTACATTTCTTGTTCACTTATTTGTATTTTTATTTAGCTTATCTTTTGCAATCAACTTTTTTGGCTGGACAATTCATAAGAGATTCAGTCACGTTTAATCTAATCGTCAATGATCAGTTTGAGTCTTCTGAATAGAGAGATCCACAGCCAATCCTGTCAGTAAAAGCGTGTAGTTTTGTTGTTTGTTGTGTTAAATGTCACTGATTAAATACATTTATCTCCTCTATCAGACCAATGTTAGTTTGTCATGTTTCGACTGCAGTCACCTTCTGGTCTGATGGAGGAAATAAAGAGTGAAAGAAGATTTGTCTCTTGTCACCTGTTAGTCTTTGTTACCAGAAGTTCCAGTAGTTTCCGTCTTACCTGTGGCCACTCCCATTCAACGGTATCCAGAAACCTCTATAGTGTTTCTAGAGGTTTCCAGAAGTTCCAGTAGTTTCCGTCTTCCCTGTGGCCACTCCCATTGCACGGTATCCAGAAACCTCCATAGCGCTTCTAGAGGTTTCCAGAAGTTCCAGTAGTTTCCATCTTACCTGAAGCCACTCCCATTCCACGGTATCCAGAAACCTCCACAGCGCTTCTAGAGGTTTCCAGAAGTTCCAGTAGTTTCCATCTTACCTGAAGCCACTCCCATTCCACGGTATCCAGAAACCTCCATAGCGTTTCTAAGGGTTTCCAGAAGTTCCAGTAGTTTCCATCTTCCCTGTGGCCACTCCCATTCCACGGTATCCAGAAACCTCCATAGCGTTTCTAGAGGTTTCCAGAAGTTCCAGTAGTTTCCGTCTTCCCTGTGACTACTCCCATTCCACGGTATCCAGAAACCTCCATAGCGCTTCAAGAGGTTTCCAGAAGTTCCAGTAGTTTCCATCTTCCCTGTGGCCACTCCCATTGCACGGTATCCAGAAACCTCCATAGCGTTTCTAAGGGTTTCCAGAAGTTCCAGTAGTTTCCATCTTCCCTGTGGCCACTCCCATTCCACGGTATCCAGAAACCTCCATAGCGCTTCTAGAGGTTTCCAGAAGTTACAGTAGTTTCCAATCTTACCTGTGGCCACTCCCATTCCACGGTTTCCAGAAACCACCATTGCGTTTCTAGGAGTTTCCAGAAGTTCCAGTAGTTTCCATCTTACCTGAAGCCACTCCCATTCCACGGTATCCAGAAACCTCCACAGCGTTTCTAAGGGTTTCCAGAAGTTCCAGTAGTTTCCATCTTACCTGTGGCCACTCCCATTGCACGGTATCCAGAAACCTCCATAGCGTTTCTAAGGGTTTCCAGAAGTTCCACTAGTTTCCATCTTACCTGAAGCCACTCCCATTCCACGCCCATCTCATCAGCTTCACTGGCGTTTCCTCTCCAGTGTACAAGCTCCACTTCCACGCGCTAGTGCTGCAACTAACGAGTATTTTGCTTAGTGATTAGTCTAGAGATTAATTGAATTTATTGATTAGTTGTTTGGATCGCACAGCTGGTGAATACGAGATTTTTACTAAATTAGACCCAGATGAACGTGGGGACATTCTGATGAATTATATGTACAGACAAAAGCACTAAATGTACACATTGTTTTATAGCATAAAGATGAGTCATAAAATCTAGTTTTGTAGCTCATGGCTGGTTTTGGAGCCTACATGTGGACCGATTACTCAAATTAGTTGATGATTATTCACTTGTTGCAGCCCTAATTAGTACTAATTAAATGTCGGTCTTGTTTATGTTCACAAAGTTGATACTGATACTGAAAGCATTCTTTATTTTTATATTTTGAAAAGAAAAACTGAAAATGTAATTGAGATGAATCAATATAAAGAAAGGAATCTTAATTATTTCGTTTATTCTTTTATGTTGATGTGTCACCAAAACCTACTTCACTGTTATTGGTTGAATAAACCTGTCACTCACTTTGAACATGACAGAACTGACCAATGGGAAGAGAAGGTGGGATGAAGTAGATGTCCTGAATTTCAGGTTGTCACAGGATCAGATTATAATTTGATTCGACATTATCATCAGTCTTTTTTTACTCCCACAGCATGATCTTTCTAAATATACTAAAAGTTGTATTTCTCTACTCTTTTCAGTGTCCAACGTGTTCATTCTAGTGGCCCTCTACACTGAGAGACAGCTCTCCAAAGTGAGTTTACACCTTTGAACTTAACAGCTCTGAAGCTCAAGTCTTTTTGAATGTGCAGAATTTTCAACTCTCACAGAGAGTGTATGATGTATGATTTCTCACGCTAAAAGTTTAACTGAGCGTCCTTAGAAGTGTTAAAGAGTGAAATGCAAATTGTGAAACTGCGTAGGGTGGTTCTTTTTAGTTTTTATTGTTTGCTTTTGTACTTTGTTTAACACAAAAGGGGTGGGCAATATAACACTTTTTTAACACATTTTTTTTTTAATTTTACGATATCAATAGTCAGACGATATTATGTTAATCCAACAGAAATGTGTTTAAATGTATTATTAGACAAACGTGAAATGCCTGTAAAACGATCCATCCATTTTTTCATCTTGACTTCTTAATTAGAATGTTTTTTCTTGCTTCTTCTTGGCAAATCTCTCTTTTTACGACAATAAACTTGATATTTAAATGTTGCATACCTTCAAAACAACATTCCCAATAATATCGACTCAAGTTTGAAATATTGCCCACCTTTCTCTACACACTACACATTTTCCCATACCAGAGTTGGCCTAAATCACACTATTTTACAAGAGGCGTTAGTGTTTTGCATGTTATGTTTTATTCTAACCACACTCCGTCTCCTCAGGGCTCTTTCAGTGAGTGTGTTGGACTCGCGGCGCACTGCGTGAACCTGACAGCCGTGTTAACCTTCCCTGCGGCCGTGGTCTTAGCCGTCCCCTCCGTGACCCCAGGTAAAGAGCCTTTTTATGTATTCCATTTTGACCTGAAGGCTAATGGATCCAAACGGAGATGACAAATAGTTGACTAACACGGGAGTTATCTTTGGCGCAGTCGGTCACAGTTTAACGCGCGCAATAACCCAGACAATAAAATAATTAAAAGGCAGATTTCTTGGACATTCGTCTCGTTGCCCTTCAAAAAAATGACTCGTTAGTTTGTGAGGTTCGCTGGAGACGTCCCGTATCCGAGCAATAATGAGAGTCTGTTAGTGGTAATGGAGCAGTTGGTCATGACGACTGGATTACCTCCAGTTGGCGCAGGGAAAGAGGCGTGTGCCCGCTCCGGGGTCATCCAAGGGTCATGCACTCCCGGGATCTTGATTAGCCGTTACAGGAAGGGGCGGACGCTCAGTTACTCCTATAAATGTGTTGTTGGCAAAGTACACGCCTGTTTGCAGATAAAGTTGAAGCTCATTTAACATTAGATATTACATACTGTTCTATAAATAAGAGCAGGGCGAAATGTGAGCGTGAATATTAGTATCTGTGCCCCAGTCTGTTTGTGCCCACATTTCTTTTCTAGTTTGTCCTCTTATTGCTGGTATTTTACACTTTACTGGGACTATAATGTACATGTTTATTAATGTGCATTGTCCCTGTTCAAATAAACAAACCATATGCCAAATGTCTGCCCTCGCCCTCGCCCCGTTTCACGCTGTAACTGTCCTGTCCAAGGCTTCAGGCCAGAAAAATCATTTAAAAAAAGCAAAAGGGTGCCGCCCGTGGTGGAGGGGATTTCACATATGCCCATGTAGAGCGGGACGCAGCGTTGTGAGTTCAAACCTGACACTCTATAACAATTTCCTCAGTTTCATTCCCATTTCACACTAAACTGTCCTGTCGAATAAAGCCAAAAGAATAATATCTTCGCATCAATTTGGGCCTTGATATGTATTCAGTGTATTTATTATTTTCATATTGGTAATTGGCCACTGTAGCAAGATGAAATCACAAATCCAAATCGGACCGCCAAATCGGACCCCACTTTAAATGACAGATGGACAGTATTTTGTTGGGGCTCAATATTTATTGTATCTACCTTATTTGAGACCAGACAGAACTTGTTTTTTTGTACTATTTTTATACATGTGAGAGGGTTAAATGATGGGTTTGAGTCATTATAAATACTAACACACTTTATTTATTACAGACGTGTCATTTTTTAATTGCAGCTCTCATGTTTATGAATGACAAAGCTTATTAAAAAATTGCTCCTGCGTTAAAGATGAAGAAGCAGGGCAAAACTGTGCTATTCATAATGATGTTAAAGTTGCAATATTCTCTCAAACTGTATGCTACATCTCAAATTTGGCGGCTAAACCAGGAAACCAAACCATGTCTACATCAGAACTAAACCAGGATCAAATGCACTGGAGCTGCTGCACAGGACCTTTGTTAGTTTCATGTTTAAACTCCCAAAACTGACCACAAAATCACCAATAACGAGGAGAATGATCAGATGAACTATTTACACATAAAACTCGGTTTCTGGGTCTCGACGCTCGTTTCGCCGATCCTCAGCGCGCCAGAAGAAACAGATGGTAAATGGTCAGAACGGCACTAACCTCCACTCAGCTGTTCTGTCGCTGTTGCTGCCACATCGTAACACGTTTTGGACAAAGATATTCAGTCAGACAATACTTTTTTTACTTGGGAAATGGGTTGCTCAACAAGTTTTCCAGAGTAAGAATCTCAAAAAGTGTCAAAATATAAGTTTACACTGTTTGCCAGCCACACTTTTTTCCTGTGCTTGTTAAACTGCCTTCATTTCAAGACCAGTCCATTGAAAGACAGATGGAGATCATAACGTTGTCCTGATGCTGTCTGTTTTCAGTGGGTGGGTCCTTTGCTCTCGGCGTCCACACCATCCTCTTCCTAAAGCTGTACTCCTATAGAGATGTCAACATGTGGTGCAGGGATTTGAGCAGCGCCAAAGCCAAAAAGCTGTCCAGATCGCTCTCCTGTAAGTGTTTCACAGCCACACACACACCTGCTCACGCTGTTATAGTGACATCTAATGGTAGAAAGGAGGTACAGCAGTTCAAAACAAGAGACGTTTGCATGGATTTCTGTGAGAGAATGATGATAAAAAGAAAATGGTACAAAGCATTAAAGCATAAATAGAGAAAAATCCAATATAATACAGGCACCGATAAGATTTTATATGTACAGTATTTTCCGGAGTACCTGTCGAACCAGCCAAAAAATGCATAATAGAGAAGAAATAAACATATAAGTCACACTGGAGTATGAAATGCTGTTGCAAGTGTGAAAATAACAAATAATATCACATATAAGTCGCTGCGGAGTATATAAGTGTAAATATAAGTATAAAGCGCATCCTGGCCAAAGCTATGAAAAAAGGTGTGACTTATAGTCCAAAATATACGGTACACATTTACAAAATAAAAACACATCGGTAAAATATGAGCTTAGGAATGAATATTACTGGAAATTTTGCAGTTTTCAACATTGTTAAGCTTTGCACATTATTTCAAAGGCCCTTCTGGATTCTCCGGCGATGACTCAAAAGTGTGTTACCCCGGAAACCTCTCGATGAAAGGTAAAGAAAAGCAGATCTTTTTTAATGTCGCATGGCTGTGGCTCTCTGTAATGTTTTGTTTCTATTTTTTTAGACATGTACTACTATGTCTTTGCCCCTACTCTGTGCTATGAACTCAACTTCCCACGCTCTCCCAGAGTTCGAAAGACTTTTCTTGTAAGGAGACTGGTTGAAATGGTAAAGAAAGCAAATTATATTGATTCGTGTTTCTTTTTATGTTGGCAATTTTACATATTCAATGACCGACTTACTTGATTTCCCTTTTGTTTTAGTTGTTCTTCACTCAGCTGCTCGTTGCTCTCACTCAACAGGTAAGTGTAGTACAATTCCATGAGCTTGAAACACTAAAAGTTCTAAATGTTTATATGTTTTTTCCTAGTGGATGATTCCTATTATACAAAGCTCAATGAAGCCACTAGAGGTAAAATGAACTGCAGTGTTTCACTTGTACGCTCACTTAAACATGACTAACTTAAATGTTTACTAGGATATGGACCTCTCCAGAATGATGGAGAGACTTCTTCGACTCGCAGTGAGTTCAAACACAACAAAAGCATGACATGAAGAAACGTGACGCTTATTTAGCACTTAAACAGTACATGACATTTACAGGCTTGTTTTAACACACTTCTGATGGATTACAAAAAATGTAAATTGATAATTGTTTTCAAGACAGAAGTCCTCTGTAGTTTTAGTATTTGTTTCTTTAACGACAAATCTAATCATGTTTTTGTCCTTCTTTGGCTTAATCATTGTAAATAACTACTGTATCCCAGGTCTCATTTTAGACCCTAATTTAGCTCTGATAAAGATTAAAGATTTGGTGGTTCTCTGGTCTAGTTTTGTCACGATACTAAAATGTCAAACTTAATTTTGATCCTAAGGAATTGGCTTGATATTTGATTTCCATATCAAAACGATAAAAGATGCTTGTTTTTTGGACAATAGACTGTAGTTTTCAACACAAAATAATAGCCCTTTCTTTATATTTCCATGAGGCTTAACACTGGTTCCGCTAAAGCCTAAAATAATTCCAAAACTGTCCAGGAAAGGTCCAACTTTGTCCAGTTTATGTGATTTATTATAATTTTTTGTATCGTTACATGTTCAAATGAGTTTAAATACTAGTTTTAGTATCAATTAGTGTCTGGTTTTCTATACTTTTGATTCCACGACCCTCCAGACAACACAAGATACAATATTCAATGACATTAGCGCTGTCTCGGAACATTTCCGATAGTAATTTGTTGCATCACCAGCAGTAGATACATTTTCTTCCTTTGTCACTTATTAATAATGTTGAAAAGTGCCCAACCCTGATCATCATACAGTGATAATGCATCATATTGTACTTCTGAATCTGTTTTTCTTCCAGGTGCCTAATCACTTGATGTGGCTCATGTTTTTCTACTGGTTCTTCCACTCATCCCTGAACTTCAGTGCTGAGCTGCTGCGTTTCGGCGACAGGCAGTTTTACAACGACTGGTGGTAGGCATCGCTGTTGTTTATGAGCGCTGTGATGTGTGCAGCGGACTGTGCGGGAACGCTGTCTCGGATGAAAGCGCGCACATTTTTTACTGTAACAAAGTAGAGCCTTGCGGGTTTGAAACTCGAGCAAACGTGACTGGCAGATCTCAGCAGGGTCAAGTCGGCGTCTCCGTGTTGCTCCTGTTGAAGGAGATTGTGCTGGAATAGATACTGTTTACTGTCAAGGATGTCATAATATATCTAACGTTTGTGTTGCGATTGTTGTTGGCGGAAACGTCACAGTTTGATTGTCATTCATCGCACTGGAAGAGTGTACACTCTTGAATAAGACGATAAGTTGAAAAGTGATGGATATAACTTGTATTATTTTGATTTGCCAATAGAACAAGTACGTTTTGTTGTTGTTTCAAGTGTAGTAGCATTGTTTTTCTCATTTCAAGTTGGTAAATGCTCTTAATTTTCTTATTTTGAGATATTTTATGCTTGTTCCATTGGCAATCTTACTTTAAGCTAGTCAAAATACACTACAAACATGATAAATACAACTTATTTCAAGCAATTATTATCTTATTTTAGATAATGACCAAACAACAGTGAAATCCTTCATTCACTTTCATTCACATTAATACAGTCTTATTCCTCTTAGATATGGTCGGATTTATGAACTCAAGCTTTCTGAATTAAAAAAAGTTAAGTTAACTGCCAGATAAAAAGATACAAATTTGGGATACATTTATTTCAGAGCCAATAAAGCAATCTTGATCTTTAAAGATGCAGTACAATCAGAAATGGGTAGTATTAAGTTTATTTATTTGAATAGCTTTTTAATGAAATTGTACTTCTTGGAGTTATTTTCAGACAGTGCTTTATTTACCTCTATTCAAGTAATACGTTACACTAAAGTAAAAGTTTTTGTTCCTCTTCCCACTTGGAGTAAGTCTAAAAGTGACAAATACTGTGGCAATAACAACAGTACAATGTCTCTTTCCACATGTAAAGACAGTCACGCCTTCTACATGTGTTACATCATGACACTCTCCAATACTCTTGACTTCACGTGGTGCACAGTGATGTGTGACATAATGTTACTGTGGACGGTTATCTGTCAGTGTCGGGTCTAATTGGCTAACAAGCTTTTGTTCATGCGGTTTCACTCCTCAAGTCAATAGTTACTCGAGTATATATATTTAAACACTAACAGGAAAATATAAAACGCATATTAGAAAATGGGACTAACATGAATAAATGAAGTCAGAGCATAACATGTGTAGTGGGGATTAAGAAACTAGTAGAAATAACCTGAGCAATAAAGAATATGTATGTCAAAATACCAAGAGTTTAGTTTAGCAAAAACAAATATAACTAAAGTTGGTAAAATAATTTACTGAACATAAACTAAATCTGCTTTGGCACTTACTCGCATCAACATTGGGACTAAAGCAGGACCTAGACCTGGACTAGACCAGGATTATAAACCAGGACTAGACCAGGATTATAAACCAGGACTAGACCAGGTTTATAATCCAGGACTAGACCAGGAGTATAAACCAGGACTAGACCAGGTTTATAATCCAGGACTAGACCAGGATTATAAACCAGGACTAGACCAGGAGTATAGACCAGGACTAGACCAGGATTATAGACCAGGACTAGACCAGGTTTATAATCCAGGACTAGACCAGGATTATAAACCAGGACTAGACAGGAC
This sequence comes from Eucyclogobius newberryi, assembly GCF_026437365.1. Lineage (NCBI taxonomy): Eukaryota > Metazoa > Chordata > Actinopteri > Gobiiformes > Gobiidae > Eucyclogobius > Eucyclogobius newberryi. The sequence continues at coordinate 28,360,675 of NW_027315945.1, read as the reverse complement.
TAGACCTGGATTATAAACCAGGACTAGACCAGGAGTATAGACCAGGACTAGACCAGGATTATAGACCAGGACTAGACCAGGATTATAGACCAGGACTAGACCAGGATTATAAACCAGGACTAGACAGGACTAGACCTGGATTATAAACCAGGACTAGACCAGGAGTATAAACCAGGACTAGACCTGGATTATAAACCAGGACTAGACCAGGAGTATAAACCAGGACTAGTCCTGGATTATAAACCAGGACTAGACCAGGTTTATAATCCAGGACTAGACCAGGATTATAGACCAGGACTAGACCAGGATTATAACCCAGGACTATAACAGAAATACAACTATAACAGAAAGTAACAAAGTCTGCATAGCGCCAACACTAAATAATGCTGTTTGTCCACAGAGATTTCATGACATCAACCAGGCAGCATCAGATTTATTATTCATTCTCACTTGTAAGTTTTCAATATTGCTTCTGCTGATTGTGTTTTAGGAACGCGGAGACAGTGACTTATTTCTGGCAGAACTGGAACATCCCCGTTCACAAGTGGTGTTTACGGTGAGTCCCTCCATCACCCAAAGAGCTTTACTGTTTATGAGACGGGAGAACGGGCGAGCGGCAAACAACAACGCACACTCGTGTATTTGGGAAGTCGATTCATCGCGTTTCCAAAAGCGCTATTCAAATTGCACGCTCTGAAGTGACGGGATTTATATTATACGAGACAAAGCAAATTAAATATTGTTAGAGTTACGGCTACAGCTACAAAATGAATGATTGTAGTCATATTTTAATGTCTGGACTCTAAAACACGTACAGAAATACCCTTTTTTATAACTATGACTGGTATTATTACATCCAAATGTCAAAAACGAATAAACTATTTCAGATGTTAGATGTTTCAGATCAATAACACATTTTATTTGTAAATCGTCTCTCTCTATCTGTCGTATTACAACATTTATTTGGTCAATAAAGTATTTCAAACGTCTCAATGTCCAATAGAATTAACCGTTTGAGTAATCGACTAATCACAAACATAACATACAACGAACTACAAATGATTACTTTGCCGTTTTAAGTGCACTACATATTGTCATAAAACTGGTTGTAATCATTTACTCTAATAAATTCTTTTCAGTCACTTTTACAAGCCTTTGCTCAAAAGAGGCTTCAGCAAAAAAGTCAGCCAGTCAGCAGTTTTCTTCCTGTCAGCCTTCTTCCACGAGGTAAGAGTAGAAATAAAATGATTGTCCGTCACTTTCAGACGTGTTTGTATTTATGTCCAAACTGAATAAACTGGCCTCTTCATGTGTCCTCAGTACCTGGTGAGCGTCCCTCTGAGGATGTTCAGACTTTGGGCCTTTCTGGGCATGATGGCTCAGGTAAGTGTGACAGGAAAACCGACATAAAACACATTTCTTCACTAAAGACTTTCGCATATTTAACTTCTAAATGTACAATACGGACCTTGGTTGTCTTGCACTTTTACATATCAACTGTTCAATGTTAACAGCAACAGAGAAAAACAAGTGTTAAAACTACATTATAATCTAGGAGTCAATAAATACATTTGCTTTATGCCTTTTTCAAGAGGATTATGTTTTAATTATAGTGTTTTTTTCTGTTAAAGATGATTCAAAAGGGTCAGAAATGCTCCTTTGTATTGTTGTTCCATGATTTTGTTTTAATTATCATTAGTCAAGGAAGGAAAATGTAGTTTGACACTTTGGTACAGCTCTAAAGTTTTTGTTTTTGTATTTTCCGCAGCGATAGAAAGACTGCTTAATGAATAAGCTTAACCTTTAAGAAATGAGAGCCTACAGTACGTGCTCACCTTCTAATGTCTCCTTTTTTCTAATGACCTGTCTTAAATCTCTCTCAGCTTCCACTGGCCTGGTTCGTGGGCAACTTTCTGCACGGTAACTATGGCAACGCGGCGGTGTGGATGTCCCTGATCATCGGACAGCCCTTCGCCGTTCTGATGTATGTCCATGACTACTACGTGCTGCACTACAGACTCCACACGGACTGAGCCAAAGTACACTAACTGTAGTACACCAACCCAGCGGAAAAGGCCCAAGTCTGTGTTGATAATGTTTTTCATATTTTTTTACTCAGAAAAGGTGTAAATACCGAATTTGAGACACGATGTTTACACAAAATATGGTCATTTCCAACACAAGAAATAAGTACATTATTTAATCTATGCTAGTTCTGAGCATTTGAAAACTGTAGGTACAATAGGCCAACATATTCAATCAAATATCAAAGGTTCTTTTCTTTTTCTAAGATCATTTTATATATTTTTATAACATTAAAAAACAGAGTTGCAGGGGTTTTGAATGTAAATGTATAAACATAAATAAATGCATGCAGGTTGTACTATCTCTGAACACTCAGGAATTTTTAAACTGGCTTGAATGTTTTTTTTTTTTTGCAATATATAATGTAATTGTTTATGTTAAAGGGCTGTGACGTACTTTATTTCTTGTAAAAGCCAAAAAATTGAGTTATTGTCATGGATGAGATCATTTAAAAGAAATAAAATAAAACATTTAATTAAGTATGAGTGATATGTGTTCTGTAAAAGCAAGTATAAAATATAGCCGCAAGCGGAAATGATCGGCCCTCGCCACGCCGCAAGAGGAGGGGGCGCTAACGCGCCCCAATTGTCCTTTTATTACATCTACTGCTGAATCTGTGACGCTGTCACATCTTCTCCCCTTTGTTTTACCATCAAAAAGCAATTTTATTTTGAATTCTTGGCAAAATGTGCGGCTTTGCCGCACAGACACCGTGACTCTTTGAATAAAAATGTGGATAACTTTTGATGGTCCACCCCTGAAGATGAGTCTCACCAAATTTCAGGTTAATATGTCTAACGCCCTAAGAGGAGTTCGTGAAAGTCTAAAGTGTAAACATGTTATGGCGATTTCCCCATTGGAATAACATGGAAGGTTTCGGTCATCGTTACGGCAACGCCATAACAATTATGACATGGGTCTCATTGACTTTTTTGATGGGGATTCTAAAATTGAGTTGTGTGTCAAATTTCATATAATTTCGCAAAACTAAATATTTAACCTCCATATAAAATCTGTAGGGGGCGCTGTGGCTCCAAATTAATTTATTTCACTTCAAGTAGGTTTAGGGCAAAGAGTTTAACAACTGATTCTAATTTGATGCAATTCGGACTTTATCTGCGCAAACGGCAGAAATGTTAAATTTGGGAGATTTCTGAAATTCTTGCTACAGTTTGCGGCTTCGCCGCACAGAGACCGTGAGAGGTATCAATGTAATTTGAATAACTCCCAGGGCCAACGCCCTGGGAGGAGTTCGTAAAAGTATGACGTTTGGAAGAACTCCGAAGTCATGTTTAGCCATTTTTGAAGCAATATGGCCGACATTTGGTTGGGCGGACGGCGTTGCCGTAATAATATTTTCCCATCTCTCAATGCATTTTTGGAGGAGGAGGAGGAGGAGGAGGAGGAGGAGGAGGAGGAGGAGGAGGAGGAGGAGGAGGAGGAGGAGGAGGAGGAGGAGGAGGAGGAGGAGGAGGAGGAGGAGGAGGAGGAGGAGGAGAAGGAGAAGAAGAAGAAGAAGAAGAAGAAGAAGAAGAAGAAGAAGAAGAAGAAGAAGAAGAAGAAGAAGAAGAAGAAGAAGAAGAAGAAGAAGAAGAAGAAGAAGAAGAAGAAGAAGAAGAAGAAGACTTTCGTTAATTTTTAGTGGGCTCCGCCCACTTTGTGTTTTTGCTTTACTTAGCGCAAATGAGTGCATTATCGATTACGTGCGCACTTTCGCAGCCGTGCTTTGCACGGCCTTACGAGATTAATAGGCCTCTCGCCAGCTTGTGGCGCTCGGGCCTAAATATATTGTTTTAGTACTAGAAGCGCTTTTACTCCAGTGTTTTGATAACTGTTTTTTTATACATATAATTGACCAAAACTAAGGCATTGTTTATGACCTGTGTTAAAGTTGAAGGTTTTGGATTTCAATTTGAATCAGATGTGAAACAATAGCCTTAAAACAACATCAAAGTAGTATAAATAATTACAGTTTCAGCCCAGATAATGTGAGAACGGGGCTTGTGAATGTATCATCTGTGTGATGACGGGACTGTGGACTGTTCTTTGTCTCACAGATGGAACATTCAACACTGGGAACTTCAGACTTATGGCTCTGGCTCACACTTTGGACATCCAGTTAAACACCGAACAAAGTAATTCACCCGCTTTACAAAAAGGGATGGAAACAGATCAAATTTGAAACTATTTACAGGATTTTTCATAAGTACATTTTACACGGTCTCTTAAAATACTTGTGCACTTATAACTTCAAACACAAATACATATGATTCAAGCTGGAACAGGAGAAAGTATGTCTTTTTATTTGGGTGATTATGAGTTATGAATATGTGCTGATAAATACTTGCTGATGCTTAAAGAGGATCTCAATAGAAGTATGCATTATAAATACAATTTGACATTTCCTTATACCATTTTTTTACACCAAGTACCACCTCATAACTTTGATTGGTTTTACATTTACATTCACTAAATCAGTACTAGCCAAGTGTAAACACAACTAAACATCTTAAACCATGACATATCAAGGGCTACTTCTGAGTAAAATTGAGTAAACATATGGCTCATAGAACTCAACACAGCACAGTACTTACTGCCCATACGGCCCTCACCATATGGACGTCCTTTGGCTTATTTATGTTGACAGTTTCTGCCATGCAGCATCTCTTTCCCCATCTATTCTCGCTCACTGGAGATGAAGTAAAAAAAGTTGCGAGTCAGTCATCATTTTCTGGGGCAAATTCATATGCATAGACATTTTGACACTATATTCAGAAGAAGCTTCTTTCTTGAGAAGTTGCACTTAATTGAGTATAATTCCCAATCATCCCAAATCACAGCCATCTCACCATTTGCTCTATACTATAAACTCACATAACCGTCTGCACTGATTGGCCGAAGCTCAGAGAATATTATATTTTAAACCGTAATTGCTCAGTTTTACATAATAAAGTAAGTTAGTAATATACAGTTACTATTTTTACGTGTTTTTTCATGCATATGTTGTGCTTTTATTTAAGTACAATTTTGGCAGTGTACTTACTAGTAATTGAGAACATTCTTAGCCATGTACCTGTACTTGTATGTATTTTCAGTACTCTCCACCACTGCACATGTGTTAGGGACCATCATATATAGTGCAACACAGGTGGTCAAACAGAATGTCCCAGAGCTGCTTCTCGCTCTCAGCTCATCCACATGCGATCCTTCATGTTACATCCGTTATTCCTGACTTTTCCAGAAACACTGACAGGCTCTGAGCGATGACGTGTGCTCGACAGGAAGCGGCAGACGCACCTGTCTCATTGTGTGAAATGGATGGAGTTAGAGATACAAACTGGGGCTTTTCTTTCTAAACTACATTCACTCACTGCCCCCAAGAGTTGCAGGTCTATTTGGGTGATTATGCAGCTATGTGCTATTCATTTTGCATTTGTTTGCTTTATATATTTTGAATGCATATGTGACCACTAGGGCTTGATGAGGAAGGGAAGTTTTAGGCATCCAGGCCTAATACATCCTTGATCCAGGCTAAATAATGTAGCATTTAAGGGGACAAGACTTGTTCTAATTGTTTATGTCACGTGTCATATCTGAGTCTCTGGTGCTGCTCTTTCAAACATTCTCAAACTAATGAAGATCAGTCACATCTGAGCACACATGATTATGTCTTTGAGATCACAAACAAAAGGAGGAGTGAAGTAATTAAATCTCAGACGTGACATAGTTCAAAACACTAGAGAAATCCTTTTTCGTAAGGTTATGTATTATCTTTTATGATGATTTTACATATAGGACCTTATTTTTGGGAGTGCATACAAATTGTTTTAATTGTTTGAGTGGAGTTTGGGTTAAAAAAATATATATATATATATATATATATATATATAAATATATATATATATATATATATATATATATATATATATTTTTTTTTTTTTTCCCCAGGAATTTGAAATATGTATATTTCAAATTCTTGAACGAAAATTCCCATAGGAAAATGTCCAGGAAATGATCGAACATTTTCCTTGAATTTTCCACCCCTTTGCAACCCTAATAATACAAGATAATTGTATAGCACTTCTCAAGATACCCAAAGACATTTTACATAGAAGAGACAAACAGAAAAACAATAAAGGTATTGGAAGGTGGTTTAGAAGAGTCGGGGAGCCTCCCCACAGATCTTACTTGTACCTTGGGCTGGAGTAGGTGGTGGACTTAACAAGCTTACACAAGGTTAATAGAACACAATGGAAATGTTCATGCAAGTAACAGCAGAATCCTAACTTCCTGTGAAACCTGACTTAGAGATTTAGAGTAAGAGGGAGGGAAACCACTGAGGGAAAGAGGAAGAAATGAGAGAGAATCAAAGACTGAATGGAATCATGGACTAAGTATCTCAAAGAGGATGCAATTTTAAGTGATTTTCAGAATGATTTGCAGAAGATTGTGTTGCAGAGAAGATAGAGCAGATGAACTTGAAAAATCCAACATAGGATTACTGCATTACTCCAGGATTCAAGGTACGTGTATTTAAAAAGTGGATAGTATGATGAAAGAAGGGTGATGATGATGCTGGTAGAAAATGCTTTGTGTTCTTTGCTCTGCTTATCTTATTCGCACTCATTGTTGCTTCTGTAAACAAAGATAAACTTTGTGAATATAAATCAAGGATGAATAAAAACATACTCTTATTTTCCATAGACTGTATACACACTGTGGTGGAGGAAGTACTCAATTGTGTTACTTAAGTAAAAGTACAGACAGGATGGAAAAAATGACATTAAAACATTAGTTTTTGAGTTAAAAAAAAAAAGTGGCAGTCATAATTTGGACATTTTTTTTTGTTCCACAGAAGTTACTCTAGGCATTTTTTTCTTGTCATCTTTTTTGTTTGCTCAAAGCCGATACTTGAACACAAAACCTTTTGGCAAAATGTCTCAAAGAACAAGCTAAAAACTCAGCCAATGCAGTGAGTAAGTACTTTACTTTTCAGTCCAATTACAAGTTTGAATTTAACAGTGGAAATAAGAACAACCTCATGGCTTTTTAATGAACATTATCTGTATAAGCAAGTGTCATTTTGGAAATCAATGCCTTTTCGGACATAATTTTCTCTGTCATGCCCAGACTCGGCCGAGGTCACTCACAGTCACAGAAGAATCCCATGCTGCCTGTATATATTTCTATGACATTATTTGTGAAATGACTTCCTCCTCCACGGACCACTTTACAGACACTGAACCACCGCAGTCTTTGATGCCCAATTCATCAAACTGCAACTATATCAGCTAATGCACAAGACTGTAATCACCCTTAATGTGTTTTCAATAAGCTCTGATGTGTTCTGGGAGTTTATGAAGTCATTTAATTAAAAAGAACACAGCATTCTGCACTATCTCACTTATTTACATAACCATATTTTTCACTTTCATCCAGAAGAATGTGTCACGTGCCACAGAAGAATTAGTTAAACACAAGATTTCCCCCGCTCGCTCCACACATCACTTGTTAGTGTGGCTAATGATGATGAACTGGCTTCTATACTGCAAGTTGAATAATATCAGGGGATGTAAGTGCACGTAGAGACAATTATTTTCCTCGTGTAATCTTAATGTGGTGTGGCTGAAGAACTATTCTCGCTCATTACTCATTTTATTCATTGTCATTAGTTGGAGGCGATGGTATTTTTCATGAGTGAGTGTTTTGTCGCAGTTGGAGAAGCCTTTGGAGACGGGAGCAGCACAGAACAATATTACAGGGATGAAGGGAGGCTCAAGGCAGGCACAGTTAAATACTAAATGACTTCAGGGAGTTGTATAGATGATATACACACGTCAGACCAGGACCTGTTGTCGAAATGATATAAACTTACTTTCTCTTGTTCATTTTGGGCTACCAAACTTAGAGGCTTAGTAACTAGTTGTAATGAAGTTATAAATGTACTTACTTGCCATAACTATTGTAGGGCAATGGTGGAAGAAGTATTTTGCTATTTCAGTAAATGAACACAAGACACAGGAGCAAAGATTAATGAAAAGTTAAATTATCACTAAATATGTGCAATCCATGTGCTGTCGTGACACATATTCATGTGCAATTACTGTCGTGATCACATGCAATGGTATTTATGTAATTATTTATTTGTCTATGGGAGTTTTTATTTATAGGAGATCTTCTACTGAAAGTGTTTTTCAAACTTCCTATAAGAATTAAGATAGATTTTGCACATTTAAGTACAGATACCAAACGATTTTACTTACCATAAGTAGTTTTCAGTGAGAATTAAAAAAAACTTCTAGCAGTAATGCATAAACCCGAATGGTTTTAATCAACAAATATGAGTACTTTTGGTGATTAAGTTGTCAAAAATGAATGAATAATATTTACTTTTGAAGCTATTTTTATTGCTGAATACTTCATGCAGCCTAATATTTGTAACATATAACCTGTCTTAAACCCGAGGAACCTGAAAGCCCATAACATTGTTTGTTTTACTTATGCGATCAAACAGAACATAAACACCCAGAACAAATACACATACAATGATTAAATAAACATATATTTCCAAATAAATTGTACGCAACAAAACCAACAACAGATTATATATTTATCTTCTTCGCAGTTGTCTACAATCATTTTCTTCAATGTTACCACAATGAAGTGTGAGGATGACGTCTAACAGCACTGACTCCTGGATTGTGAACAGCACTGCATTACCCACAAGCCCCGAAACATCCAACCAGAGTGACTTGGGGCCATATCTTCAGAGACTGGCCCATTTAGACGAGGGCCTCTACAGTGACTTCTATGGTCTGTGGATCGCCCTGATGGTCATTAACTCCATCATATTTTTGGTAAAGACTATTTTTTGACCAATTTGCTCCTGGATTTGTAATAATCATAATATAATAATATGACTCTATCTTTTAATATTTCAGGCAGGACTGATCCTCAACTCTGTGGCTCTGTACGTGTTCTGTTTCCGCACGAAACAAAGGACCAGTTCCGTCATCTACACCATAAACCTGGCAGTGACAGATCTGCTGGTCAACCTCTCTCTGCCCACGCGCATCCTCCTGTACTACAGCAGGGGGCGCTGTGTCACCTGCTCCTACCTCCACATCTTCAGCTACTTCGTCAACATGTACTGCAGCATACTGTTCCTGACCTGCATTTGTGTGGACAGATACCTGGCCATTGTTCAAGTGAGACCTCAGTACACCTTCGGAAGTCCAAATGTATACGTGTTTATTCAGGGTTCGCCGACTTCAACCAGTGTACACCTGTCTGCCGCTGTGTCCTTGAGCAAGACACTTCAACCACCTTGACAATATATACAAATGTCGATAATGTAATGTAATTTTCCCCTGACCATCTGTCACAACAGATGTAACTTAAGCTCATTTTCCTTCGGCCCTAAACTACTACAGGGGTTTCTATATGTGTATGCAGTTGTATGTCCAAAAAGTACGGACCTCTGTATTTTTTTTAGTCTAAGTTGGTCTAGAAAATAGTGGAATTGGATCATTTTTTTATTAAGGTGTTTGTAGATCTAGAAGCATGACAGACACATGGCCAGTGTCTTAATGAGAGATCTAAGCATAATGTAGGCCATGTCATACTGAGAATTATCATCTTACAAAATTCAAAAGAGTAGGCTCACCTGCTGCAAGTGGAAATATATTATGGGAGGGTGTTTTTTAAAGTTCTGCGTACAGCCCTGGTTTCCAAGTTTTTTTTGTCTTGAATACACTCTGAGTGCGCTATATGTTGTATAGACTACTGTGTTTCTCAATTAGAAATTAGAAATCTGTATTGTGCCATTCATTACTATTATTATTTCTTGTTTTAATGCTATTCATGCAAAAATAATCCCACAGAAACATTATTTTAAGGATGTTAAATACTATTGAATTCCACTTTTCTACCCTCAGGTGCCCCAGGCTCTACACTATACATTTTTGTCTACCTATCTACCTGTGTTATATGACTTATTGATTGATTGATTTATTCATTCATTCTAGGTTGAAGCATCTCGGAAGTGGAGAAATTCTAGTGTGGCCAAATGTGTGTGTGCTTCGGTTTGGCTGTTTGCGATCGTAGTCACCTACTCGCTCCTCTCCACGGCCTTCCAGCAAACAGGCTGCATCTCCAGGCTCCTGTTCCTCACCATCACCGAGTTCTTTCTGCCCCTCCTCATCATTGTGGCGTTCACAGTGCGCATCATGTGGGCTCTGGCTGACAGACGCCTCATGCAACAGAGCAGGTGAGAAAATAGAATCAAAACAGTTGCGATGCCACTACTATGACTAGGACTACTAAACTACTACTGCTGGTACTTCTACTACTTCTACTACTTCAACTACTGCCACAGCTTATTGCATATTGTTTTCACCATTGTTTTTACAGAGAAAGAAGGAGAAGAGCTGTCCAACTGTTGAGCACTGTCCTGATTATTTTTACAGTTTGCTTCACACCTTTCCACATCCGACAGGTATAATATGATTGTTTTTCTCTTTTCAATACTAATTTGAGATTCAAATAGTAGATTTAAAGGTGCACTGTGTAATTTTTTGGTTGGCGGTGTTAGCCACCCGCTTGTCTCCATGGAGATGTTATCAATTTGCCTGGATTAATCTAACTCCTTATATATTATGATTATGCTTTTTTTACTGCCCAGACTGTGCAGACTTGCTTCTCCACAGATCTGACCTATAACTTGGCTAACGTCTTGTGTTTTCTCTATCAGCTTTAACCCTACAAACATTTCTTATGTATTTGACCAGGTTATTGTGTATTTCTACCCGGACATGCCTCATCATGCCATTGTTTACCACCTGACAGTTACCCTCAGCAGTCTGAACAGCTGCATGGATCCTGTGGTTTACTGCTTCGTCACAAACAATTTTCAGGTAACAACAGATGATCAGTAATAGCTGTTTAATTACACCCAGAGATATGGTCATAAAGTAAAGGACTAGTTTTTTATGTATACTCGAGTAATATCAGTTCTCTTAATTGCGCTATTCTTTGCACTAGGTTTAAGTGAAAGTGATATTTTGACAGTGTGAGATGATTAACAGATGTTTGTTGTTTGTTTGGAAATATTGGCATTTGTATGCCTAGTTTAGTTTAGGTTTCTCTGCCTGAAAACATGAATACTAAAATATAAATTGTATCCAAGCTAATAATGAATCAGTACTTGTAGGCCTGGCATTTTCACAGTGTGAAATTGAGTTAATTGAGAAATACTATTCTGATGTAATAGTACCCAGTTTTACTCAGCTACGTCCTATATGACTAATGTTTAAATGGTTCTTCATCTGCCTGGAAGAACTGGTTCTCTTCCTGAGTGGCTCCAGCTCCACTGTCTATCTCGCATCCGTCTGTCCATCTAAGGACAATGTGGAACTCCTCCAGATTTCTACTTTTCCCCAGGAGGTTTTGTAGTTTTTCCTGGCCGAGAAGGAGGGTCTAAGAACAGGGGATCCTGGGACATTGCCAAGTCTCTATGAATATTGTATATTCGCTTTTCAATGCTGCCCGCCGAGACAACTGCTGTTGTGATTTTGGGCGTTACAAAAATAAATTGAATTGAATTGAACTTTACAATAACTACACCTTCATTTGCAGAAGCATGAACCAAATCTTAATTCATAATGAACTAATAGATTATTAAACATGATTCAGGCTTAGTAACTACATAATTAAGGTTGAGGTTAGGTGTTGGGGTTAAGCGTTAGGTGTTAGGGTCTTAGTTAAGTACTGTAGTTACTAAGCCTGAATCATTCTTAACAAACTATTTGTTCACTATGAAGTAAGTTTTTGTTCATGCTTTAATAAGCCTATATAGTGTTACTTAATGTTCTTGTTTGTTGTTTCTTTAGGCCACAGTGAGGCATTTCTTCCGCCGCGTAGAGCCGGAGGTGACGAGTGGTGATATTGTCAGCATGCAGCAGAGTTCCAAAGCCTCAGGAAGGACAGCTAACCCTGTCACTAATAACGGAATCTTCTTCATCACCATGAAGAAGATTCCACTGAGGAAGACAACATGAAGAAAACATCACTGCAGTAGCGCTTCAACCAAAAAGGACGTTTTAACAAAGTGACTATATGAATTACCAAAATATGTTAATAAGCTCCTTTGATCTGGTCTCTATTGGGTTACACATGTTTCCCTTTCAAATATACCTATGGCTGTATTGTACTGTACTGTACTGCCAAAAAGATATAAATTAACTGCACTACACTGTGTCACCAAAGTTATGGTGGGAACTTTTGGTAACTTAGTACTAAGTGGCATAACGACCTTTGTCCTCATTCCTCAGCTTCCCAACAATAACTAAAAGCATTTGTAAGTGTGTTTGTACTGCATAGTAAAGATAATAATAATAAAAGTTATTCTTAAGTATTTGTTCGTTATTACTTTATTAAACTATTAAGTGTAGTTTCTATAAAATGTTACCTGATCATGTAACTAATAATACATAGTAAATTATTGTTTTAATTAATTGCAACGTATACAATGCTAGTTTATGAAATATTTGCCTTTTTGTTGGGCTTTGCTTGTGGGAAGTATAGTTAGATAGTAGTAAGTGAACAAGTCGTGATTGGACAGACTGAGTCACGTGGTGTCGTTTTGTTGCTGTGGAAACCAATGAAAGTGATGCGATTAGGGGCCGATGCTCAGTTTGTTAGCTGTCATAAAGCTTTCAGAAGGCTTCAGCTTCGCCTCTTTCTTGAGTATCGCGCTGACAGAAGAATAATGGCAGAGCAGAGGTTAATTCTACTGTAAAGCGCGTGTATTCCAGGTAAGTTTAACCCGTCCGACTTGCCGTTCAGCACCTTTCCTGGTGCAACGTGCTAATATTAGCTAGCTGCCACTTGTTACTAGCTTATTATGCTAAAATTAACAAAACACATACGTCCGACTGTATGCAAATATGTTTTCAGTATTGGCAATAACCGTCAGATATCTATGAACGGTTAATTATCCACCGGTGCCACACAACATGGAGTTTATTGCGTGGCTCGTACGCGATATTAGTTAGTTAGTGTTAAAAGTGTAGCTGATTTAACGTTTACCTTGGCGTGTTCAGGCAGGGTCGCGGCGCCCCCAGCTGCATTCCTGTCCGCACTTTACACAGACGTGTTTTGCAGGCGCACACTTGTTTTGGCGCATGGATATTGCGTTATGAACCTGTGGAAGATGCGCAATTCGGGTTTAAATATTAACTCACGCACTGCCACGGCGCTCTCTGGGACGCGATGGACAAACTCGGTCGAGTCTTTAAACTTTAAAAGAGACGCATTAAGGATCTAAGGAAGGTTTAGGTTGATCTGAATTGTGAGTTGATCCAATTGCGTTGCTGTAGTAACGCGCTAATCGTTGCAACGGTGTTTTTGTGGCCAGTTTCTGTTGCTTTAAACGCTTTTTGGGTGGATCTGTGGAGCAAAGGTGGTGTTGACGCTGGTTATGCAACTCACTTTCTTTAACGTTGTGCGTGAGTAACAGTTGGTTGCAGTGTTGCCCAAACTTACATTCTGCTGACACTAAGTCTGTTTACTATCGCAATATGAGCAACACCTTTATTTATGGCCTCTGTTTAATCGAAACGTTCTTTGTAACAGCGCAGTTACTTGTGTATGAACGTTCAAGAAGCAGAAAGAATCATTTGTAATAGCATTTTTTGGATGGCATCCTTATTTGGTGCATGGTATTTGTACTAGTTATGGAATGCAGTCACAAAGGCACTTGGGAACACCGGAATTTGACCTTAACAATTACAATGTTTAGTCATTTTATGTGTAAACAGAGATGGGTTCTAATATATTTGACAGTGTAACAGTTATGTACACATTGTATTCCCTCTTCCCACAGTGACAAAAGCTTCATGTTGAAAATGTTAAATGATTTGAACGTGTTTATGGCACCGCTTCGTATTACGTAGTTTTTCCTCATTTTTGTGATCTATCCTTTGAAAATACCAGATTTTGTGCATTTGTTTAGTGTTTTGTCCTTCCACTTACATTAACTTCAAATTATAAATCAAATGGTACGTCCAGACTGTGAATATTTTCCCCAAAACACTTTTTCCCTCTTGAGTTACTTCCAGGACATCTACATTTTACTTTTACTTGAGTCATATTACTGATAAAGAGTGATACTTTTCATGTTGTCTGGTATTGTTTGTCATTTGTTATTTACATTCTGCCTTTTATCTTTCCCCAGGTTTACTTATTTCCACAAGCTTTAACTCTATGCTGCACAAACCCCAAAACTGAATTCCTGTAAACTCGCCAGTGCATGACAGGACAAGCACAGACCGCATGTATCATTAACCTCTGCTACTCAAAATAAAATAAAACAGAAATCATGCTGCCACCGCGCCGCTGATGGCTACTGCATTTGGACTGCGGTTCTCTTCAAAGCTGCTCCATGTTTCTTCCTCACGCATGGGATTTTCTGCTGCAGAAAAGATATCATTTTTTGTTGATCGCCGAAGTTAAGCGGATGCTACTTTTACGCAAAATAAATATACACTTTTTAACCAAATACTGGGTGTATCGGACAATTCAGAGAGCAATGAAGCAAATGACTTTATAATATATTTTTTCTACAACAACCAAAGACGTAAATTGAACAAATACTGTAAAATACTCTTTGATAAGACGGAACTGGGTGAAGCGGCTGCAGAGATGGACGCCGTGGATAAAAGGAGAGAGCTCGAATTGACCACAGAAGGTGGAGAGGATGAAGAGGTGGAGGTGCAGAGGCGAGCGCCCGTCCCAGGACACCGCTGGGTCATGAACGGGGCAGTCATGTTTGGACGAGAGTTTTGCTACGCCATGGAAACGGCCCTTGTGACTCCAGTCCTGTTGCGAATTGGTAAGGACATGCGAAGGGCCACGAAAGAATACAGCTGAACCAAAAGACTGCACGACACTCTATTGATTACATGATGAAAAGGAGTGTCAATATAGACCCTTTATAACCCTATAATGAAAAGGAGTGTCAATATAGACCCTTATTAACCCTATAATGGAAAGGACTGTCAATATAGACCCTTTATAACCCTATAATGAAAAGGATTGTCAATATAGACCCTTTATAACCCTATAATGAAAATGATTGTCAATATAGACCCTTTATAACCCTATAATGAAAAGGATTGTCAATATAGACCCTTTATAACCCTATAATGAAAATGATTGTCAATATAGACCCTTTATAACCCTATAATGAAAATGATTGTCAATATAGACCCTTTATAACCCTATAATGAAAAGGATTGTCAATATAGACCCTTTATAACCCTATAATGAAAATGATTGTCAATATAGACCCTTTATAACCCTATAATGAAAAGGATTGTCAATATAAGATAAGATAAGATAATCCTTTATTGTCCACACATGGGGAAATTTCATTGTTGCAACGCAGGTAGATTCTGTATCTACCTGCGTTGCAACAATGAAATTTCCCCATGTATGGTAGATACAGAGGAAAAGAACAGATTACTTATAGGAAGTTTGAAAAACACTCTCAATAGAAGATCTCTTATAAACAAAAACTCCTATAGACAAAACCTCTCATTTCCCAACAAGGGATGGAGGGGGAAAATAATAAAGATAAAATAAATAAATAAATACCATTGCATGTGATCACGACAGTAATTGCACATGAATTGCACATGAATTGCACAGTAATTGCACAGTAATTGCACATGAATCACGACAGTAATTGCACTAATATAGACCCTTTTTAACCATATAATGAAAAGGAATGTCACTATAGACCCTTTATAACCCTATAATGAAAAGGACTGTCTATATAGACCCTTTATAACCATGTCATTAGAATCAAAAATGCAGAAGGGGGGAAGACTGAAGGCTGCACTTTGCCTCCATTCTGGAATTTAGAATGTTTTTGTTCGCACACATTTTGCTCTATAGAACCTAAATATTTCTTTAAGTTTGGTCCTTGAACTTACTTTTTTATGACATGAAAGCGAGCCTCAGTGTAAGTTGACTGTGATGTCAGCACTGGCACGCTCAATGCCCTCACTGTGCTGCCGTGGTAGTAACCCCGGGGCACTGCAGCTTTATGTCAAGTTTGCCACCAAAGCACAAACAGAACAAAAGCATTTCTTCTCTTCAGGCATGACAAGAATGTCTAGCACAGCACATTCCTTCATGCCTCAATACAGTCTACAGATCTAAATGTATTGTGTTTTGATTACATTGTCAGTGAATGTCCTCTTATTCAAAACCCCATTAATATAACATCACCACATTATCATGGACACAAATATTTATTTTTGTGTGAGAGTGGGAGAGCAGTACAGGTAGTTGTTGCCAGGGTAACATGCTTCATATTTTCCCGTGAGAACCAGCCCTGTCACAGAGGCATCTGTCGGATTTAAAATTTACAAGGCCTTCTCACTGCCATATACAGTAAGGTCCCAACAGGCTCTGGTTCTAGACATAGTCCCCGCCTCTCACACAAATGCTCTGCTGGTTGGTTAAGGACCATGCTTTTCATGCTTAGTCTTTCCAGTTTTAAATTGCAAGGCTGGCTGCATGCACAGGACATCGAGGGGAAGTTTCACAATTCACCATTTCCTGCGACTGGTACAGTTGTTAGAGGTCATCTTTCTATTGTGTGTTTCTGTCACTCCAAACACTTATTTGTCCTTTCTTTGAGGAAATCTACAGATTACCGGTATAGACCCCTTACAATTCTATTGAAATATTTAAAGATATATTATCAGACAGAATGTTCAAAAACTTGAGCAAAAATGTGTAGACTATAGCAATAACATCAGATCTAAATTTCCAGGTTGTAAATCTCAGTCAGTCTGCTTCTCTATTACAAAAAATAGAGAATATAAAAGTTTCTACCCTCAATTTTGCATTTAAGCTTCATAATTTGTGGTAAATTATGTGATATTTATAGATAAAATTAAACAATAGTATTTGTACAATAACATTTACAAATCAAGACTTTGCCTTCATACATTTTTTTACGTATCTTTCATAATTTTCTAAATACACAATGTAAAACTATTAATAAACGTGTTTAAACCAGGATCTGATGTCACTTTCATGTATCTCAGTGTTTTTTCTTTTGCCAAACCATCTTGATTTTTCATATTTTGTGATACTCTGAGGTTGATATTAGTTTCGACAGTAAAATTCTCTCACTTCACTTTTCTGTAATTTAGGATGTTTTTGTTTAAATGTGTAAGGGTCTTTGTTGCATCTAGAAGAAGTGTATGTCATGAAGTGGCTTCGCTCCTCTGTGCAGGTCTGCCTGAACAGTACTACAGTCTGACCTGGTTCCTCAGTCCTGTCCTGGGGCTCTTCTTCACGCCCCTGATCGGCTCCTCCAGTGACCGCTGCACGCTGCGATGGGGCCGCAGGAGACCCTTCATACTGGCCCTGTGTGTGGGGGTGCTGCTGGGACTGGCTCTCTTCTTAAACGGAGCATTGATAGGTAAATATAACACTGCATAGTCATGTATACTTTGGCCTGTCACAATTATATATTTTGAAGTGTGATTTGTTCCTGAAGAAAACATATAGCAGATAAATGATCATATAAAAACTAATTAATACGACTGATGCAGTAACTCTAAAGGAAGATCATCCTTTCCTCCCAAAAAAACACAAGCTATATAATAATAACAATACATACTTTAGTACTTAATTTGTGTCTATAATGAGTCATAAAAGTTATTCAACCGTCTACAGCTCACGTGTTATTGTAGTACAGATACATTATTGATCCGTCTATCATTTGCCTCATCTTTCAGGTCTCTGTGGGGGACACTGCAGGCAGCCAGCCCATTGGAATAGTCCTGACCGTCTTAGGGGTCATAGTGCTGGACTTCAGTGCTGATGCTGCTGACGGACCAATCAGAGCTTACCTTCTGGATGTGGCAGATACAGAGGAGCAAGATATGGCCCTAAACATTCATGCTTTTTCTGCCGGTAAGTTCATGGCATATACTTATTTCTTAATTCTTGTCTTAATTCTCGTTTGACAAAAAGGCAGATGGTAAAGGGATGGTTGGGAGGTGTGGGTGGTAATTCAGGGTTACAAAAAATGCATATTAGAGTATTTATACATCCTGACATGACCACAAAAAGCAAGAAAAAAGTAAATTAAAGCAATATATTGTTGGTTGGAAATAACAAGTATATATTTAACATGTCTGTGGCTGGACATCTTTAGTCATTTAGTGGATTAATCGATTGATCATTCGTGTTTTAACTTTTTTTTTTATTGGTATTTTAATGTTTTTCGTGGAACGCAGCAGAAAGGTCAAGGCATGGACTGAGTTAGTTGGAGATTTGGGAGCCTTTTACATAAGAAGATGCTGTTTACTAGTTCAACTTTAGAGTAATAATAATTGTTTTTGCATGAGCTTGTTGTTTCCTGACTTTTGTACACTTTTTTTACACTCCCAAAGAGTATGTTGTAATAGCAGGACTTTGTGATAAATATTAGCCTGGTGCACGTTGTCGGCATCTTCGGCATCTAATAATAATAAGTATTTTATTTCTCGTCGAACCGCAAATAAGAGACTATATCAGTGCTCTGATTGGCTCCGTTTTGGTGGACCTCCCCGCTTTCACGTCACCATCTGAAAAATGATTTTTATTAAACTTTGCATGTGCCTATGTGGATATTAACAATGGAGGAACTAGTTGGACAGATTCAAACACGTACTCCTCCTTTCACAGTGTGTAAATCCCCAGCTTTAATCGCTTTTACAGTTTTCTAGTGTTATGCCACACACACTTTCAGTCAACAAACGTGCCGGTCTTTAGTCAACCAAGAAGTCTTTTTGTTGACGACAGCCCTAAACATTCCACATAATATTGTCTGTTCTGTTTCGGTCTACCCAGGTTTAGGTGGAGCGGTAGGCTACATGTTGGGAGGTCTGGACTGGACAGGAACTGCTCTTGGTCAAACTTTTAAGGCACAGGACCAGGTTCTCTTCTTGTTCTCGAGCTTAGTCTTTATAGTATCGGTCACACTGCACTTGTTCAGTATTCCAGAGCAGCCCTTCTCTCCCCAGCAGTTTTTAGTCACACAAAATGCTGATTCTACCTCACAGCCATGCCTCAGACCTGTAGAGCACGCTGTACCCGAACTTGATGTCATTGCAGAGGAGGATTCCACCCAAGACGACAGCCACTTAGAGAGGATGTGACCTTATTTGACAGAGCGAGGAGTAAAAGCGATTCAGTTTTAGCGATGCCTGATTCTACAATTGAGATGGACCCTGATCTCCATCCAGACAATCAGCACTTCTTGGCTGAGGTGGACCTTTTGCCAGAAGTACGAGAAGACCTAGAAGAGGTTTTTAAGCCAGTTAATGGGAATAATGACATCTCTCCACTTCACGTTTCTGAAAATCCAATAAACTGTAACAATGAAGTTTTGCCAAATGATTCCAAAAATGGATCGGCCTGCAGCGGGCAACTTCACGCTGTCTCAAAGGACGTTAAACCACTGGTAGGTTCTGGAATACTCTTTAATATAACAGTAAATATACAGCACAAAACAAAAACACACATTGACCAGTGAGAAGTGAGATAAATAAGATTGTAAATGTCCTTCTATGGCACCCGATAAAGGGTGGGAAATATTATACAACAAGCAACTTGTGTATGTTTTTATTGCAGTAAAAGAAAAAGTTCCACGTAAGATGACAGTATCAGCTACAGATATTGACATAGATGAATAACTCAATATTTTTTGGAGTTTCCTGATAACAATATTCAGACGATATTATTTCAATGTCAGACATTCAGATATTCAAATTGTGCAAAGATATTATCTTTAAAACCACATTCACCTACAGTTTGATATCTTGCCTAACTCAGCCGCAGTTTGTTCATAGAAAAAAATGGGTTAGGGTTAATGAGCATCATTATATTGTGGTAATAACATTTTATTCATCGATTGCAGCAAAAAGAAGTGAAATATGCCAGTAATGGTTTTTCACCACCCCACATCCGAAAAAGTCACTTTCGAGCGCGAAGACCCACCTTCTACAGACAGGTAACATTTTTGTTTTGCAGAATTTCTGAAGCAGCACTGTATTTTTACGACTACAGTGAAAATGTTGTTATTCTCTCTAGCCTTCTTTCACATTTTCCTACTATGGACGCGTGGGATCACAACGATACAGGTTGAAAAGAAACACCACGATGCCTTCAAGTCCTCGGCGAATCACCACGTCCCGCAGTCTGAGCGACCTCACCGAGCTCCAGAAAGAAGCGGAGGAGAAAGACAGGAAGTTGTCAGTGAGCAGCCTGTCTTCAGACAGCTCCAGCAGTGTGTCCGAGGCTGAGGATGCCACGTCTTTGCGCCTGCTGTGGCTGTCCATGCTCAAGGTACTACAAGGTTAGGTTAGCAGAGGAGCGGAGGGCAAAGACTGTGGGAGAAGGGCAGACTGAGAAACGAGAACACAAATAATGTTTCTGTTTGCTCCACAATCTTTGTCATTGTGTTTATGCTCTTACTTGTGCCTACAATCACCTTCTGGACAATCTAAAACCATAAAACAATTTTTTTTTTCTATCCATATTACACTTAACATGTAGTGATTGAGGTCTATCACATAAAATGTATTTAAAATGTCTCAATGTACAGTGGAAATAATCGTTTGACTAGTTGACTGTTATTGCAGACTGTTAAAATGGATAGAACCCAGTAAAGTGCGGTGGATGGGCAAACAGACTTGGGCTGCTCATCAATATTTAGTGGATTACACAAAAGTGAAAACAAAAACTAATAGGCAAGGGTGGATTTCAAACCCCGGTCTACCACGTGAAGGGCAAACACCGCCACACCTGAGAAAAGTGCTATTATGGATTAAATAAGACCAATTCATAAAACAAATGTGTGCTCTAGATTTTAGGGGTCAATCACTGCTTGCCTTGATTGTCCAGACCACATGTCACTGCTAGAACCAGTATCTGCGTTTAAAGTAGTCTACAGTAACGTTGCTGTTCTTTGACGCTTCTGTTGTGTGTTTTTAGATGCCAACGCCGCTGTGGAGGCTGTGTATTTGTCACCTGCTCACATGGTTTGCTTATATTGCCCAAGCTGTGTTCTTTACAGACTTTATGGGACAAGTAATCTTTCAGGGAGACCCCGTAGTAAGTACTCTCACAAATAAATGGTATGAACAGTGCTTTCCAAAACAAAAAAGTCAATAAAGACGTATATGTTTGCTTAGAAATTAATGATTTAAGTGTACTTTGTTTTCAGGCTCCGGCCAATTCCACAGAGCAACAGAATTATCTCAGAGACGTTCAGATGGGTTGCTGGGGGTTGGTCGTATATGCTGGTACCTCTGCAATGTGTTCAGGTAAAAATGTTGACATGAAATATCAATATGTATACTTTATATTTTATAGTTTTATATTTTTGCTATATTGGGCTAAAATGTGCCTGTCCATGTCTTGTTTCAGGTTCAAGTATTGTACAAAAAGTGATTGGACTTTAAAATGAATTATAAATGTGTACACATATCTTGCTTGGAACAAGAATAGAAATGTACCACAAATGATCATCTGAGATTTATATTCCATGTTTTTACATTTTACATGGACAGAAAAGGGGTTAACGCTGAGAACCATGGTTAAAAAAGCAGTAATGACAGCCAAAATATAAAAGTATTAAATAAATACAAAATTGCAAGGCCAAAATGGTATACATAAATCTCATCTCGTTATCGTGGACCCAATCTCGTGTCTCGTCTTATGGAAATCGTGTCTTTGTGCCTTAGTTGTAAATACAATAAATGCAGTTGCCTCACTAACATGTTCCCTCTTTTCCAGCAATCCTTCAGAAGTACCTTGATCATTTTGACCTGAGTATTAAGATTGTCTACATTGTTGGCACTCTTTCTTTCTCAACTTAATTACCGTAATAAAAAACCTGTTGAATGGATTCTCAAAACGTCCTCACTTTCTCCGACTACAGGAACGGCAGTGATGGCCATCTTCCCTAATGTTTATGTTGCCATGGTGATGATTAGTACTATGGGTGTGATCTCCATGAGTATCTCCTATTGTCCCTATGCCTTACTGGGGCAGTATCATGAACTCAAAGAAGTAAGTACTGAAATGCATCGAGTTCTTCCTCATTTCACTGACTAATTTTTGTCTTTCTTCAGTACATTTACCACAGTCCGGCCAACACTAGAAGGGGCTTTGGAATTGACTGTGCCATTTTAAGTTGCCAAGTAAGTGGCTGCATTTAAACTCAAAATACCCTGACCCATATAACAATAGTTTTGATTGATATTGATGATGAAAGATACTGCAATGATACATATTTTGTTCATCCAAATAACAATAATTATGTCATATTTGAATTTTAGCAATACATCCACAATGCGCACAAAACAAGAGTGCACAAATATGGATTATTACCTTTGTACCTTTATGATGTCAGTCTTATTTTACTTTTAATGATTTTTTTAATGTATTGCATTTTGTTCAATTACATGTGTTTTTATGAAACAATAGCAACTCCATGGAAATTACATTGTGCACATTGAATATTCAAAATGTTCACATATTCAAAAACAACTTTCTTTAACCCCTCTGCTGTTTGTTTAGGTCTACATCAGTCAGATCCTGGTTGCGTCTGCGCTGAGTGCTGTGGTCGAAGCTGTGGGCTCTGTGCGTGTCATTCCTGTAATGGCCTCTGGGGGCTCTTTTCTGGGCTTTCTCACAGCCTGTTTCCTGGTTATTTATCCCGACCTGGAGTCCAGCAGCTCGGAGCAGCACGATGAAGAGTCTGAAGTAAAAGACCAAGATGGAGAGCAAAATAAAAGGCTTGCATTAATGGATCTCACAAACCATGGAGGTGTAGTCAAAACACAGACTGAAGAGACTGTTGCTTAAGCTTTTTACTGACTTTTTATATTTAAAACATCATTTGAACACAAGGGCTAGTTGTAAATCTTGTCTTGGACACGTGGCTTTTGGAATAAGCGCTTTGCTTGATCCACCACTACCTCAGAACAAGTTGTTCATCCATCCTTGCATCTTCATCAGCTTCTCTGGGACGTGTCGCAGGTAGCAGTCAGTGCTACGAGGCCCAGACTCCCCTCACCCCAGACACTTCCACAAGCTCTTTCGGGATGATTCAAAGGTGTTCCCAGGTCAGCTGAGAGACATAGTCCCTTCAGCATGTCAGATGCCCTCAGCTGGCTCCTCACCACGTGGAGGAGCAGCAGCTCACCTCCGAGCTCTAAAGTCTATCTTTGCCTGACACAGAAGCGGTCTGGTAGTTTTCAGGTCATTAGACGAGTCCTGAAACAAAACCACATGAATCTCCACAATGTTGGTGTAACAGCCAATCTGCAATTAACCTGGACGGTCCCGAACTGCACTGGAGTCCGTGTTCTCCAGGTGTTTGGCCTGCCAAGTCTGTCTGGCTTCCTCTGCCAGTGGCTCCAACTCGCCACCAGGTGGTGATTGGTTGACAGCTCAGCCCCTCCCCTTCCACTGCCCAAGACAAGCGGCTGAATGTCAGACGACACAAGGATCATCGACCTCTGGCTGAGGGTGTCCTGGTGCCACTTGCACTGATGGACACCTTGTGCTTGAACATGGTGTTGGTTATGGACAAACCATAACTAGCACAGAAGTCCAATAACTATAAGAAAATTAATATTAAAGCTATTTTAGTTGAACAGTTTGTAACATACTTACCAAGTACCAACTTGGTTACCAAGGAAATTAATCATTGCATTAAGCACAGGTTTTTAATTTGTTTTGTAGTCTTGTCTTTTTTGTGAACGACAGCGACAATCTTCCACTGTTATAAGTCCACAAATTCGCCTTTTGTCTGCAGTGGACTTGTGGACTTGAGATCATAATCATTTTCTCCATCATTGTTGAGCTGACTTTTTATACTTGTGCCAATGAAACTGTTTCTGTTTGCACTTTACAAAACAAAACAAAATTACCTCAATATGTTATTAATACTTGCTATGAATGATTTTTCTCCTCTGATTTTGAATAAAATGGATCAGATATTCTCATATACAAACTTTCAATATTGTTCTTATCATTATTTGGTCTTCATTGTAATTGTAAACATGGGCTGTTTATAGGTCAAAACCAAACATGCTTTATACACATTTTGTAAGATTTTAATAAAATAGCAAACACAATAGATAAAAAGATTCTGTAAATTATTTTGTCTACGCTTGTGTATTTATTCCGATTTGTATATATCTTTTTATTTCACATCGCACTGACTTCAACATGACTCTAGGTTGGTCAGCGCCATCTCCCGGTGAGCACGAGGCATTGCGCTGCACAAACTCGCGCACACATCAAAGGAAACCCCCTCGGTGCCATTATACCACAAACCCTTTATTCGCTCTGTTGCGCTTCATTTGCGCATGTTTTAGATCCGCACCGACGGGACCCGGAAGCAGCGCTATAAAAAAGCATGAGACAGACGCGTCATTCTCTCAAAGTGTGAAGTGCAGGACTTTATACCGCGCACCCATGTCAGCGCACTTTCGAATCAGCACCAACGCATCAAGGCACTGGAGACTGCGTAAAGGTAAGAGAAGAAGGCAGTCTTATTGTTGTTCTGTTTTTTTTACACATAAACATCCTCTCACCTGCAGCATGTGACACCTGCTCACCTGACACCACTGCAGGTATGACACGCACTTTCAGTTTGTACACAACTATTGTGCACAACTATGGCACACTGAGTACAGTGTAGCTCTACTCTCTGAATATCATTGCAATTGTCATTATAGTAACTTTAAAAGAGCGAGAGCAACATGAAAGCTTTGTTTGAGGTGTCCACGTCTTAAAAATACATTGCATTCAGTTAATATGACATAAAATTAAAAAAAATAAAATTAAAAATACACTTAAAAATTTCAAAATTGTTTAAAATGCTCAAACTACTAAAATACATCCTCATACTGTAACAACACAGCAATGTTCCAGTGAAATCCAATGAGAAAATTAGTGCACTATGTAGCAGGGTCCACCACCTGCTTGTCTCCATGGAGATGTTAATGTTTAGCCTTGAATCCATAGTATGACCTAAAACTTCTCCAGATCTGTGGAGAGGTGAGCCCACTTACAGCATCTGGCCTGAGGACAGCTGTAGTGGGAAATAGGGAGAGGGTTGACATTAAGCAAATGGTCAAGGCCTGGAGACAAAGCCACGAGCTGTTAACACATAACGTCTTAAACCACTACACCACCACCAAGTTCTAGAAGGCATGTTTTTCAAGACATTTTAGCAACAACAACTCCTGTAACTGAATAAATACAAGATAGAGAAGTTTAATGCCAGACTGTGGAACATTCCATGCATTAAATGCTAGATTTAGAGTTAAGACAAAGTCATCATTACACAGGCCGGCTTGTATCTGGAAGTGTGTGCAGTTGAAGGAATGCTGTAGCCAAGTGACCAGAGTGATATGGTTTAACGTGGAATTTTCAACGATCATATGATGGTTTGACTTGTAATATCCTCCTACCAACAACACAGTCAACAGATCTGCTGCTGCTCGCTCACAAACACACTGCCAGATTTGCTGTAGGGTATTTTATTTGTCTAAAATAGAAGGAAAACAAGTTGTTGTTTTCTTAGAATATACATCATTTCAGAAGGAGCCACACTTGCTTCTCATGCAGCCTCTCTTTCATAGCCTATGCAGTTCACATGCTATATCAAGTGTTGCTGTATTAAAGATGAGTACAGGAGAAGCAAACACAGTTAATGTGCTTTTATTTGCAGTCTATTTGTAGTTTCAGAGTTTAACTTTATCACCAGAGGATATTTTTGTCTGAAACATCAGCAATAATGAGCTGAAACAGCCAATTTGTCACACTTGGTTAGTAATGGGTCTTTGTCATAGAAATCTATTGGCTACTTCCCATCAGTTTCACCCCGGCAGGTCAGGACAGAAAACAACATATAACACATACACAACACACACATTCAATACAAGTGACAACATTGGAACACCTTTAGAGGCGGAGTCTATGTCACCCGCTTGTGCTTGTAGATGATAAAGCTTTGTCTGACATGTTCCTCACCAGAAAAGTTACATATAGTGCACTTTCAACTGACTGAAAGGTGCACACAGAACAGATCTTTATCCATAGGCATATATTCTGTATGTTTTCATGTTTGTGGGTCTCTTTTGAAGGATGGGAGACCACCTGCCCGCTGCACTGCTGGAGGCCTGTGTGGTGGTCGGAGCCTCTAGTGAGAAGCTACGAGAACTCTACCAGGTCAGTCATAAAGTCAACATGAGCGTTGTGCTTTACTGATATGATGTTATTCTCAAGTTAAATACAAAGTCTCACAGGGCTGCTTGATATATAAAAAAAAAAAAAAAATGCTTTGCCTGGAATGCTCCACAGCAGGACGTTCAATATATCTAGTTTGCATTTATTCCATAGTTTGTGTTCTTATTGCTCAAAAATATCCAAGCATAAAGCATGTATTCTTAGTGAGAGCCGGCTCGCCTCTCCATAGTTCTGACCTGTAACCTGGCCTTATTGTGCCAGCTGCTCGTCTCCATGGAGATAGATCATTTTAGTTCCAAACTGTGGAACAATCCAGGCAAAGCTACCATAATATCTTCTTAGAGACAAGCTGGTGGCCTTTCCTCCACCAGAGAAGTCACATAGTGCACCTTTAATAGTTTTGTACATCGTTTCTGTCACTTATTCAAGCAGTAATTGTAATCCCTCCTCAGAGCTGTCAGCAGAGCCCTGTGAGTAATTGGGCTCCTGTGACGCTGGAGCCGGACGTCCTGCTGGTCCTGGCCCCGCCCTTTGTGAGCAGGCTTCCCACAGACCCGGAGCTGGTGCGCTCGCACGGCCGCAGGAGGCGCTCCTTCATCCGCAAGAAGAGAGAGCACCTGCCCTCTGCTGCTGCTGCTGCTGCTGCTGCTGCTGCTCAAGGTGAACCGCCAATCCAGTCTTAGATATCTACAAGGGGATTTCAATAGGTTTCTTTCACAATATCACACAGGACAGGTCAGTTTTCTATGGTAGAATTTGTTTTTTGACTATCACCTGATTTATGCTTAAAACTGCTGTACTTTAGCCTATTCATATGAAAAAAATATGTGAATATGAAAATGAATTTTTTCCCCACTATATCATTATTCAACCCTAAAGGCGTGATTACGAAGTTTTCAACCTTTTTTGTTTCGAGTATATCCTAAGCTTTGGCTCACATTCTGTACACCCTCATTTACCAAGCAAATACATCTGTTTATTTTAAAAACATAAAAAAGATTATGTTCACTAAAGTTGTTATTATTATCTGAATTATTACAATTATATTTTCTTGTTAAAAAATATTTCACAACACATTATTGTAAGTTGTACACAAACATTTTAAATCAAATACATTTCAATTTCACCATTTTAACATTTGAAACCATTGGTACCCCCTGGTAAGTGCTCGCGTACCCCTGGTTGGGAAACACTGGACTAAATCAACTTTGTGGAGACAATCCCGAACAAATAATGATGCGGTTCAACAGTAGGGGATGATAAGTTTGGATATTTCTTCCATAAACAGTGAAACTCTGATGAAGTTACACAGGCTCCTTCATCAACTGAACATGACCTATATTTATACAATTCTATAAATAACTGTAAGTGTCCTTGTTGTTTAGGTCGGACAGTAGCGGAGCAAAGAGGAAGTGAGGACGTTAGTGTTCCCAAAGACATCGACCTCGTGGCTTTACCTCAGCTTTGTTTCCCTGGTATGAGTGTGTTTATTATGTAACACGATGCATAGTTTCATATTTGTTTCATTCCAATAGTTATATCCCAGTTGTTTTTACAGGTGGGCTTCATGTAACAAGAGAAGCAAGAGACGAGCAGTTTCACTTTCTAGTGTTTACAGATGTTTTTGGCAATAAAACCTTTAGTGTTGTCATGCAGTGTTTCAAAGCCTTTTCGGTACTCTACAAATATACTCCTCAAATATAAGTCGATATTTGTTTAAGTAAACTTTAATATGTGTCTTTCTTTAGAATGACATGTCAGAATTTCCAAATTCTAATGGAGCTGACTGTCCAAAGATGTTCTCTGCCTTTGGTTTCTGTGTTATATCGAAGTATCCGTTCTTCACGGCACTGAAGGACAGCTTATCGTGGTGAGAGTCTAAATCACTACATCGGAGTCTGTCCAGTGTGTTAGTCAATGAGGTTTTAATCCATCTTCTCCTTTGTTTAGCTTTTTACCTCAGCTGAGATCCTGTCGTGTCTCAGATTTAGAGGACAGAGTCAAGGAGTTGGCTGCTAAACTGTCCTTGGTGCCTGCACCTCCTCCTGGACACTTGCATTTGGTGAGGTTCATGGATGAACAGTGTTTATGTGGTTTAAGTGTTTTGAACTGAAGCTTATGTCACAGATGTTTTCTCTGAGGCCTCTGATGATCACTCTGCCGTCAGGAGAAGACAGGGACAGTCCCACTGTCGACCTGCAGCTGCACCTGCCACTGCTCTGCTTCACCCCACAGAAGTTACTACAGGTACTGCAGTATTGTACATGTTATATAGACTGTCCAGTATGTGCATATGTGTGTCATTATTAACCTTGTGCAGGTGCTGTCCTGTCTGCTGCAGGAGCAGCGTGTGGTGCTGTTCTCTTCAGACTGGGCTCGTCTCACTCTGGTGGCAGAATGTTTACTGCTTTTTCTGTTGGTGTGTTCTTTTTACAATGCATGAGTAAATCCATAAATAAACGTACATATTTGGTGAAACCTTCATTGATGGCCCTTCTCTCAGCCTCTGTCCTGGCAGCATCCCTATGTCCCAGTTCTGGCCCGGAGCATGTTGGACTTCCTCATGGCACCTACAGCGTTCCTCATGGGCTGCCACATCAGCCATTTTGAAGAAGTTGCATCTGTAGGTAACTTGCAAAAAGCCAAGTACAATTTGACAAAGTGTATTGTATGTTTCATGAAACAAATATTACACATTGATACAGTGTAATATACCCCATTAAAGTATTTGCATTTTTAGTTGTTGTTGTTTTGCCCAGGAAACTGAAGATTTAGTCCTTATTAATCTCGATAATGGAAGCGTGTCCACGTCCTGCTCAGAGACGGTTGATTTGCCAGATATTCCTGTGTCTGCAGCTGAGTGCTTCACACAGAGGTATACGGCGTGAGCAGAAGTGTTGAAATAAACAAATACAGGATGATAAATGTGTTTGTTTGGCAGGTGTCAGTCCTTACAGACTCAGTTTGACCTGAGTCTGTGCCACAGCGCCAGCAGCACCAACATAAACGAGCACAGAGCTCAGAGACGCGCCTGGCAACACAACCTCAACTACGACATCCAGAGGATCACGCTGGAGCTCAATGTCAATATTTTCAGGTCAGATATTTTCTGTGCTTATTGCCCAAGCAAGCTTATGAAGTAATTTAAACACATTTGTGATGAACAGAGACGTCTGCAGTCATCTCAACTATGAACACAGAGTGTTCAACAGTAAAGGGTTTCTGAAGACAAGAGAGCCACATGAGCAACTTTTTTACACAAAGGTACTACACGTGATTGGATTCTTATAAACAACCTGCACCATTTGAACAATGCTTTCATTTAAAAAGCTTTGGTTTGTTTTTAGGTGTTGGAGACACACATTTTCCATTCCTTCCTGAAAGATCGCCTCAATAAGAAAATGGACAGCTTTGCACGCATGGAACTGAGCACTCGCTCAGAAACACAAAAGTGATTTGACCTAATTTCCTGCCTGTACAAAGTGTATATTTTATAAGTATACATGTATCTAATTGCATATTGGTTATCTGCAGGTTGAAAGCAAAAGTGGAGGTCCCTCGCAGACCCACCATGCAGGAGATCCAGGCTCGCAGGAAGACCTCTGTGACAGACGCTCTGCAGCTGAAGAGACAGGGCATGAGCTCGGGCGACCTCCTCCAGAGGAGCAGCCTGCCCTGCAAAATCATCCCAGATCTAGGTTTGTCAGCCAGCCATTGAATTTACTCATACACAATTAACAAGACATGTTTATAAAATATTATTATCTTGTATCCCAATAGCACTTAAAACTCCACCTAAACCTGCAAAGATTTTCAAGCTTCCAGATTTCCCAGCTTCACTTTCCTTTCATTCTGTCCAAAGTTATTACATGGATCTTATTCAGCAGCTAAACAAGGCAATCTTCTCTGTGCAACATGAGAACTCAGCCTTACTTGCAAGGTATTACACTACCTAAAATACTTCGTATTAGTAGTGTTTTTAATGAACTTTTCTTCTCTAGATTCTACTATCTGCGCGGCTTCATTAACACATTGTGCTCCCGGCGCCTGGAGGCTCTGAGTGACTTCCAGAGCCTGTGTAAAACTGACACAGCCATCTTCCCCACACAGCTGGTCACGTGGCTGGTGGATTCACTGCACCGCGATGAGAGGCAGCAGGCCGACCGGCGGCCCGAGCTCAAACGCCTCATTCTCAAAGTTAGCACATATTACGGATGAAGAAATGGGGAAAAGCATTTTTGTTTTATAATCAAGATTCAGTTCACATTGGAACATTAGTGTTGGGACAAGAGGGACATTTGAACTGCTTTATTTATATATATGCTTTTTATGGCCGTATTCTACTAGTATTTAGTTATTAACATATTTGTCTATTAATATGCTTAACTACTGTTCATTTGCATTATTCACAATGGTAGCTCTTCTAGATAAACTATGATAGTGAAGGGGCACTATGTACATTTTTAGGTGGAGGGTCTAAAACTATATTTCTTTTAGCTCCAGTTCGCAGCGGTATAAGAATACAATTATCTCATGTCATTTCCTTGTTTTATTTGTAGGTTAAAACTGAAAATGAAAAGACTTTGGTGCCCGGAAACGACCATGTGAAGAAGTTTGAGTTGCCCAGAAATCCTCTCAGTCTGGAGGAGTTTGTGCGCTGTGTCCAGGAATGTGGAATAGTCAAAGACGTCGCCACTATCCAGCGTTTGTTTGAAGCTCTCACTGATGGTACAACAGAAATAGCTACTATTTACTCATCATCTTTCATGTTGTTTATCTCTTCTAGTTCCACATCATTCATGGTTTAACAGGATTAACTCAAAAGACAGAGGCTGTGACCGGACACTCTAGTCTCACATAATGATCATATCTATTTCAAGAACTGCTGTTTGAAGTGGTGCTGGTCATGCTTAGAAATAATGGATATTTTTTGTCTCCCAGATCAGTCAAAACAAGTGGATCCTGATCTATTTCGAGACTTTTACACTTTCTGGAAGGAAACTGAAGCTGAGGCTCAAGATGTCAACCTGCCCTCTTACGTCATCGACCAACTGGACCACAGTGAATGTGTCTACAAACTCTCCTCCTGTGTGAAGACTTCGCACGGAGTGGGGAAAATTGCTATGACACAGAAACGCCTTTTCCTGCTTCCCGAGGGCCGGGCAAACTTTCTGGACATAACAAAATTTAGAGACATCCAGGTAACATTTTAAGTAGGCTTTTGTTGAAAAGGTTTACATGACAGGGAACTATGGCAGGATATTTAGCGAGACTTTAAATGAGTGAAATGTGTACTGTAACTTAATGTAACTGTTCTAAGCTGTAATTGCAGGAGGTAAAGGTTTCCTCTGCCCCGTTCCTCCTCCTGCGGATCCCGTCTCTTCGTATTAAGTGCAGCAGCAGACCTGAGATGTTTGAGGCCAATCTAAAGACAGAGACTGAACTGTGGAACCTCATCGTGAAGGAGATGTGGACTGGACGCAAGATGGCTGACCACCACAAGGTACAAGAAGAGGTTTGAATTTGTGAACAGGACCTTACCTCAATGGCTCTTTAGGGTGATTATTATAGAATAACACAGACACATTAGTTTATATGTTGGATCATACTTATTTACAGACAATGTGAGTAAAGTGTCTTGCCCAAGGACCAAACATTGAGTTTGAGGGTGAATGAACCAAAAATAATCATCAGACATGAGCGCAATAAAAACTGTAAAACTGTAACTAGATTTTCAGCTGTTACTGCATAAATAAATAAAAAAAATACAGTATCTTGTTTTATGTGCACATAGAAATGGCAATAAAATGAATCTTGTTATTCAAAGTGTTATGTAACTTTTCTGTCGGCAGCTTGTCTCCATGACGATGTTATTTCTTTGCCTGTAATATTCCACAGAATTGCATTAACTATTATGCATTTATTCATTTGTGTTTTATTGGTAAATTTTAAAAAAAGGATTGCTCTGAGCGGGTCATCTCACCACAGATCTGACCTGTTGGTGATGTCTCCTGCTTGTCTCCATAGAGATTCATGTGTTTAAAGCCCATACTGTGGACTGTTCCAGGTCACATAATTACATAGTGCACCTTTCAATAAAGAGGGCGGCATGTTGAGAGTTAAAGGCAGCAGAGGGTGGTCTGGTGGTCCTGACAGTTCATTATTCAAATGGGAGGGTTTGATCGTGCCACCACACCTTTATTCAGGCTGGGAACTGTAATATTCAGTCTGTTTTACACCAAAATGTCTGGTGTCTTGTAGGATCCTCAGTACATAAACCAAGCTCTGACCAATGTCCTGCTGATGGACGCTGTGGTCGGGTCCCTGCAAACACACAAGTCCATCTCTGCCGCCTCCAAACTCGCCTATTTCGACAGACAAGAAAGTATGCGGACCGGATTATTATTCAGTTTTTTTCTCTTTTAATCATGACATATGATGGCGGTGCTTTCTCTTTTTCTTCAGTTCCAATGATGGTTCCCAAAGTGACCTCAGAGACTCTAAAACATAAGATCAACCCGTCCCAAGATCTCTCAGAGCCGCAGACCGTGCATGTACTTCTCTACACTCCAGGTACTACTACACTGTTTACAGTTTTTTCCCATTGTACTTTGTGTTTTTCTGTTTATTCCCAGCCTCCTTACACTGGGGACATTTTCTGACTGATTTCGACTACTAGAAATACAAACTAGAAAAAGCCTTTAGGAGCTGTTGTTGTACTCTTTGGTTAATTATAAGTATGTATAAAATGTGCTGTACATCCATCACTGATCATGTGCTTTTCTGGGAGCTTTGTCTTGTCTAATTTGCTGTAAATCGCTGTATCCAATGTACATTTTACGCTCACAAGACACGACTGTTTTTATCATCTTAATGTCTTCTGATTTGTTTATAATAACAGGGGTGAAGACAATACAGATAACAGCAAAATACTACAGTTAAAAAGTGTTACCATACCATATCGAGGATGAAGCATTTTCGAGGAATATCTTAAAGAGAATTTGAGCAGATTTCAATTTATATTTTAAATTCAAGATCTGAGTTTACAGAGCACATTGTGAGAAGCCAGAAATATGAACTGCTAAATTAATACATAAATCAAAAACGTTTCAGAACATGTTTGCAGAGGTCTAATCTACAAAGTTAGCTGGATTTATATACAAATATTCATCATTAGCATACTCAAAGATATCCCCTATCCCCGCCCACTGCTCAATGTTTACTTGTCATTATTCTGAAAATTCAGACGGCGGGTCATGCGCACAAATATAAAAAAAATATTTAATAGCAAATTTTCAACAATAAAAACACGTAAATTAAAATCTACTGCTTATTACAATTAAATGCTATTATTATCAGTTCTGAAGTTTTGTCACTGCGGTTTACAATCATCGTACATGCCAAATAATGACCTGTGTTTGTTATAGTTTAATGCGAAATGTGTACTGTGTCTTTTTTCATTTCTCCTGTCGTCCTGTTGCATGACGTCTGCTTGTGCGGTGCTTGTCCTCAGGTCAGTTGACGTGCGGTGACTCGGACACTGAGATGAACCCGAAGCTGTGGGTGGCTCTGAGCGGAGGCCGAGTGGTTGTGTTTGATGCCACCTGCTGGTCCATTCTGCAGGACTGCTTCATGGTCGGAGAGTCTCAGCTGGTGAGGCCATCAGATATGAACGAAATGAGCAATACCAAGAGTATTAAATGAAACATAGAGTAATAAAGGTAAACTGTTTATATGTATCAGTGACAAAAGACGCAATTGAAAGGGAAACAAGATGATCATATAGTTGCCTGGATTGCACTGTTAATTAATTGTTGCAAAGAAACATTTAAGTGACAGATTTTCCTATAAAACACTGCAAGAAGAAGTGCAACATTAATTTCTCCTGAGATTTCTAATAGCCTTCTACTAAACAATTTACCTCTAATAATAAGAAGTAAAAAAAGGCTTTTCAATATCTGCTCTCAAAATACAAAATCTTTTTAAATTAAATTATTGTATGCCTTTTAATGAATTTAAGCATTTTTAAATGACTATCTTCCGTGCCAGTGTTCTTTTTAAAAATAATTTTATTCCATTTTGTGACTTTTTATAAATCTGCTTTATTATATTTCACTAAATGTTTTTATGACATTTTGTCTCTATATCCTGTGTTTGTTTGTTTAATTTGTAATTGTGTTAACTGGACACTCTTCTAAATGAGAGCTTTCTCTCAAGGGCCCGCCCTGTGTAAATAAAGGTCATGTGTTACAGAATTGCATGCTGGGATTGGTTCAGGAGCAGGTCTGGATCGGCTCAAAAGACTCTGTGATCTACATCATCGACTCTCACAGTTTGTCCTGCAACAAGCAGCTGACGGAGCACAGACACGAGGTGACCGGGCTCGCAGTGGACACACGAGAGACCAGAAGGTGCCACAATCAAACAGTTTGTGTAAAGAGGAAAATGAACATTTAATGTCACCAAAACCATTTATATCATGAAGCTCTTCAGTCCTCACAAAGAAGTAGAAAACAAACATAGTAAAAAGTCAAATTATGAGTTTGACAACTTTATGGGAGCTAATCAGCTCTGTGGTATATTATGATCAAAATATTTTTTATTGAAAATAAAAGTAATAAACTATTTGAGCGTTTGAGTCCTAAACACAAACTACCTTCTGTAGTGGGCTCCGGTGTATTTGCACAGTCTGTTCTGCCTTTGAGAGCTTGGTTTGCAGAGTCTTGTCTTCAGTCAGGTGGTGTACTCCTGCAGCTGCGATGGCTCCATCCTGCTCTGGGACTCACTCAGCCTGAAAGTGAAGCGTCAGTTTTACCTGAACTGCTCCAGGCTCTGCTCCATTCAGATCCACGATGGCTCACTGTGGTGTTGTAAGTCCCACTCAACCAGCTTCTTATGTTGTTTGTAATGGAGGTGATTAACATAAAGATTGCTGTGTTTCCTGCAGGTTGTGAGGACAGTATTGTTAAACTGAAAAAGAGTGGGATCCAGCAGAGGAGGATTGTCCTTCCGGATGATGTCAGGAGCAGTAGCTTCAGCTGTTTCATTTTGATGTCAGAGGTGAGAAAGACATGTTTATGTTTCATATAACTGTACATTTCTAGATTTCTGTAGTTATATTTAAAAGACTATCCAAACAAAAGAGAATGACCTCACACGCCAACATATTTAGAATAAAATAGAAAGAGTGGCATTACAGGCATCCAACATAAAACCCCCATGAGTGTTTCCGTCCTTCTGTTTCTGTTCTGTAATTGAATGCAATACAATGTACTGTGTGTTGATTTTAGCAGGGACAACTGTGGACCGGCTGTGCAGATTCTGGAGACCTGTTTGTCTTTAGTATAAACAGCCGGCGATCCTTAAAGAGAATCACACTCCCTGGAAGTTCAGGGGTCACCTGTATGATTCCAGTCAAGAACAAGGTCATTGTTTATCATGTTTGGCAGAAATCCAGATTATGGGTCACATAGACAGGAACTGAACTGAACAGAAATACTGTCAAGTGTTTTGGTTGGTGAATGTAAATATTGCAGCTTATTGCTTTATCTAATGACAATTAGCATGTTTTAATAATATTATCACATATTTTTCAAGCTATACTGAAACATTGACAACAACTTAATTGAGTTTCTGCTAACAAAGAATATATTGAATTGTGTTCCATTTTCATGTTGAAGAACGCACTATTGCATTCTTGAAACAACAAAACCAGTAAATAACCCGTGTGTTTGACCGTCACAGATCTGGGTGGGCTGCCGTGCCAACAGCGATGGCGGTCATAGCGACGGTCAGGGGAGGAGTCAGGTGCTGGTGCTGGACTCAGAGACACAGGCTGTGGACAAAGAGCTGCAGGCGCACACAGACAGCACCCAGACCCTGTGCTCTGCTGAGGACCGATACGTGCTCAGCGGCTCGGCCAGAGGAGACGGTAAAATCGCCATCTGGAAAGTCGAGTAAAACCACGGACATTTGTGGTTCTGCCTTTTAGAGACTCAGACAAGACGGTAGGAATAACCAACGTGATTGGACTCACGACTGCAAAGATCAACATTCCCCTAAATCCCTAATTTGACATTCAGTTTAGAGCGTTGTAGTTTGTCTTGTGGATTATGTCCTCACAAAAAAATCTGAAAAAATATTCTCAAGCTCAAGTTCCAGAGACAAACTTCTGTTTTACAAGTTATTTATTATCAATCCATCCATCCATTTTTTACCGCTTGTTCCCTTTAATATCAT
This sequence comes from Eucyclogobius newberryi, assembly GCF_026437365.1. Taxonomy (NCBI): domain Eukaryota; kingdom Metazoa; phylum Chordata; class Actinopteri; order Gobiiformes; family Gobiidae; genus Eucyclogobius; species Eucyclogobius newberryi. The sequence goes on along the minus strand of NW_027315945.1, from coordinate 28,324,009 downwards.
TTTGGCTTCAGATTTGTATGACATTTCATGCTTTCTTTTAGTTTTTTTGCACTGAAAGAGTCAGCCTCATTTTCTTGGCATAAATAATTAGATTAATTGGCAATTATTTTATATAATATTTAAATACATTTGCATTTGTATTTGAACATAACAATAATAAGATAAATCTGTTGTGCAGTCAGACTCTGTGGATGTTTATTATAACACTAATATATGTTGTTTTTTGAACATTTTGATGTATTTATTATTATGTAACAACAATAAAGGAGTTAACTTTGGGTCTGAATTCCTCTGCACATACAATGTTGTTGTTTTCCTTTTCAGTAGTATAACTCCTGGTCCCACCAACCTGATAAAAACATACATTAGATTAACTGGTGTTGAAATATACAATACATTAAAATATATCTATATCACCAATGAATGAAAGAAACTCACTTCCTGGATGTCTCCGGACTCCTAACTTTCTGATCTCGTCATAAACAAAGATTAAAATTCCATATGGAACAGGGATAAACCACCATTGCACCCTGAGAAGAAACAAAGACATAAGACATATTATTTTTACATATACGATTGTTTTAAATGAGACTGAATTGGACTGTGAACTGTACCTGATTGGCATAAAGTTGAAGATATTGGGCATCCCAGGACAGTAGCAGAGAAGGTTTCCCAAACAGAGCTGGAAGACTATGGCTGTTACAAGCACCTTGTTTCTTTAGATAAAATGAATGAATGAATTAATCAAACTGAATTACACAGAGCAGAGGAAGCACTTTGACTCTCCCTTATTACACTTGATATATTCAGCTTTTTTCCCCATAAACTTTTCAAGCAAAATGATGGATTAAGATTGCAATTCACACAACTGTAGATGAATAGAAATCTTAAATATCCTGTTGCATTACGCTCGTGACTATGGGCATTTCAAGAGCAAATGGGCCGGTGTGAGAGCATGACTTTTGTACCTGAAGAATCCTTGCTGGAACACTGAGATACGACGAGTCTTCCTGATCAGCACGTCTGAGATTTGGCAGATTTCTATACTGACAAAAAACACCGTGTAGCAGGTGTATTCCTGGTACAATCTCTGACTGAAGGTCTGAAACACAGGGACACAATGGTTTCATTTAACTGAGAGTGAGTTGTACTTGGGCAGCACCATCTGTCCCAACAGAACGAGCCATATCACAAGAAAGAAATACAGCTATAGTTAAAATGTGTTTGACTTTATAACATCAACAAAGTCTCATTTTGGTCCTCAAGTTAGTCTTACGTTTGGTTTTACTCATGGTTTAGTCTTGGTTAAATTTGGATTTTGAAACACTTAATCTTTTAGCCATTTGTTTTTAAAAGTGTTGTTGTTTATGTTTATGCTGATGCTTTGTCCTGAATGGTCCACAATATGGCATTAAACTTATCAATCTCCATGGAGACGAGCAAGAGATATGCCTAATCTTTCATTGTTCACTATGTGTTAACTTGTACATGACAACTCTAAGTCTACAGTCATAGTGTGGAGCTTCAGAAAAGTTACATAGTGCACCTTAAAATGAATTGAAATAACCGGTGTATCTAAAAATATTGTTATTGTATTGTATTGTATTGTGTTGTTATTGTATTGTATTGTATTGTGTTGTTATTGTATTGTATTGTATTGTGTTGTTATTGTATTGTATTGTATTGTATTGTATTGTATCGTATTGTATTGTATTGTGTTGTTATTGTATTGTATTGTATTGTATTGTATTGTGTTGTTATTGTATTGTTATTGTAATGTATTATATTGTATTGTGTTGTTTTTGTATTGTATTGTATTGTATTGTATTGTATTGTATTGCCTCTCCTTGAACCGACACCTTAACGTGGTGGAGGGGTTTGAGTGCCCGAATGATCCCGGGAGCTATGTTGTCGGGGGCTTCATGCCCCTGGTAGGGTCTCCCAAGGCAAACAGGTCCAAGGTGACGGGTCAGACAAAGATCGGTTCAGAAGCCCCCTATGATGACAACACAAACAAGGCAGTTTACGTCGCCCGGATTGGCGTCACCGGGGCCCCATCCTGGAGCCAGGCCTGGGATGGGTGCTCCATGGCGAGCGCCTGGTGGCCGGGTCTTACCCCACGGGGCCCGGCCGGGCACAGCCCGAAAGAGCGACGTGGGGCCGCCCTCCCGTGGGCCCACCACCCGCAGGAGGATCCATAAGGGGCCGGTGCAGAGAGATCTGAGTGGCAGTCGACGGCAGGGGCCTCGGCGACCAGATCTCCAGACACAGAGACTAACTCTGGGGACATGGAATGTCACCTCGCTGGGGGGGAAAGAGCCTGAGCTTGTGCGGGAGGTTGAGCGATACCGACTAGATATAGTCGGCCTCACCTCCACGCACAGTTTGGGCTCTGGAACCCATCTCCTTGAGAGGGGCTGGACGCTCCACTTCTCTGGTGTTGCCCGCGGGGAGAGGCGGCGGGCTGGTGTGGGCTTGCTGATAGCCCCTCAGCTCAGCCGCCACGTGTTGGAGTTTACCCCGGTGAACGAGAGGGTCGCGTCCCTCCGCCTTCAGGTGGGGGACAGGTCTCTCACTGTTGTGGCGGCCTACGGGCCGAACAGCAGTGCAGAGTACAGGGCCTTCTTGGAGTGCTTGGGAGGAGTACTGGACAGTGCACCGACCGGGGACTCCGTTGTTCTACTGGGGGACTTCAACGCCCACGTGGGCAATGACTGTGACACCTGGAGAGGGGTGATCGGGAAGAACGGCTTCCCCGATCTGAACCCGAGCGGTGTTCAGTTATTGGACTTCTGTGCTAGCCACGGATTGTCCATAACGAACACCATGTTCAAGCACAAGGGTGTTCATCAGTGCACATGGCACCAGGACACCCTAGGCCGGAGGTCAATGATCGACTTTGTTGTCGTGTCATCAGACCTCCGGCCGCGTGTCTTGGACACTCGGGTGAAGAGAGGGGCAGAGTTGTCAACCGATCACCACCTGGTGGTGAGTTGGATCCGCTGGCGGAGGAGGAAGCCGGACAGACTTGGCAGACCCAAGCGCATTGTGAGGGTCTGTTGGGAACGTCTAGTGGAGCCCTCTGTCAGTAGGGTATTCAACTCGCACCTCCGGGAGAGCTTCTCCCATGTCCCGGGGGAGGCTGGGGACATTGAGTCCGAGTGGACCATGTTCTCCGCCTCCATTGTTGATGCGGCTGCTCGGAGCTGTGGTCGCAAGGTCTCCGGTGCCTGTCGTGGCGGCAACCCCCGAACCCGGTGGTGGACACCTGAAGTAAGGGAGGCCGTCAGACTGAAGAAGGAGGCCTATCAGGCCACTCTGGCTTGTAGGTCTCCGGAGGTCATCGACGGGTATCGGCAGGCCAAGCGAGCCGCGGCTCGTGCTGTCGCAGAGGCAAAAACCCGGGCCTGGGAGGAGTTCGGGGAGGCCACGGAGGAGGACTATCGGTCGGCACCAAAGAAATTCTGGCAAACAGTCCGGCGCCTCAGGAGGGGGAAGTAGTGTCTCACCAACACCGTTTACGGTGCGGGTGGAGGCCTGCTGACCTCGACTGGGGATGTCGTCGGACGGTGGAAGGAATACTTTGAGGATCTCCTTAATCCCTCAGTCACGTCTTCCGAAGAGGAAGTAGAGACCGGGGACTCGGAGGCTGGCTCATCCATCACCCAAGCTGAAGTCACTGAGGTTGTTCACAAACTCCTCGGTGGCAGGGCTCCGGGGGTGGATGAGATCCGCCCTGAGTACCTAAAGTATCTGGATGTTGTAGGACTGTCTTGGTTGACACGTCTCTGCAACATCGCGTGGCGTTCGGGGACCGTGCCTCTGGACTGGCAGACCGGGGTGGTGGTCCCTCTGTTCAAGAAGGGGGACCGGAGGGTGTGTTCCAACTACAGAGGGATCACACTCCTCAGCCTCCCGGGTAAGGTCTATTCCAAGGTACTGGAGAGGAGAATCCGACCGATAGTCGAACCTCAGATTCAGGAGGAGCAGAGTGGTTTTCGTCCCGGTCGTGGAACACTGGACCAGCTCTATACCCTCCATCGGGTGCTCGAGGGCTCATGGGAGTTTGCCCAACCAGTCCACATGTGCTTTGTGGATCTGGAGAAGGCTTTCGACCGTGTCCCTCGGGGTGTCCTTTGGGGGGTGCTCCGGGAGTACGGGGTCCGGGGCCCTTTGCTCAGGGCTGTCCGGTCCCTGTATGACCGGAGCAGGAGCTGTGTTCGCATTGCCGGCAGTAAGTCAGACCTGTTCCCAGTGCATGTTGGACTCTGCCAGGGCTGCCCTTTGTCACCGGTTCTGTTCATAATTTTTATGGACAGAATTTCTAGGCGCAGTCAGGGGTCGGAGGGTGTCTGGTTTGGGGACCACAGGATCTCATCTCTGCTGTTTGCAGACGATGTTGTCCTGATGGCTCCATCAAACCCGGACCTGCAACATGCACTGGGACAGTTTGCAGCCGAGTGTGAAGCGGCTGGGATGAGAATCAGCACCTCCAAATCCGAGGCCATGGTTCTCGACCGGAAAAAGGTGGCTTGCCCTCTCCAGGTGGGTGGGGTGTCCTTGCCCCAAGTGGAGGAGTTCAAGTATCTCGGGGTCTTGTTCACGAGTGAGGGAAGGATGGAGCGTGAGATCGACAAGCGGATCGGTGCAGCGGCTGCAGTGATGCAGTCGCTGCATCGGACCGTTGTGGTGAAGAGGGAGCTGAGCCGAAAGGCAAAGCTCTCAATTTACCGGTCGGTCTACGTTCCTACCCTCACCTATGGTCATGAGCTTTGGGTAGTGACCGAAAGAACAAGATCGCGGATACAAGCGGTCGAAATGAGTTTCCTCCGCCGTGTAGCTGGGCGCTCCCTTAGAGATAAGGTGAGGAGCTCGGCCACACGGGGGGAGCTCGGAGTAGAGCCGCTGCTCCTCCATGTCGAAAGGAGCCAGCTGAGGTGGCTCGGGCATCTGTTCCGGATGCCTCCTGGGCGCCTCCCTCGGGAGGTGTTTCAGGCATGTCCCACCGGGAAGAGGCCCCGGGGAAGACCCAGGACACGCTCGAGAGACTATGTCTCTCGGCTGGCCTGGGAACGCCTCGGGATCCCCCCGGAGGAGTTAGAGGAAGTGTCTGGGGAGAAGGAGGTCTGGGAGTCCCTGCTCAGACTGCTGCCCCCGCGACCCGGCCCCGGATAAAGCGGCAGAAGATGGATGGATGGATGTATTGTATTGTATTGTGTTGTTATTGTATTGTATTGTATTGTATTGTTTGTATTGTATGGAGCCGCCCTGGTTTGAGCATTTTGGTCTTCGTCTTAGGTTATTGCACTCACCCACTCTTGTCCATAACTGTCCTGTAAATCCTGGAGTTGAACGTCCTCCCACTGTGAGCGCAGACCCACACACAAGAGCGGGTACCAGCCCTCCTGCGCCATGGCTGCGAAGTAGTCTGTGAACCCTGCATAGGACTGGATGGCGCCTAAAACAAAGCAGAGGGCAGAGGGCATTCAGGAATAACGCACAGTAATGGAAAGAATACTTGGAAAATACATCTAGTTACAGAATACTGAATGTATTTTGTGACATATTCCATTCCGTCCAATCACAGAGTACTTTCACTTAGCATATTCCATTATAATATTATAGTGTAAAAACTTAACATAGGAGTAGTGTTGTCATGATGGAAGGAATAGGTTTGATCCACAAGGATGAAAAAAAAATCTCTTTTGTTTTAGACAATAGACTTTTTCAACACTAAAAGATGCAATATTTGATTGACACAAGTTCAATTTAATTATGTTTTCATTTACTAGTCTAGCTGTGTCAAGAAAACCTATGAGAACTATAAGACCAAAACAAGGCTAAATTAGAAAAACTTTGACTATAATCTTAATTTTTAAAATACTTCTATCAGTACATTTCTATCAGATAAATAACTTTCTGTTGCGATGAATTTCTTTTCTTGCAATAACGTTTATTGTGTCGGTTAATATTGTGATATTGATATTTTTGCTCTATATTGTGCAGTCCTTCTTTTTTTATCATACCATGTGGTCTCATAATAGTTTGGATAAAGCTCAAGATCTTAAACTGTTCAGGAAAGGTTAAAACTTTGTCTTGTTTTTGATTTTTTTGTATCGACACGTCCTCAAACGAGTATCTGGTTTGGATACTAGTGTTATACATAATCAAAACAACTTTATGTTTGTGGCACCCTTTGTTCATTTATTTATCACTAATTACAGAGAAATAAAAATAGCACTTGGACTCACCACAACAGCAGCATTTTCTATTCTTCTCACTAATACAACTGCAGGATCAAATACTGCAATGTATTTCTTTGATTTTATGAAAGTAACTGTACTCTGAATATCACCAAATACAGTAAATAGTACTAGTAGGCGGAGTAATTGTACCAGAAAATAGTTACACAAAGTTAGCGTTCTGATTATGTATTTAGTTACTTCCAAACACTGATATTGTTTTACACTAAAATGCCATTCATGAAAACTGCTAAAAATGAAGACCTTGCATGGGTTAAATTAAAATGACTTGACATTAATCTAGGTTTGAGTTGTTTGGACAATTCAGTTCAATTAGATTCAAGTTCATTTATAAGTTTAAAACCACTTCAACCGACCAAAGTGCTTCACGTGAAAGTCAAACACTAACCTAGTCTTTGATGTAATTGCTCCTTTGAACTTGACATTGTGACATTTCAGACTGGTTTCATGATAATATAGCTTCAGATAAGAAAATAAATATCACAATGGGGTAAATGTCTTTCTAACCACCTTGGTGACAACAAAAAACATCTTGGTGTAAGTCAAATGAGCCCAACTAGTAAATTCATCTGAAAATGAATTTAATTGAATAACTCACCAATCTGAAAGTAGGAGTAGACGGCCAGGGCCTCGTTTACCAGACGGTCTCGACGAGGGTTTCGGGGCTTCAGGTGCATGATGTCGCTCTCAGCTTTCTCATAGGCCAGAGACACAGAGGGGAACTGTAACCGAGTAAATAACACACTTTTTACAAACAAAAGCCATTTGAGAAACCCTAACCCAAAAACGAAGCTAAACAATGGAGTAGACAAAAATAAGACAAACACTAGATACCGTACTGCGTTATATACAGCACACTCATGGTCAAACTACAACAGAGCGAGCACACGTGAACTCCATGTGGCATGTGATAATCATTTTGAAATATTGAAGTGTTTGTCTGCAGTAAAATCTTGTAGAGCGTTAGACACAAAGGCAACACAAACATAAAAGTTAAAACGCCTTTATTCCATCTTGGCAATTAAATATGAAAATCATACGCACCAACGTGAATTTTCAAATTATAAAAGTACCCGCGCAGTGCTTCTCGGAACGTCCTTTTTGCAATGATTTATTGTAAACGCCAAGACAGGAAAGGGCAAGTCACCTATTTGTATCAGCGGGGATTCAAACTTTTCAGGTCAATTATCTTACTATAATTGATATTAAATGTAGCCCAGTACATTGGATTGTTGCATATTTATCATGATGCATCTGTGTCATCTCATACAGGAAGTAAATGTGTTTAAATCAGATTACAACAAAAAAACACAATAACACAATCTATTTTGCTTCTGAAACTAATTATCCAATGAGTAGGCCGAATGCGCTCCTCACTTTAAGTTACCAGATCCCGAAACTAAAACCAGTTTGCAGTAACTCTGTCTATGATATGACGTGTCCTCAGCAGTGTATGACAGCACGGTTAAGCTGATCATAGGACCCGCTGTTGCTTAGAACTATGTGAGATAAGATAACGGACTCACGATGTCAGTGGCCAGTTCGATGAAGAGGATGGTGATGCAGCCCAGAGGCAGAGGCACGCTCACAGTGATGTAGATGAGATACGGAGTCAGCTCGGGGATGTTTTTGGTCAAAGTGTACGCAATGGACTTCTTCAGGTTGTCAAAGATGAGACGCCCTAAAGAGACGTGTTTATAGAACTTGAGCCAAACGCATGTATCACTCGTGTCACCGTCACTCTTACCCTGCTCCACTCCCGTCACGATGGACGCAAAGTTGTCATCGAGAAGGATCATGTCGGCCGCGTTCTTGGCCGCGTCCGAGCCGGCGATGCCCATAGCAACGCCAATGTCCGCTTTCTTCAGAGCCGGAGAGTCGTTCACACCATCTCCTGTCACGGCGACGATGGAGCCCTTTGGGAGTCAAAGGCGAAATAAACGTGTTTTTGCATATTTCCAGCGTTGAGGGAATCTAGTCTTTTGCAATGTAATGGATTTTAGAGACATTGTCCTGCACTAGAATGTCTTTTAAAAAACTTTACTGACGAGTCTTGCAGATGACCCAAAGGAGCGTACCAAAAACTGAAAGTACCCTGAAAAATAACTGCAAATTGTACATAACTTGTATATAAAAAGAGTACCCGGAAAGCCGAGAGACGCCTCAAAGACCGGAGAAAGTCTAAACAAATATAAACTAAAAATAAAATAAAAAGTGTGATGAAGCTGTGATGTGATGAACTCAATTTCCAGGTCAATAAAATAAATGTGAATAAAATATATATAGTGTTTTTTGGAAGCACAACGACACTAGACACAAGAAAAGACAAAAATGACATTAAACACAGTATTAGTTTGAAGCAGTGATTTGAAGTTCTGTAATGAGTAATTGTAGCATCATTCACTAATGGCCTTAATCTAATCACTAATCTACAATAAAAAACAAAAAACAAAACATGGACAGTTAAAATATGAACTAGGCTTTGTCCATTTTGTTTTTGGAGAAGTTAGACCACACATCACTATGTTTTGCCACGTACCAGGCGCTGGCAGCTCTCCACTATGATGAGCTTCTGCTGAGGAGACGTTCTGGCAAACACCATTTCCGGATGGTTTCTGAGGGCGTCGTCCAACTCTTCGCTGCTCATGTCTTTCAGCTGACCTCCACTGATCACACAAGCTCGGGCCTCCCTGCATCGAAACACATACTGAACAGTTTAAAGGCTGATGACAATGCAATGTGGTCTCATATTGTGATTCAGTCATTCTTAGTTTGAGCCGAACTATTTTCCTCACCCACTCGTCCCATCTGTTTGAGCTCTGAGTGAGACAAACACAGCAGATATCTGTATGATACTATATTAAACTATATTATACTATATTATAGATGGCTGACTGGATGAGGATTGCATACTTACACTACATCTAAACCTTTTTGACATCAACCTGTCCAGAGACGGCAGATGGAAATGAGCTACTTTGATAGAACCTTTCAAATGTCATTTTTCCTCTTTTGTGTAGGTCAGTGTTTTTATGTCCTGAACTGAACTACTATCTTAAGGAAGTAACCTGTTATTAAGTGTTCATGAACTGATCAAATCAAAACTGTGATTGTTGTCACTCCTAGTTCCTTTTTCACAACGCTCAAAGTGCTTATAAAACTGAAACATAGTGAACATGATTATATTCAAGATTTTAGAAACAAATGTGCCTATTTTTCCTCAGTTTGACCATGTTTGTGAAGTTTATAATTATACGTCCTGGTTGGTAGCAGCAGATGTAACCTGTTACCTAGCAACCATACTGTAAACAAGGCCCAAAATCCATATCAGTTACAAAATACCTATGACTAGACAGAGAATAATAACTGATAACACCTTTATTTTGTTAAATGATTTTTTAAATTATCTGAAAATTCTGTCGCATTTTGATGACATCACAGAGGGATTCTGTTTTCTGACCCAGCTCTACTTCCTGTAAATTTCAACTTTTTTCCCCCCATAAATTTCTTCACAAACTACCACTTGACAGATGTAAAACTATGATAAATATTTACCATGGGTTTTATCCCACCAAAGTAATAAAAATAAACAAACATGGGCTTTAATAAACTATAGACTGAACAGGCCGACCTCCTGTTGACTTGTTCGACTGGTATGCGTTTCCTCTGAGCGATGTCTTCCACGGTCTCACTGCCTTCCGTGATGATGCCGACATTGGCTGCGATTGCCCGAGCTGTAATTGGGTGATCTCCAGTAACCATGACAACCTGAAAATGTAGACATAGTGACATTAGCTTGTGATACAGTGATGCTGATGATGTTCTAACAGTTGGACACGGTCAACTGAAATATTACTCGTAAGTGTTTTTCCCTGTGAATAGTGATAGCGCTTCTCTAAATATTGATTCAGTTTTTGTGTGTTTTTGATCTTTTAGTGCTTATTTTGATGAAGATTTTTGCCAGTGAAAGTCTGTGTAAAGTCAGGGAAAGCATTCCAAAAGCCCTATATCTGCACCAATGGCCCAGTGAGGCAAAAACCTACACTTTTCAGGCAACATTTGTGAACCGATTTTGAATTTTTAAAAAGGCAAAGTACAAAAAGTAAACACCTGTCACTTCCTGTAGAAACAATTATGCCTCCGACTAGCCGCAATTTAATTCTATCATTGATATGTGTGAAGTAAAAAAGAAAACTATTTAACAACGCTAAACTATTTTAACAATTGCATTTTGTGTACCTTACTTTCAGATTTTGGGCTCTGCTTTGAAAATACTAGATTCTGTGCATAATAATATCAGATTTGATTAACACCGAATCATAAAACAAATATACTTGAGTCATATTATGTGGTAAAACTGTATAACTACACTTGTAATAGCCTTAATAATGCATGAACAAAGATGAACAATGAACAAATACATTATTAAGGTTTAGTGAAAACTTAATGAATTCCCTAACTCCTTTATAAAGCCTTTATTATGCATTTGAATCATTCTTAATAAAATATGTGTTCATTCTGAATTAAGTATTTGTTCATTCTTTATTAAAGTGGTACAATTTAAGAGTCCCGTGAGTTGAGAAAATGTTTTAGCTGCTCTGTCCACCGCGGGACAGTAAAATGGCATTACCCTGATCCCAGCCGTCCTGCATTTCATCACAGCGTCGGGCACGGTGGCTCTGGGCGGGTCAATCATGGAGATCAGACCGGCGAAGCACAGTTCAGAGGTCGGGAAGTTCATCTCATCGGGGTCGAAGCGGTAGCCTCGGGGGAACTCTTTCTCATTCAGATAGACATGACAGAAACCTGCGGAGAATACACGGGACAAAGGAAAGAAAATGGAAACTTTATAAAGATAGGAACGCTCTCTCGAGTTGTTCTCATTCATGAAGGAAAACAATAAAAAGATAAAAGATATAGTAAGACTTTTTTCCTCATATTGATTGACCTAAAATGGCTTTCAGTGTTGATTTCATGAACATGCACAAGACATAAGTGGTGTTTAACATTTAAAAAAGCCCAATTTATTCCTCCAAAGTCTAAACTCTGCTCCAAAACAAATGCTTTAACTGACATGACAGAGCATTGGCAGTGAACCCGGCCATGACAAAAGATCAGACATGACAATTCAAATTGGAGTAAATGCCCAGCCCTATAATAACTATAAATAAAATAAAAATAAAATTGGTGTAATCCCCATCATTTATAGTGATACAAGCTTAAAAAAGTAAAAACTTTCAACTTAAACCTTGTCCAGCTGATTTTGAAACATTTATTTTTACATAAAAAGCAAAGGATTAAAACTATAGTGATGTGTAAAATGGTGGTACAATTAAATACTACCCCTTTTGAACATTGTCCTAAATAATTTGGTAAATATATACATTTTAGATGTGTTTTGGGGGAACTGTAACTGTATTTACTCATACACAAAGTAACTGTAACTCTAAAGGAAAGTGTCTCTGACCCAACACTCGCTCTCCCAGTCCTCCCAGGTCCATGTACGCGGTCTGAAAAGACTCCTTCCACTGCTGGTCCAGGGGCAGCTCTTGGCCTCGGATCAAAATGGAGGAGCAGCGTTCGAGGATTCGCTCCGGTGCGCCCTTCATCACCAGCAGATAGCGCAGGTCTAATGGGTCCTCCAGCTCATGGATGGACACCTGCAGACAGACACGGTGATGAAACACGGACTACATCTGAAGTGTACAGTTTGAGCAAAAGGTTGAACACATCACCTGGAATTTATTGGTGGAGTTAAAGGGTAATTCTACAACTTTCTTAAAGCGGTTTCGGTACTCCACAATGTTCCCGATGGTGAGCTCCGTGAACTTGAGTAAAGCTGTTTCGGAAGCGTCTCCAACCACAATCCTCTATTTGACGAACAGAGGGAGACAGTTAGAGCACGGTGACAACAGCACGGAGGTGTAAAGTGTGTTTGTGTTACTCTTGGAATGGGCACATCCTCCTGATCAGGTCTGAATGTGGCTCTGTTGCACAGCGACGCCACACGGGCCAAAGAACGCCAGGTCTCTGACGACTGATCGAAGGACTGACCTGAAAGAGAAACAAACTATCATTACGGCTGTTTTTTTTATTGGAGTTGTTGTTGAATCCTTTGTATAATATAAAGCGGTCTCTTGTGAAGCTGACACCCTGTGGTAATGGCTTCTGTTGTCTGATATGCTCCAATTGGGAAATATTGTCTGATAAACAGTAGATTGAGCATTTGTTGTGTCTTGACGATTCCCATTTCAAAGTTAAAGCCTAAAAAGGAGATGTAATCATTTAAAAAGCCTATTAATTTTAATTTCTTATTTTGGGTGTGTGTTTGTAGTAAACGTTAATCTTGATTCTTTCCACATTGGCTGATTTGACTGGAAATATAAGTGTTATAATTCAAAGTTTTCCCTTTGCTTCACATGCCCAGGAGCTTCTTTTTTTATCAGATGATTGACAAAAGGGAATAAGCAAAGATCAGCAAAACGTCACAAAAGTGTATGTACCTCACAATCCCCTATAAACCTGGTTATCTCACACGATCTACCTGCTTTCCCTATAGGTTGTGTTCACCTCACATTTGAACACTTCTAGTTCAAAGGAAAGGTCATAATTAGGCTTGTCAAAAGTCAGATATTAAATGATAATAAAGCTAGTTTTGAAACTAGATCCTCATTTGAGCAAGTGTCTACTAAAACAACATGCAAATAAGAGAAAATTGTACATTTCCTGAACAGTTTTAGAGTAATATTTAGCTTTATCAGAACTACTATTACACCACAGGGGAGCATAAGATAAAATAAGATAATCCTCATAAAGAAAGTACTATTATTTTGTGTAGAAAATGAAAGCCAAGAGTCTTAAAAATTGGGTTTTTTATCATCACTGTGTTTTTTTTTTTTTATCATCATTGTGTTTTTTTATCATCATTGTGATATCAATATTGGTTTCAAGCCTTTTCTTTAGTATCAAAACCCAGTTGAAAATGTTTGCATCGTGACAACACTATAGTCCGAATTCACCAGTAGAATTTGCTGTTTGACTTGTCAGATTTCAGGTTTACGGTTAATATCTCTGTAAAAAAGACAAATCCCCAACCAATAATAGTGATAAAGTTGAACATTTGCCGTTCACAAGTTTGGAATCTGAAACCATGATGATATCAAATTGCTAAATGTGAAGGCGCATGTGGATATTCTCAGTAACTGCACCTGATTGATCCTCGGTGGTGTCGGCGGCGTGGATATGATTGTCGAACCACAGATGGGCCACAGTCATCCTGTTCTGGGTCAGGGTGCCGGTCTTATCCGAGCAGATCACGGACGTGGAGCCTGGACATAACAGAGATTTGTAACTATAATAACGTGAAAGGAGCATTGTCAGTAAAAACGTCCTGGTACTAACCAAGCGTCTCCACGGCTTCTAAGTTTTTGACGACACAGTTCTTCCGGGCCAAACGTTTAGCCGTTAGTGACAAGCAAACCTGTGGAGAAATCAGTGGGTTTATAGTTTTTCTTTTTCAAGTACTGCCACGTTTGATCAAATGCGAGTGTAATCAGTGGGTTATTTCTAATTTAGTTCAGTTTAGTTTTATTTGCCAAAAAACATTATGTGCAGAAAAGCTCAAAGTGCACAACAACTTATGTCCACAACAATGGACATAAGTTACAAAACACAAGAAGAACCATGACAAGTGTTGACACAAGTAAATATGATTTAAAAAAAAAGTAAGTACTAGATCCTAATAGTTAAAGTGCATTGTTCAAGCGAGTGACGGCTTTGAATGAAAATGTCTCAGAAAACAGTAAATAAAGTGCTTTACTCCTACCTCTACCTCTGTATCTACCGGCGTTGCATCAATGAAATTTCCCCATGTGGGACAATAAAGGAATATCTTATCTTATCTTATCTTACTCACCGTGACAGTAGCCAGCAGTCCCTCTGGCACATACGCCACCACAATAGCCATGAAAAAGATCATGGCCTCCAGGAAAGCATAGCCGATGAACATGGCCACGACAAAGAAAGTAAAGCCAAAGAAGATGGCGAGTCCAGCGATGATGTCAACAAAGTGTTCGATTTCTATGGCGATTGGCGTTTTCTCATTTCCCACTCCGCTGGCCAGAGTGGCAATCCGGCCGATGATAGTGCGGTCGCCAGTGTTGATGATGACACCGGTGGCAACACCTGAGCACAATATGACACATTACAAGCATAAAACGTCTTTGTGTCTTCATTTTTCTAATATGAAGGCGAGACACTGCAAGAGAGCAATGAGAACCTTCAATTTAGGCATTCACATATGCATTTTAGGTACAAATGAAGAATCTGACAAAAGTATAGATTCAGGTTTAAATTCTGTGCTGTACATGTTAGATTAGAAACATTTACAGATATTTGAGTAAAATAGCTCTTACCGAAAATGTACATTAAAAGATTCACACATTCAAATTTTGCCTCATTTTCTTTAAAAATCAGGCAAAAAAACTTGAATAAATCTCAGTCGGAATTAGGTATCAACAAATCCCTCAAAATTCCCACATAAATCTATGGATGCGAGTCGATTAAATGAAATAATAAAACGACTTTAGGACAACTCTGTTATAAGCACATGAGCGTTTCATGATGAGAGAAGAAAATGCCCGTATTGTCTCGCCTTAATCTCTACATCGTACCTTCTAGACAGGTTGTGGAGAAGAAGGCGATGTTCCGGGTCTCCAGCGGGTTTTCGTGAGTACAGTCTGGACTCTTGGTCTGTGGTTCGGACTCTCCAGTCAAAGAAGAGTTGTCCACCTTGGCACGGATCAAAAACAGACGAGTTCAAGCAGTAAGTTTATCTGACGCTGCTTGTTTAATGATATATAACAGTGTAATAACTCTTTGGGTTCTGTTCATAATGGACGCACCTTGCAGGCTTGAGCAGTGATGATTCTGATGTCAGCAGGAACCCGGTCTCCACCTTTGATCTCCACCAAGTCTCCCACCACCAGCTGGTTTGCGTTGATCTGGTTCTTCTGGCCATTGCGGATCACCACGGCTTGCTGCATTCGTTTTCGACATTTAAAGTTAAGCGCAGTCACGTTCAATTAAGCGCGGCGAGCATGAAGAGTGCGCGATAAGAACAAACCTGTGGCACTAGATTTTTGAAGCTGGCGATGATGTTTGTGCTTTTGAACTCTTGGTAGTAGCCGAAGCAGCCGGTCACAACCACGACAGCGATAAGAGTTATGGCCAAATACAACTGTTTAAGGAACAGGTAACATTTAGGACAGGTTAGTTGGTTAGTAATTAATTATAAGGTTTAGGTTTGCAATATGATCTCGCCTATTTTTTGATGATATCTTGCTTACTGACTGGACATGAGCAGAGGAAACATAGGAAAAGGTAATTCCATACTGTACACATTAATAATACTTTGGTTTTATATAGCGTATCAAAGAC
Source organism: Eucyclogobius newberryi (assembly GCF_026437365.1). NCBI lineage: Eukaryota > Metazoa > Chordata > Actinopteri > Gobiiformes > Gobiidae > Eucyclogobius > Eucyclogobius newberryi. The sequence continues at coordinate 28,308,308 of NW_027315945.1, read as the reverse complement.
GAGTTACATGATAAGTACTGAGGGAAAACAGTCATTGAGCTGTTTTTCAAGGTGTTCAGTGCGAAAGCTTGTGTAATTTATCCAATAGTTAACTCCCCAATACTTAAAATATATTACAACACCTTTATTTTATTAAATTCATGTTTTAACTGCAAGAAAAACATGCGCCTTGATTGGTGATTTATGGATTGTTGTTCTGTACGGAGATCCAAATTTCTAAATCACCAATATACTTTAAACCTACCAGGAATGTTCAAATATTTTCCTCCAAATGGCTGCTTAAAATTCACAATATTTACCATGGTTGTATCCCGCTTAACTAAGTCATAATTGGACCTAAAAACAACAACAAAAACATAAAAACCCAGAGTGGACGACTGGATGATTGAGGGATTACATAAACATGTCCCTATTTTGTTTGTCCCACCTTTTCAGTCATGTCACAGTCATAAACTCAATAAAATGGGATATTTACATGAACAACAAGACTTTTTGGTGTACAGTACTGACTTTCTTTACTATCAATGGTTTTTAGAATTATGAAAAATTGGGACTGTTGCCAACGCCATAGAAATTAACAATTTAAAACTAAATAATTATTAAATAAATTAATTGTCTTCTGAATGTGGAAATGTTGTGTATAATAGAAAGCTGAAGCTCGTATGGTGTTACTGCGATTATTATCTACAAGCTTAAACTCTGACAACTTGTCCCTCTTTTTGTATCATCTGAGGTGGTTAGAAATGTTAGAAATGCTGTTGATGTAAAACTGAGTGAGAAAGACGAGCTCACGTTGTCAAAGCTGGTCAGATTTCCTCTTGCAAGTTCGATCCCAAAGGCGATGAAACAGATGACGGCTGCCACCCACATCAGACACTGCAGACCCCCAGCCAGCTGCCGGGCGAACTTCACGTACTCCGGAGTGCCTTTGGGGGGCTTCAGCTCATTGGGACCGTCCCGCTCCAACACCTGATCTGCAAACGCTGTAGTCAGGCCCTATACGCAAAGAAACAATCACAAGGTTCAGTTATTTTTTTTGGTTTAGACCTGAAAGGACAGATGTACAAACAAATGAGATCAAATGAATTAACATTGAGTCCACACACCTACGCTGCTGCACCGAATGTTGCTTTTGTTTAGTTTGCTTTGGATGCTTGATTTTTTTATTGAGAAAATGAAAAAAAAATCAATTTAAAAACAAATACAAAAGAGTTTTACCTTCGTAACGCTTGTGTTGTACCTCATTTCCAGCTCTTCAATTGTAATTTGATGGTCATCCTAAAAGAAAAAAGTAAATAGTCACAAAACCAAGTTATGTATATGTGACCTTATCCATCATTTTTATTTGTTTTATTATTCGACCATTGAAAAAAATAAAATCTCTTACAATGTCCATTTCTTTCTTCATGCCTTCCAGTTTCTCCTTTTTCTTCATTTTCTTCTTCTTTTTCTTATCCATGTCCTCATCCATCTCAAACATGTCGTATGTATCCTGCAGGTAAAAAAAAAGGCTAATTAATCTTCACAAAAAATAATAAATAAATGAATGAAATGAATGAATGAATAAAGAAACAAATAAATAAATACATAAACTAGAAAAGAGCGAATCTGAAATATCAAAATTGTTCAAGGTTAATATATTTTTTCTAATGTTTTACCAATAAAGCGTTAGTCCGTGGCCAGTCCCACCCATTAATTGTTCTCAAACCCAACTAACATAAAAATGATCAAGTATTGTGAATTATGATTAAAAAAAAGGAAAATACTTAAATGCTGAAAAATGAGCAGATTAAAAAAAACTAGCAGATTTGATTTGAACACATTTCTGATTTCTGATGAATTGCTGAATTATGATGAATCTATGCACAAAATATCTACCTTTTTCGACATGGTTGCTGGTTTATTCGGCTCTCCTAAATCAATGGAGGTCCAGACCACTCGTTCCTTCTTCCGCCCCGAAATTTTGGCTGACGTCCGGCCTCTCTCACATTCAAACACAATTTGGGGAACAGGACACGTCTGAAGTCCAGTCTTTTATAGCACCTCCTGCTCCGTCACGCCCGTCATCAATGTCACCTTTCTGCAGGTCACTCACACGCACAGCCTCTCGTGTCGTGGGCCCTGCGCGGCCTGAAACCACTTCTTATCTGGTTGCTCCACGTTTTTGTGATAAACTGATTGGAGTAGAGAACAAAAGAAGGTTAGGAACACAGCAATGTCACTCAGTCAGTCATTTTAAAATCGTTTTACAAATCATCTATTTTCTAATGGGTAAATAATTGTTGTATAAGGTTTTGGCATCTCATTCTGTAAAGATTGCACTGCTTTTAGGACAAAAGGTCAGTTCAAAGTTATTGCAAGATCACTCCTGATTTTTTATTCTTAGCCATTGAATGCAGAACTTTCTCAAACGGATTATTGTACAGAATGAAAAACTTAAACGTATCCTATAAATAAGTCTCTCTAAAATATCTCTGGATCAACACAGAGAGCCAACACAACACAATATTATAGTGTTGGGTTAATCAGCTGTGCCACTTGAAGCCTCCGTCCTGCTCAGCACAAGCTCAGGAGACGGAGGTGAAGTGTGTCTAGTCTCTGTCCATCACAGTCAGGCACGGAGCACAATAACCACAACTGTGCTGCTCTTGGTCTGTGCACAGCAGAGACAGGCCGAGCCTTCACTTCCCTGTGTGTCAGTATAAAGCCCAACCACTAACCATAAAACCATGCACTTACCTGTTTTATGAATATTAGATAAGAAGTCTTACAGGCTAAAGCATTAGTAGGCATATTTAGCTGAAGGCTGTTTTTATCATTGTATCATATCATTAATGTTTTAATTTTGACCACGTCGTATTTCTAATGCCAAACACACTAAATGTCACACTGTGTAGGCGTTTGCTGCAGAAATGATGACACTCTCATCTTCTCATATCATGGATGACTTTTGGCCACTAGTGGGAGGTAAAGATCGTGTGTAAACATGATATGAAGCTACTGTGAGAAGGCCTAATCTACTGTACATTGGTAAACAGAACACGGTATAAACATTTAAAATCACCTTTAAAACGGAACCACAGTCTATGTCCAGGAGTCAAAAGGCCAAAGGGCAACAAAGACTAAACTGGAAATATTCAGGTTTATGTTGGTCTTTCTTCTTCTGGATTCACCGTTTTCCAATTGTAACTCATATCCAAATATTGATTAATATGTCACTCTACTGTGTAATAAAAAAAGAATAATACAAGTGTTTAACTTTAAATGCTCGGGCCGTAGGTGCGGGTCACGTGACTTAGAGGGTGACGTCATACTCGTGCGTCGGTAGCTGTCATGTAACATGTGAAGTTGTGAACCGGCTCCTTCAAAAAAAAATCTTATATTGAGGTAAGACTTGATTGATCTCAGGTGTGTGATGTTTACCGAACAGTAAAAGCTACAATGCGGTGCAGAAAAATACTTTTAATCTTTAAAGATTAAGAGTAACGTCCAGTTTCACTGTCGACAAGGTCAGGAATTAACCTTAATGACATGAAATGTCTGATTTAGAATGAACCAACATTGCCCAAAATGCGTTTGTCCTGTGTCAGGTTCAGACACGTGCATACGCAGTAAGATCTTAACTGAAATTGTGCCAGTTTTGTTGGTGTAATGTTAGCTACGAGAATGCTAAGTGTTAGCCGCAAAACTGTCCTTGCATTTTATCTGTCTGTTTGTCTGTTCGTCTAGGGGTCAGCCCCATGTTCCCCGGTACTTTTGTTCCCTGAGACCTGGGTTTGGGTTATATGCTGCCATATTTTATACTGTAAAACCAAACATTTATGCACAAACTATTGGGGATGCGGGACCTGAACCTGTAGCCTATGCTGGTCTTTGCGTAGTTCCCCCGTTCATAGGTAGCAGGGTTCATAGGTAGCGGGGTTCATAGGTAGCAGGGTTCATAGGTAGCGGGGTTCATAGGTAGCTGGGTTCATAGGTAGCGGGGTTCATAGGTAGCGGGGTTCATAGGTTGCGGGGTTCATAGGTAGCCGGGTTCATAGGTAGCGGGGTTCATAGGTTGCGGGGTTCATAGGTAGCGGGGTTCATAGGTAGCTGGGTTCATAGGTAGCGGGGTTCATAGGTAGCCGGGTTCATAGGTAGCGGGGTTCATAGGTAGCGGGGTTCATAGGTAGCCGGGTTCATAGGTAGCGGGGTTCATAGGTTGCGGGGTTCATAGGTAGCGGGGTTCATAGGTAGCTGGGTTCATAGGTAGCGGGGTTCATAGGTAGCGGGGTTCATAGGTTGCGGGGTTCATAGGTAGCCGGGTTCATAGGTAGCGGGGTTCATAGGTTGCGGGGTTCATAGGTAGCGGGGTTCATAGGTACCACTAGTGTAATAGACATTTTGCATTGTGCCAGGCTTCGACTTTACCTGTCTTGAGTGTTAAAATTAAAAGTATTTATAATTCTATTCTTATTCCACCTGGAACACTTTATTACATTCATGCCTTTATTTTGCCAAAATGTATTGTTCATATTTTATTTATTATTATTATTAATTGTTTCATGTTGCAATTCTTTGTTTGTTAATTTTGCTCACTTACAATAAACCCTTTTCTGATTCACACTTTTTTCCCTTTCCCCTTTCAGGTTTGTACCGGGATGTGTTTGTAATGAGACGTACAGCCCGTGTACAGTGAGTCCTCCTGTGTCCCTGCGTCACCCGTCGCCGTCACCATGTCCAGCCGTACTCTGGTCAGATGTGGCCGGATGCTGTGCCTGGTTTGGGCTCCTGCAGTCACCGCTCGCCTGCTGCCCGCTGTGGCTGCAGAGGCACACAGGATCCCTCTATGGGCCAGTGTGGGACCGAGGCTCATGTGTGAGGCAAGGACAGTAAAGAAAGAAGACAGTTTGCCTATTCTGCCAAAACGCACACTGCTGGACGACCTGGTGGATAAAGCTGTTCAACCAGAGGACATCCTGCAGGCCTGGGCGGAGAATTCTGGATCAGGCAACCAAGCAGCCATCACCCTTAAAAAGTGGACTCATTTACTAATAAAAACGAGGGGGAAATTTAAGCAACAGCCACCTGAACTGTTGGCAGATCCTAGGCTGACAGATCTGTTGACCACATTGTCAAAGGAGGTCTGGGACATAGAATTGAACATTTCAATATACACTTAAGCCCTCCTGATTAGAGCCCTCTTATCTCATCTTTTGTTCTTGCACAGGTGTCTTTAGTGTGGAACAGCACTCTGGTGTCTGCTGTGCAAGCTCTCTGGATTATGAACCTGCCCCCCACGGACCCAGTGCTGAATTCTGTCCAGACTGAGATCCTGTGGCGTGTTCGCAGATTCACCTACAAACAGCTGGCACATCTGATCGACTGGGGCGCCGGCCGTAGAGGAACGCAGGATGTGGCCATAGTCAACACTGCACTGAAGCAGCTGGAGCTACGTTGGACAGAAATCGCTGATGTTAGAACAATCACCACACTTATATCCAAAGGCGAGCGCATGTCTCCTACTCTAATGGACAGACTGGAGGATAAGGTCGGTGGAAATGCAAGTGCTTTAATGCAAGAACATCTATGACATAACTAATCTTCCTTGTTGTTAAACGTCTAGGCTTTGGAGTTTGCTGAAGGTTTCTCAACGGAAGATATTCGTAGAGTCTGCGTATCATTGGCAGCACAGAGTCGTCGCTCTGTCCCTCTTCTCAGAGCTCTGTCGTACCACCTTCTGCAGAAGTCTTCATCAGAGTTCACCACTCAGCTTATGCTTGATATGGCGTTTGCATATGGTAAAATGTGCACTAGAACCCAAACATCTAACATCCCAGTCAAAACCAAACTTATCACTATAATCATTTTACAGTTTCTCAATTAGTGTTTCATTTTTCTTTTAGGGAAACTGAATTTTCATCATACTCAGGTGTTTCAGCGCATGGCCTCAGAGCTTTTACCCAGAGTGTCTGAGCTCAGCCCTTTTGAAATCATCCGTCTTGCCAAGTCTTTCGGTTTCCTCAAGTGGCTCCATCTTCCTCTCTTTGAGGCCTTTGCTGAGGTTTGAGACAAGCTCCTTTTTAGCTTTTAGATTATGTGGTTTAGAAAGATTACAACAATGTATTGACTTTATAACGTTTCTGATTCAACAGAGTTATGTTTCAAACTGTGAGAAGTACAATGTTTTTCAACTCTCCAACATCCTCATGACATTTGCTCGACTTGGTTTTCAGCCAAGTAAAGGAGATGAGTTCTATACAAAGGTATTTTTTTTTCTATTTGTGAGTTTCTCATTGCAGATTTAGTGATTAATAATGAAATGTCCTTATTTTCCACAAAGGTTCACTCATCCCTGGAGAAGTCTCTCTCCGGACTCGAGCCTTTCCTGCAGACAGATGTGGCATGGTCCTTGTGTGTGTTACAGCAGGCAAAACCACAGTATCTGATCCCTCTATTACAGGAGCAGCACATCTCCACTCTGAAAGGTGAGCTGCTTCATCTCAGGAAGCCGTGGTAAAGCATTTGGGTCATCAGCAACTTATTTTATATGGAAACAATAACTTAACAACATATATTTTTTATAAAATTCTTCTAGATCCTTTGACTTTTTCTTAATTTTATTACTCTTCATTTGGTTAATCTAATCTCAATACAATCCTAACGGAGTGTGTTGTAAATAAACATTTATTTTTGCTGTAGTTGACAAGCATTTTAATGTCGACGCTAGTTTCAGTAAATGACTGTAAAACATTTGCCATACAATGGATTCCACAGCTAAAAAGATGATGAATTGCTGTGTGATTTTTGATGACTAATTTAAATGGGGTTTTAGTTTCATTTTTCCATTTTAATTAAAATTGTTTTTAAGTATTTGTTCTAGTTTTTGTGTAGATTCATATTGATAGCTAAAATGAAGGAACACGTCAACAAAGTGTTTTAAAAATATCACTTTAGTTTTTGTCAAGTAAACACATTGCATTGATGAAAGCTGTGACTAATTTGACCAAATACATGTTTGCATTGATATCAGAATTGTTTTGTGAACATGTAAGCATTTTTTATTTCCCTTTTGAACCATTTGCAGACAGTGCCTCGGCTCGTAGAGATAACTATCGGCTTAAGCTGCTTCATATCGCAGCCACTCTTCAATTAGAACATCCAGGGTCCTTCAACACAGAACCCTCTCAAAGTGCTCTGGATGCCCTACCACACCAAGGCCCCAGCTCGCCCCCCTCAACCCTTCAGACCAGCCTTAGAGAAACCTTAAACATTCTGGTGGACGGCAGAACAGATGCTCTACGTGTGGGTGTTGACACCGTCTTCGGTTGGACTATTGGTAAGTTCCAAAGCTTTCTGATGATAACTCGTATTTAAAACTGCTCTGTCTGTGTAACTGAACCTGAATTTCCGGTGATCAGAAGGTGAGATAGTCGTGGACACTGATAACAAACCAGTGAACATGACGTCCTTCAAAGCACCACATTTATCCCACGGAGGAGGACAAGACGTTGTACCTGACGGAGCTCGCCGGTGAGGACTGCATTTATCTAAACTCCAAACTTCACTTTTCATTATCAATAAATAAAGTGATTGTTTTGAAAGGTCATGCATAGAAACAGAATTGTGAAATTGTAGTGTTTTTGATCAACGTTGTAAAGCTTTGTGTTTTTATAGACTTGCTTTCTTGCCCTGGGAATTTCCAAACTTCTGCTCAAAGAGTAAAGACCTCTTGGGACGTTTCGTTATGATGAAGAGACACCTTCAGCTCGCAGGCTTCATCACAGTGGAGGTGAGGCGCAACTAATACTACACCCTCTTATGGTCAATATTATAATTACCCGTCTCATAAACATGTCATTATCAAATGGATTTACAAAGCACATTTAAAACAACCTCAGGTGACCAAAGGGCTGTACAGCCAGTGTATACATAACACATTATAATGGTAAACAAGAAAATAAGAAAGATGGAACATTTGTTTAAAACAATACAAGTTTAATAAGATAATAAATAAACATATTAAACAATGTGATGTGTTCTTTATTCAGTTGTTGTAGTTACAGTAGTTTGGCTATTGTTTGGACCATAGTAGGATGACATTCTCTCCCCATTTCAATCATAATGTATTTACATTGTGCTTTCTATACAACAAAATGTCACCTGACGTCCTCTGCACTAATCCAGCACAGTCAAATCAGTGTCAAACTTGACTCTGTTTTTACACAAAGGCATTTCACTAAACTGCATTTATTTATATAACTGAATATCCTCTGCAGATCCCATATGTTACCGTCTTTCCGAAAAATCAAACATTGCAATCAGAAATGCAACCCACAAAAAGATGAGAAGATGCTAATTGTGCACATGAGAGAATAGAGTTTGCTTTTACTTTTCATGCACATGTAAGGCTGAGCAAAATAATATGTCTGTTTGCCGTAACCCGACCGAGCTATGAAACTAGCCGACTGAAAAACAAATATCAGCATTTTGCTGAAAAAACGTCAATCTTTTATTTTTCAATAATTTCGCCGACTCACCGACCGGTCTATCCTGAACCACTACTTAACACGCTTGTTAACTTGATTTTCATCTCAAAGAACTGATAACGCACTTCGTAACACATGCGCGTCATCATTTTTAGTCCTCCACGTGCATTTGTTACAAGCCAGAGCGCGCGTATAGTCATCATATTGTCTTTAATAATTTACCTCTGTCGGCGCCACTGACATGTCCAGAGTAATGCCAGGCTCTGTCAGGGTGTGAAATTTGACTTGCGCAAATGCATTCTGGGATTGAAACACGCCCAGTAGCGTCATCACAACAAACATGGCGGCGCCCATGTCCCCCGCATGTTCCCCCCGCTCGCCTTAGCTACCAAAATAAAGGATAGCGGCGTGCAAAAGGTCGATTGAAGTATCTTAAAATCGTGAGATTTAGTCTCCCGATCGGGTTGATAGTGACTGTTGAAGCCTGACCCCTGGTGGTCACTCCGACTCAAAAAATGACAAAATTTGGATCCATTTTTTTGCCTTCAAAGTGAAAAAAATAAGAATTTGCCTACCGACCGAGCCACTTGAAAAATGTTGACTCGGGTTACAGCAAACAGACAATTTATTTGGGGTAGCCTAAGGTATATGTGTTGCAAGACAGTCCTAAGATTTATTGTCGCTGGGCTTTTCTTTGTGGAGTTTGCATGTTCTCCCTGTGTCTGCGTTGTTTTTTTCTGGGTGCTCCGGTTTCCTCTATCACTATAAACATGTACAATAGGCTCCTCTTCTGATAAAGAGATGTGACATCAGCCTGCCCAGGGACAGGTGGACATTTGCTCTTGAGCTACAACCTGGTGCAATGCATCTCACCTGTTAAAGCTAAGGTCAACTAACGTCACTTTGTCAATAAATAAATAAATAAATAAACTAATTAATGTCCAGATGTGTGAAGGCCACTTGATTATGCTGCCTGCTGCCATAGAGATGCTCCTATGAATGGTTTCTTTTGTGAGGCAGAGTGTGATATTTTCGGGCCATGCAAACAGTGGATATAATGAGAGCTGGGAGTCAGGCCGGTCCCTCTGCACTCGCTTTTATAAATCGAGTCCTGCAGCAGCCTCATCTAGGCCAATCCAAACTCTCACACGTCTCTCTTTTCATGATGCGTTATTGCCATTTTTATTAGACTTTGGTAGTGTGTCATCAAACCATAACCTATATCTGCAATACCTACACTATTGATAAGAAATAAGGATTGTATTTATTGTCACACGGAAGTTCTATTAAAGTATCATTTTAAAGCAGTGCTAATTTTAATATTCTTAATGCTGGAGTTTGCATGCTCAGAAATGTATTTTGGCAATATTGTGATAAATCTATTTACCCAGACGTTAATGCAAGGGTTTTATTTTTTTTTTTTTTTTATGTACTATTATTGATTATTTTTATTTTTTTAATGCTTCAAGGTCAATCACAAAGTTGTCTTCAATGTTATTTTTTATTTTTATTTTATGAAACAATATATTATACAAAATGTGTTTTTGTGACTATCAAATGTCGAACATGTGCTTGTCAAAGATTTGTTTTGGCCCAACTGAATGTCTAATACTACAACTATATATAGTCTTCAAGCTAGAAAATATCCAAAAATTCAGACAAATGTATTCTGACTGTGTTAGATCACAACTGTTTCAAGTTGTTCCATGGCTGTTATTTGCACGTTTAATTTTGGCCTGTTTATCTTATTGGACATTGCCGCTTGCAGTCTTTGTTCCCACCCCATAACGTTCATCTCATGTTGTACGGAGGCCTGTTTCAGTATCTGTATTTTGAAGTACGACATGTTACTAAAATTATAGACAAAATGAAACAATAATATTAAACCCACTTTATGCTACGGACACAATAATAACCCCAAAGCAGGATAATCCAAGGAAACACTTTAGCTTTAGAAAACATGAGCTCCATTAGTAATAGAAGTTACTTATTTGACCTTCCACAACTTGGATCTTATTGTACAAAATAAACGCTGGGAACTAGAACAAAAGAAATCTACGCCCCCAAAATTATTGTTCCATCAATCACCATGATAAGTCTAATTTTTATATATATATATATATATATATATATATATATATATATATATATATATATATATATATATATATATATATATATATATATATATAATATATAATATATATATATATATATATATATATCTTTTTTTTCACAAACTAGTCATTTCTGTTGTTCATTCTGCTCTTTTTCAGGTGCCTTTTTACGAGTGGATGCTGCTCAAGAGTGACTTCCAGAAACTGTCATGTTTGAAGGATAAAATTGGAAAAGCCGTGGCTGAGGACATGGCCAAGTGAAATGGACAGCGGCGGCGATGGTGCAGGCGCAGCTAAACGAGAGCTTCCCCGGCTCAGTGGGACCACAAGGAATACACACAAACACCCACGCTGGCAGCACGGCAGACGAAACCAACCTGCTCAACTTTCAGAAAGGGAAGAAATGTAACTATATATATGGTTTTGGTTCCCTTGGCAACGTGTGGGGCTTTCCCTGTTTCCATGGAGATGATGAGCAAGAGGTTTAGGAGGCAAAGAGACGGAAATAAACACAACTGCAAGCGAAACATCTCATCAGCTTCTGCAAGAAAGATACAACCTGATATGAACACCTGAAAGGTTTTGATTTGACTGTTTTTTTTTGGACATTTAAGTACCCACGCGACGCTCCTATTTATTCATATGCGCTGAAATGTTATGCAGAGTTGTGTGGGTCACTGAACAAACATCGTCTTCATTGTCTTGGATTGTATAACTTATCAGTGTGAAATAAAACATTTTATTATGTTGCGTGATTGAAGCTGGATTCGCACTATATGGATTGATAAGTGTGGATAAGTGCAAGTGGGGTATGAGAATATGCATCACACAAGAGGTGGGAAATATTGATAGAATTGTGAATGTTGTGCTGAAGTTATTGAAGAATTGTAATATCGGGTATTAAAAATATAAAAATGTTGCTCAAAGAAATGGCAAAGAGTATGTTGTAATGTTCAGCATATGTATAGATGAGCATGTTCTATGTGCACGGGGAATGTTACACTCCTTTTATATTCCCTGATTATTAAACCTCAGCTAATACATTTAATCTCTGTTGATTTGCCAAAATATCTCAGGATAATATTTTTGTCAATATCAGCCTCACCTACTTTACATTATGGTTCAAAATGTGCAAAGTGACAAATCAAATTAGGAAAAACATTATTTGTTTCTATATACACTTATACATATTATATAATGTTACTGCCTTATATACAAGATCCCTGTCCGAGGAACTGAAGACTACTTGGATGAGTGGAAAAATAACTCCTAAAACACATGTCCAGAATACTACCAGTACTTTCTTTTTGTACGGAGCCGACCTGGACACCTGAGGGATTACACAGACAATACTTAAAATTATGACAAATAAACAATTTTAATAATTCTTTAATACCTTTATACCTACTGTATTATTACAATTATAGACCTGTAAGTTAGAGATTCTTTAACTTTAAAATTAGTTAAAAAATACATTTAAGAAATAAGATGAGCTATACCTTTATTTGTCCACACAATGGGGAAATTCTGGTGTTGCAACGCAAGTAGATACAGAAGAAAAGAACCGATAACTTATAGGAAGTTTTAAAAAACACTCAATAGAAAAACTCTTATTAACAAAACTCCTATAGACAGAACCTCTCATATTCTTAATAAGGAATAGATGGGGGAAAATAAGCTAACATAAGAGAAAATAAAAGTAAACACTCTTATTTAAAGATAAGCAAAAATGGTTTCTTACATACATTTTCACATTTTCCCGGAGCTAGTTTCCTGCCTCTCTCCTCCCTCAGGAATCACCAGCTCGATTGATGGACAGCTGACTTACACCCGACGAGCACTTCTCGTATTGAACCTCTTTGTCATGGCATCGTCTTTGGATGGATCAGCAAACTCTCGCCACAGAAGTCTGGCTCGGTTTTAAAACACGATGGTTTTGTTTTAATGTGTGTAATTTTGGAGGTCAAATGTACAGCACAGTTACTTACAGGCAAGTTTTGCTGAGTGGGCACTGCATGCTGGGGAGCTTATGGTTGCCATGGGAGCTTGATGCTGCTGCTACTCCTACTTTTAATCAAAGCTAGTTTGAGATCTAATCCAAACTTTTTTAAAAGTGCTGTGTGTAACTTTGGTCTATCTAGCTGGTGGATAGTTCTCCACCTGCTTCCATGTTTCCATTATGTTCTGGCTTTGCCTGGAATGTTCCACAGTATGACATTAACCGTATCAATGTCCATGGACCACCAGGCCAAGTTACAGCTCGTATCTGTAGCGAGGCAACCCCACTCAGAGTAAGAATGTATGTTTTTAAGGTTGTTTTGGTATTAAAAGCGCATGTAAATGAATAAATGAAAGACAGGCCTAATGCCAAATAGTGCACCTTTTTATATAATATTCATTTTCCTTTCTCTGTGCGTTTACTTTGCTTATATGTCTCACTTTTGTCTTGTTATTGCAGTACTGGTACTTTCCTTCAAGGTTGAGGGCAGTATTGAGAGGAGGGCAGTTGAAATCTGCTGACATCATCTCTCAAGATCCAGTTGTATCCTGGTGGAGAGAGAGGGAGAATGAAGATGAGGGAGGGAGAGAGGAGAGAAGGGAGGAGAGGAAGGAGGGGGCAGCAGTTGGGCATAGGGAAGAGTACACTGCGGCTCAACCCCGCTCTCTCTTACTCAAATGGACTCAGCATCACAACTGCAGCACCACAGCATCGCCTGCCTCTGCTCCTCTCTGCTGCTGCTGTTGTTGGTCTTTTCCACCAAACTCATCATTGACCGTCACACGCTCTGATCCATCTCTCCTCCTCCTCCTCTTCTTCCACTTTCACTCACTGACTGCGCGGCTGTATGTTTTATTGGTGCGTCAGAGCCACACTGAGCCAGAGAGTGAAGCATGCCCGGGGAGAGCATCCGCAGATCCGGCCCCACTGACAAGCACCTCGAGCTGGGAGCCGAGGACGCAGAACTCCCTGGACCAGGTAGGACTTTGGACAATTTGGATGACGACTCTTGTTTTAATGCATTAAAGCATGTTTTCCCTGTGTTGACTTCTACTGTACATACGCCATGATTCAGCAGCAGCAGCAGCAGCAGCAGCCTCTTCACCAAACTGCAGATCCTGTCACTCCTAAAATTAGTCTCCACCCCTGTCCTGAACTCTCTGCCTGCATCGTCCTTTAATTGCTTTGTTCACAAATACTCTGCCTAGAACTAGTCCTGCTGTGTTTGTGCCCCATCCCTAACCTAATCTCTATAGAACAGATTCACAGGCGGCTTGGGCAGTGTTCAGAGACCTCTTTCCTCCTCCTCCCCCTCAATCCCTTGCTCCCTTCTCCGAACATGACACAGCAGCTTGGCAGTGCATTGTACGCACATAGACTGAAAAAGAGCTGCTGTTATTCTAGACAACTGCCTTGTCATGACATCATTTGTACTGTGGAATATAATGACTAGACTGCCTCTACACATTATTAATGACAAATAAGTATCTACTTATTTGTCATTAAAAATTGGTAGAATTGTGGAAACTACCCAGTGGCAGACCAATTCTGGGCAAGAACTGCAGGTGGACATTGGTAACTTGGCACAAACATATTTTCTCCCTTGTGTAGGTCAATGTTTTTGTATGCAATGTACTTGATAAACACATTCAAATACAAAACTAAAACGATGGAAAGCTTTTCTTGTACTGTCCGGTTTGTCAGGAGTAAATCATTCAAACCACTGTTGTTGCCGTTTTCCCCTTGTTTTCCCTTCAGGCTGGAGTTGCAGATTTAGTGACGCAGCTTCGGCCTGTCCGATTTTCTGTATCCTGCTCTTTATTCCAGTCAACAGAGAGTCTGATTTGACTGCCTTTCCCCAGAGAAAATGCAGACAATCCTGAAAAACAACAAGCTCTGTCTCGGTCTACGGTCAATACGCATTAAAGAGCAAAAGCAGAAAAGGGTGGAGCATTTTGCTTCTGAAGAATGGCAGCTTAGGAAAAAAGTCAATTATTAAGTGATCCTTAGCTCCAGGGAAACAGGAAGTATGTGCACTTGATGCTTGCACTGCTTGTGTGATAGAAGCCAATAACTATTTGAACTGAGGTCAAATAGAAGCAATGGCACACTTAAAGGGAGGCTCTGTTATCTGCCGACTGCAGTGAACAGAATATTGATTGTAAAGCAGATATACAGTGCTGTGTGTAGTATATAAATTGGTTCAAGCATGACAACATATACAAAACATAACATTAAGAATCCCCCTGGGGACTAAATCTGATTTGTAAGTTGCACTGTTTTATTGCAAATCCTCTCACATTTTGACATATTTCTGGTGGAGCGTACACTTGTCTCTATGGAGATTTGCTGGGTCAAGAATGTTCCACAGAATGGCATTAAATCGTACTATCTCTATGGAGATAAGTGGGGGAAATCTGACCTGGCAAAGTTACACGTCAGATTTGAGAGAAGCAAACCATCTCTCAGTAACAATGCACGAATGCATGCATGTTTTTGAGCAATAATAACATATAATATCATAAATGGAAGATTGATACGTTTAATGCCATACTGTGGAACATTCCTAGGAAAGCAGTTAGTAACATTTCTATAGAGTCAAGTAGTAAAATCCTTACAAGAAGCGTTAAAAAGTACACAGTGTACTATTAAAGGGTGGCACAGTTATCTACATACTGCAATAAACAAACATTGATTGTAAAGTAATTAGATAAGTACCAGTACATATAAATTACTGTGTGATGTCATATTAAACCGGGGATCCAGCCGGGGATTAAGTCTGATTTATTTGAAGTTGCGTACAAATCCCTTAAATTTCCACCATTAAGTCTGATTTTTTTCCTCCTGCAATTATACAATGTTCAAACTAATCTATAAATGCTATGTGTTAACAATTACCCACCGTAAACACATTTCCTTTCCAAATAAAAGGCAGGTGGTCATAATATTGCAGCTCATCAGTGTATTTGGAAAAAGGCATTGTAATGACTTAAGTATAGAGAACAAAATTAGCGCATAGACGTGCTTGTATTTGTTCAAGAAAATGATTACTGTGTCTTCTCCTTTCCCAGACCTAACTAGACACCCGTCGGCAGACTCTACACCCAGCGACAGTGGATCCTCTCCAAGTGACACTGGATCAAGTCCGTCCCCAAGTACTCCTCAAAAGCTACTGTCAGCATACACCTCTCCTTTTGGCCCCAGATTAGTTAATGTGAGTCGTAGGTCCTCCGAGAAGACCCGCCCACAGCCTGAGGGTTCAGACCGACGCCCCGTCCCTAGACTCTCCGGGAAGTTGGGAGGCCATGGACCATGTGGGCGCCATGTTCAAGTTAAGATGGAGAGGATCAAGGTGTGTGATTTAAACTATAGTAGAGGTTAATTTCAATAGGAAATGTTCTCATAATGTCTAAGCTTTGGTCTGTCTAGTAGCAGATACAATAACTCTAAAATTAGCCCTTACCTACAAAAGCAACAACATTTTATTTTCTTGAAGTATTTTGTACGAATGTTTTCTTACGCTCTGATGTTTTGTATGAATAATGTCTTGTTTTTAGGTCCTGACCGGTTCAGAAGTTGAAAGCGACTACCAAGAACCACAAAACATGGACACAAGGGTAGTGATGGGTCAGGAGTCGCTGATTAGAAACACAGAGAAGAAAAAAGAGGAATCTCAAAATGCAGCCCATCACAAGGCTGTTCCGAGAAATCGTTCACATGAAACAGAAACGTACTTGGAGACAAACAAAACTGAAAGCCAAAGCCAGTCACATCAAAAATTCAGTGATCTGCAGCCTCCTACAACTTTTCCGTCCCCTTTTCTCACCCCTCTGCTCCCTGCGCCCTCATCGTACCCTGACAACTCTACCCCAGATGACGCTTTGGGAGAACAGGCCCACTCTTCAGACGAAGTGCCTTCACTAAATTTCTCTGAGCTTGTTTGCCCGGTTACTTTATCTTTCTCCGAACCCATTTTTGCGGTGGATCCTTTAAGAGTGGGCGTGCCCTCCTCTCGTGACCCCGACTTGTACTACACCGCTCCATCGACCCCGATCAAAATGCGCTCCTCCCACCTCAAACATCACTCTTACCCAGGGTCTCCTTCATACCCGCTCTCCCCTGGTTCGCCCTCAGATAGTGAGGACCTATGTTCCCCTCTCACCTCTTCCTCTGGGTCTTATATGACCGCGGAAGGAGATAGCCGGGCGTCATCTTACACCTCCTCAACTTCGCCCTCACCCAATCCCCTCCTCACCGAAGAAACGCAAGAGGCACCAGCTTGCTTTGTCGGATCCTTATCAGAAATAGGAGATGAAGATGGCGAGGATAAGGTTCGCTGTACACCAGAAAGAGAAAGCAGAGTTGGAGATTTCTTCCTTTGCAGATCCGAGGAGAATGCCTTTCTTTCAGATATAACAGGGACGGCAATTTTGGAGGAGGAAGAAGGTCACACCGAGGAGGACATCAAGGTTTCAAGAGAAAGTTGTCGTCCAAGTTGGGTGACTGAAGATATTTCCCCTCTTCGAAGCAGTAGCAGTCGCAGCAGTGACTCCCAAGAGGATGGGGTGGAGTCTGAAGTTGAGGTAACCAGGATGGGGTCAGCGGAGTACTCAAGGTCCTTAGGTTTAAAACTCCAACTAGAAGCCTGTACGTCAGAGGAAATGTATGGACACAAAGACCATGATTTAGCTTCTTCTGCCTTGACTCCTGATACCATAACGTCAACCAACCTTAGCCCCGACTCGCCAACCATCTCACTGGACGCCTTCGAAAGACTTAACTCTGGTTTTTCCATGTTTTCCCATATGGCTGGCAGCAACCATATCCTGGGTGATGAAGAAATGATACCCGCTTCCCTTCTTGGGTTCCCGCCACACACCAATCTCATCTTCAGGGCGGATTCCATGGAGATAATGCTTTTCCCCACCGAGGAAGAAGTGGAGGACCTCAACGAGAGTAATGACGCCTATGGAGCTGGAGAGGAGGAGGCTGATGTGGATGAAGATGACGAAGATGATGAAGACTATGGTATTGAAAGTAACGATTGTCTTGACGAGGAGCTCAATGAGGAAGCAACTCAGGAAGTGAATCAGGAAGTGAATCAGGAAGGGAATCAGGAAGGGAATCAGGAAGTGAACCACGAAGTAAAAGTAGAGGTGGAAGTGGTTGAGGAGAAAGTTCAGGGCGACGTTGATGATGATGAGGAGGACAAGGATGACGATGATGATGACGATGACTCAGACAGCAAAGAACATGCTTATCCAACAGATGAGGACAGCTCCTTTCTCCACTCGCTCTCTGAAACATCTATCAACGAAGGCTTGGACGAATCCTTCTGTTACCAAGACGATACGGATGACTCATTGGATTCTGCCTCTTTTAATGGAGACGAGGATGAGCGTCTGCATAGTACGGAGCAACATGCACAGATACAGGAACCAACAGCACCTGAAGAAGGAGACCCGAATCCTGCAACAATGGACCCAGAAGTTGTTGAAACTGCAGCTGGCCAATGTCATCCAGAAGCAGGGAGTCAGAGCCAGTCTGATCCCGCTAACGTTTCAGAAAACTCAAACTCTGAAATCAACGTAGAAGAGGATAAAACTTTAAATATATCAAAAGCGACGCAAGCTGAACAAGATCAGGTTACTGAAACATCAATGCAAAGCGACATAGGTTCAGATGATGCTTTAGGTGTTGAGGATTTGTACATTCCCTCTAGCGAAACGGAGAACTCTTCTCCCCAAAGTGAAAGTGTAATTAAAGCAGAAATTGATATCTCTAGATTATCAAAACAATCTTTTCTTTCGAACACCACTAATACATACACTACAAGCATTGTGACGCAAACCTTTATGCCTCTTGGTGCTACTTCTGCAAAACGCACAGAGATGTTTGGCAAATCACAAAACTCAGCTTCGACAACTGAGGCCAAGGTTGAAGAGGATGACTCCAGCCCTCAAGCTGTATTTGTACAATCAAGTGACACTATTTTGGAAGAAAGTGCAGATGAACCAGAAAGAGATTCTTATAAGTTACTAATCAAGCCTCGTCAATATCAGAAAGAGAGAGTTGTGGAAGCAGGGAGGCTGTCGTTGTCGAAATCCTTTGCTGGTCAGAAGTATGTCAACACTTACGAAGAGTCCCTGACATCTGCCGCCACCAACGATTTAAATAAAGGACCGTTGCTTCTATCCAATCCGAAAGAAACTAGTACCAACCCAAGCAACATCCCTGTAGCTATAACTCAAGAGGTTGTGACCCCTTCCATAACCCCTGAACATAAGTCTAAGGATTCTACCCAAGAGAATCTGAGGGAGAATACTTTGTTGATGACGGATGAGGGGATATTAGGAGCTGTTGGGTGCTCATCACCCTTGGCAATCTCACCAAAAAGAGAAAATTCAGAAACCGACATTGGTCGAGCCGGAACATGGTGCGATGAGAAAATAAGCTTACAACTTAGTTCAGGGGATGGGTACAATATCTGGGCAACAGGGCACTCTTTTGGGATGAGCTTGTGTGGTAAAGGCAAACAACTCTGTGGAGATTCAAGCAATCCTGCGGGGCAAAGAAACTACAATGTTTTTGATTCTGTTTTGGATGACAATGACAACAATGGACATATTCAAAAAAGGGACAAAATAGCTGATGACGGATCGGTAACCCAGTTCAACCTTGGATCCACAAAGTCAAGCGGGAGAATATCAGAGCTAGACGACGAAACAGCTGGTGGCTTTGAAACACAAGAAGAGTTGAGGAATGTAAATATTGAAAATATATTTTCTTGGCAAGATTTTCAGAATATAAATGACTTCCAACCACTGCAGGGGTCTATGTGTAGAGGTCTGAATGCTTTGTCAGAAGAGGCTAGAACCCAAAGTGTTAATTTAAGAGAGTCTGTTTCCAATATACCTCTTGAAGAAAACCCACATTCAAGTCCGGAAAAGAAAGTAGTCACTCAAAGCCAAAGCGCATGCGTACAGGCAAAATTGAGATGTCAAAATATCCCAATCCCTCAGCCAAATACAGCCATGTCTTGGCTTCAAGGATCGTTTGGTTCATTCACCCCAAAGTGTAAATCTGTTGAATGTAGGTCCGCACAGCAAAGTAAGATGGATAGCTGTGAATCTCCGGGAGAAACTGAGAAGAACCTCTGTATGGAAGCCCAGGGTGAACACCAAAAAACAAAGACTGACAATGGAAATCTTAAGGAAGAAGGAGAAGAAACTACAAAAAATGATAAAGAAATCAATCGGCTACAGAATAGTCCTGAGAGTCAGAACAAGCCTGGTAAAAACAGGAGGAGGGGAAAGCAGAAGAGCAAAGCGTCTCATAAAAATAACGGGGCTGACAAAAGTCCTGAGGTGAGCGAAGAAACAAAGTTCATGAAAGTGTGTTCCGACAATAATTATCAGAATCTGGAAGGTATGGCGGAGAAAGGGTCTTTGCACAATAACTGTAAGCCAACCTCTAGTCAAAAACGGGAGCAACTTGACAACCAGATGTTACCGTCGAGTCTAATGGGTAACACGCTTGACATCGATAACAAGAAAGTAGATACTAGCCATTGCTCATCTAGCTCAAACTCCACATTGTCAACATCAGCTAAACCAGAAGACAATCTCCCTACACCAATCCAAGAATCACAACCCTTCATTTTAGAGGCATGCACTACCTCCTCTCAAAACCCTGCGATCCGCGGTTACCAGGAAAGAAAAGTCTCCGTGCCATTACCCGCAATATCGCCACTAAACCTTTCACAACCGACACAGGAGTCATCAGTGGACTCAAATCTACATAGCAACGCCCCGTTCACAGCTCACCCCACTGCTATGGCAACAAACATGGAACCTCAAGAAGAAATCAAGCAAGAGCAAGTCAGATTCATTGGTGAGTATGAAAAAAATATGATCGTTTTTCGATGATTTGAGTGAATCTGATCCATGTTGTTTGTTTTAGACTCTGGTCTGGCCGAGGAGGACACAGACAGTGAAGATGATAGCAGACTGCCTCTTCATAGACCGCAGCCCAAAGGAAATGTGAGAAATAAACCTGTGCATAAAGACTCAAGTCATCAGGCGATCCAGCCATACAGTTCAATGATGGACCGACATGGAGCATGTCCCGTCAATCATAGCTACAGAAACTCAGACCCGTGTGAGCTGGTTCTGAAAAGCAACTGTGAGTTCTTTCATGGGATGTTTTCACAATGTAACAGGGCTAATCATGGGGTTCAGTGTTCTTTTATACTCAGGCACCATTTTGAGAGCTTCTGACCAGGATAGAACTTGTTTGGAATTGTTTATAGCATTTTTTTTTTAATTCTGAAATCAAAAGATTGATGACTGAAGGGCAGGGCGGAATGAGATAATGCAGATTTAAAAAAAAAAAAAACGGATTTATGGTAAATATCTGTAATTATATTCTCTAGCCACAAGAAACAAAAAGTGTCAGCGGAAACAAGGTGAAGTTATGTATATTACAATAGTTTCAAAAAGTAGTGCAATTTTTTAACTATGGAAAGTTCAGCAACAAATAATGGTTAAATTTGTTTCATATTTTTTGTTTGGATATCGCTTACAAAAACAATGATTCTCTCCATTATGTTTAGTATATCTGTAATCAATTGGACTGTCCTCTAGAAACTATAACAAATAGTAAAATTGTGTTCAATTTCAGCAACCACAATTAACAAAACTAATGTGTCATTCATTTTTAACATTTGGGAATTCTCTTTCGTGTGAATGTCTATTTCTTTCATCAATAGACTTATAATATTGACCCCTGTACTCTTAATACAATGCTATATGTCAATGTTTACGAGCATATTGTAATTTAAACGTTTGTTCTTACTGTGAAGGCCTGACGTCCTGTAATGAGTCCGAGAGCGAGGAGTCAGTTCCAGAGCTGGAGGACGCCGAGCCGCTGAGGCCAGAGCACCATGTGAGTCTTCTGGCAAAACTGTCACACATTAGATTTTTGTCATAGTCTTTGCCAATACATTCTGTTGACTTTATTTCAATTGGAAAGTTTTGCAATTCTAACAACGCAATTAACATTTTGACCACTTTCAGTCTTTCTCGTCTGTGAGCGACGGGCTGAATCGACCCAAACAAAGCCGCAGTGAGAAGAAGGCTCGCAAGGTCCGCAGCTCAAACTATCTCGCACTATCACATTTCCTTTGTGTTTTTACCAATTAACTTTTGCTTCTTCTGCTTCACCTCAGGCCATGTCTAAGCTGGGTTTGAAGCCGGTGCACGGTGTGACGAGGATCACCATCAGGAAGTCCAAAAGTATTCTGTTTGTCATCAGTCGACCAGATGTTTTCAAAAGTCCTGCCTCTGACATCTATATTGTGTTTGGAGAAGCTAAGGTAAGTTCACATTAGCCTCTCTACCCCATATTTGCCCTTTTCTACAAACAGTAACACAGTTTTGTTCCATCAGATTGAGGACCTGTCTCAACAAGCCCACAAAGCTGCCGCAGAGAAGTTCAAAGTTCCCGTCACGTCCACTCCACTGGCCCCGCCCCTCCCTCCCAGACTCAGCATAAAAGAGGAGAGTGATGACGAAGAGGAAGAAGAGGTACGTTTTTTCTACATCTGTTTAAATCAAATTGTTACCTCTAAAATGTAGAAGTGGTTTGACCATCTCTTCATTTACTAATGTAGAATGATGCATTTTAAAAGATGTACATTTCCAATTAAAAAGATAACAATAATAAAACAAATATTTAAATTAGTAACACAAAATGTCTGGGTATTAAATTACTATTTAAGAAAATTATGATTGTTTCTGTTGTTGATTTGTTGTAGAATGCAATTATGTTAAAACATGTGTACTAATTATCCAAGCACGCCACAACATCATATTATGTTACCCTGCTCCTATTAAACATGCCATATTTATGCACAATTTTAACTAACAACAGTGGAATGAAATCTGCAAAAATCAGGATTATTACAAAAACTAGAATAATGAATGAAAATATACAATCAGATATAAAATAGAGTTGAGTAATAAGAATACAACAACTTGTAAGTGTTGTAAAAACAACATTTTGACAAATCTGTGAATGAATCCGGTACTAAACCTGGGACAAAGTGACTTTTACTGTGGTGATGTACTGTACAGTATCAGGCTCATAAGATCTCACGCTGTCACAGATTCTTTAGTTTGATTTGAATGTCCCGCTGCAGTGTTGTTGTACTGTGTGTTTTGTGTTGCGCAGGTGGACGAGGGCGGGCTGGAGCACAGGGACATCGAGCTGGTCATGGCTCAGGCCAACGTCTCTCGAGCCAAAGCCGTCCGTGCGCTCAAACACAACAAGAACGACATCGTGAATGCCATCATGGTGAGCAGAAGTGAGAGTGAGAGACGCAGGGCATAAGATTAACACTACACAACCAAACGAATGTGACACTTGTAACATATCTAACGTGCCGGTTTCTCCACAAGTACCACCTTTAGAACACATTATGACTGTCTGACTACCACCAGATCTAAACCAGGTCTATAATAGGACGACTTAAGGGCTGAAATAGGGCTAAATCAGGTAAAAAATAGGACCACATATTTTTACAGTACCTTTAGATGAGTGATGACCTAAAAGAGGACACAAATGTGCATAAAATGTACTATAACTTAACCAGATACTAGAACTGCACAGGAGTTTGGGAACTACACAACTAATACTATCTAAAGCTAAAGCTCAGAGTTTTGCTACATGTTGCAGTACTAATTGTGATTTTATGTTGAAATGTCATATACACACAATTGTTTTTTTATGTTGGTTTGTACATTAATCATTGAGTGAAAATCCAAAATGGCCACTCTTTAAGAACAAACGCTATTGTCAAGGCTAAAGGGCAGAGCAAGGGCAAATGTCAGACTGTAGTGAATCATGAGAGAGAGAGAGAAAGAAAGAAAGAAAGAGCGAAAGAGACAGAGAGAGAGAGAGAGAGAAACAAATGAAAATCCTGCAGTAACCTTTGCTTTGGTGCAGTACATTTGATCCCCAGTAGGTGGCACTAGGTAATAACTGAGGTTCCTCTTTGTTTACAGGAGCTGACCATGTGAGAACTCTTCCGGCAAAAAGCCTAAGACGTCTCTCCTGTTTAGTATTGCTGCTTTTGTGTGTTGCACCCTCACTATCTGCTTAATAAAATCTCTTTCATTGTGGATAAAGGTTATTTTTTACATTTCTATTTTAGACAGTTTATTCTACAAAGTTTTATGACAAATACAAGGAAAGTACAGAATATGCAACACGTTTTAAGGTATTATTTATCGATGTATTTACTGCACACAGAGGGGGCTTATTATGTAAAATTAACTATTATGAGTTGTATTTCTATTGATTCATGCAGGAGTAATACTGTATTGTCCTTGCATTTAACTCTAAAATTACATCGGTCATAACATTTGACTCCTAAAAAAATGTTGATTCCAGAATTACAAATGTCATCTCAGAAATAGGAATCACAATTTAGATCAAAATGAGTTAGTATTAACGGAATGTAAAATAATGATCTACATATATTGGAGTCAAATACTATATATGTTCTGTTTTAGTTTAGTTTTTATTTGAAAAAGTAAAGAAATACCACCTTTTTATTTTGGTACTTTTTATTTTACAAAACTAGTTAGAGCTCGAGGTGGAAAACAGTGATGGGTGCGGCTTCCAGGGGTGGCAATAATTCATACAAAACATGTTGGTTGGGAAAGTCATTTGCATCCAAAGTGAAACATGACATCATTTAGTATATTATTACAGGCTCTGTGTAAACATTTGACACATTTTAAAAAGTTAAAGCAACACATCAAAGAGGCTTAAGAAACAAACTGGCCGTCCCACTTTCAGCTTTTGTCTCCCTGTCCGCCTACAACATTGTTTTAATTTCTCACAAAAAGTTTCAATTTGCATAAAGAACAATACGAGATCAGTATTCTTTAATAACTCCATTGAAATTACAGAGCCAAATGAAATGTTTTATCATCCCTAGAAAGTAAAATCTACTTGAAAGTTAGAGGTGTAATGTCTAAAATGTTTAAAGACGATGTAGCTTTTCTGGTGAAGGGTTTGTCTCCAACTGATCCATCTCCATGGAGACAAGCATGCAGCCCCACTACCAGGCCTAAATACTTGTCAGATCTGTGGAGAGGCGCTCCCGCTCACAGTACGAATACATGAATTTGAAAGCGTTTTGAGCAATAAAACACTAAATTCTAGATTGATATGTTTAGTGCCATACCGTGGAACATTCCAGGCAAAGCAGTAACATCTCCATGGAGACAAGCACAAGGCACAACCCTCCGCCAGAAAAGCCACATAGTCACATAGTGCATCTTAAAATGTCCCACAATGCCTCACCAAATCCCACAAACTGCTACACTTTTCCTTCTTTTTCAGTCCTTTAAATTGCAGTGATTTTCTCCCAGTTTCACAGAGTGGATGTCGCTCACACATCCAGAGGCGTCGCCGCCGAGTGCGTTGCAGGCAGGACGTTGCTCTCAAAGTGGCCCTGGTTTGTTATGTTTCCCGCAGGAAAGTATCTGGCCACCACAAACGTTGAGCCGTCCTCAGCGGTGGCTTTGCCCACGCCCAGCTTCTTACTGCTCTTCCACACCATGGCAGTGAAGTGGCCTGAGGAGGAGCAAGTCAGACTTTAAATATTTATATGCACAAGAATCACACGTTTCCTCCGCTCAACCTCAAACCGTCATGACATTAAACGAATCTGCACAAGTCTGACTGACAATAAAACGACACTGTTACATGCAAACAACAGACCATATGATGTTACGAGCATAAAAAATGCATTATGACATTAAAATGCGTACAAATAAAAGGGTCCACAAAAGCTGAGAGCAGAAAATAAAAAGGCAATATTTTGGATTTTATTAATAAAATCCAACAAGTATTTACAATAAATGTACTGAGCATCCTGTGTTTCTTGTATATATATTTTAGTTTCAAAGGGGGTATCAAAAAAAGGCTGCTTGAAAAGTTTTATGCATGACTGGATCCATAAATAAGGATGCAGTTTCACATTGTAAAAGAGTTGCATATCTCACCAGTGCCTGATGAAAACCCTGGACGTTTGAAGTTGTACTGTTTGACCTCATCATACCAGCGATCTGTTACGTCTTTACCTGGAACAAGCAGACAAGGCATGAGTCTATTGATTGTGCTAGATCAAGTGTTGACAAAACTAGGTGCTAATTCATACTAAAACTCTAGATACCCATTTTAACATAATACAAATAACAAAGATTAAAAATTATAATAATAATAATAATTAAAGCCGCGGAGCGGCGATGATGGCTCTCGCCACTCGTGCGACCGGCCCCACTTGTCCAGAGGACGTACACCAATTTGAGGCCAGTGGGCGTAACGCCCTAGGAGGAGTTTGTTAAAGTTTGACGTGAACCAAATTGCTGACTGAGCGTCTTTTCATTATCAAAGGACTATGGGTTAGTCTGGGGGCGTGGTCACAATAATATTTTTGTTTAACATCAGAAATAAACATAGGACTTTTAACAAGTTTTTTAGGCTATGTCAAAATAAAACTCCTTATGTTGTTGTTGTTGTTATTATTGTTGTTTTTATGGTGGTTGGCATCCAATGTATCTGTAAAAACCTTTATTCGTTAGGCTTTATTCTTTAGACAATCATCTGTCACTGTCAGGCGATGTCAAAATAAAACTCCTTCTGTATCTGTAAAACACAGAGGCCTTTATTTTGTAAGTGTCACAGGCGATCCAGGTCCTTCTGCACTGACCTGAGCAGGGAAAAAGGGAGAGAGAGAGCCTCGGTGACCTGGCTGCACCCCCTCCCCCCTGTACCTCCGTCACCTAGCAACAGAGACCCGCCGCTAATGCTGACACTAACTCTAATGCTAATGCTAAGAATGCGGCGCAAAGAGGAAGAGGAAGTGAAGGCATTCATTGCGCCTCTGCTGGCCAATTATGAAAATACAAAATATCTGCAATGCACTTTTTTCATGGCGTCTCGAGGAGAATATAAACCATGAGTTTCAAACAAATCAGACAATGTTGAGTTTTTCACACAATGGGTACTGTCTTTATACGCTACATTTTTACTACATATACTATATACTCAAAATACAACACATACTCACATTCTAGTACATACACTACACATTCCACAGCCATCTTCAAATACCAAGGATGATTTAATTAAAAATGGACTTTGAGCCACTGATTTTGACAGTGGAATTTTTCTATAAGTGCATGTTTTTATGTGGAGACTTCAAATGTTTATGAAACGTCCCTTCCTCGAGCTTTGAGAGGTTTTATGGTCCCACACTCCACATAGTTGTCCAGTGACTCATGGAGCTTTAGGTGGGAACGGGAAAGAGGCCTCAGCTGTTCTTTTTGACTCATTCACAGCAGAAGAGGCCTGTGTAAAAAGCATGGATCTATAACAGTTCCATGGTATAAAGTGTGACACTGTTTTACCTGACTGATCATAGGAGGCCCAGGCCAGGTTCTCTCCACAGCTCCCTCTGGTGGACTCAACGCTGTGTTTCAAGATTCTTGTGCTTGCCAAACTTTCTGCATAACTGTCGAAAGAGTGTAAACTATTGTTTTATTTTTTTGTAATTTAATTGAGCATTTCTAGTACATGGAAGTCTTAACAAAACTAAAAATATCATTCATATATTACATTTTCATTGTAGACGGAGAAGATATATAGATACAGATATCTACAGTAAAAACAAATAGTATTACTTCATAACAGCATCAGTGAAGTAGGAATGGGCAATATGGCAAAGAAATTAATCATGATTAAGTTTTTTTACTGATATGGAATGATCAAGTTTTGATTAGATTTGACTTTGTATTGTTTTTCTTTTCAAAAACAACATATAAATGGCTTTCAGTATTGATTCAATGAACAAAATAACTTGTGCCATTTAACACATAAAATCACAATATTTGCGTCAGCTGAAGCTGAAGTGAGGCCATTTGAGGTCATTCTATGGAGTAGAACACACTAATTGTTCATTTTTCCTTGCTGT
The DNA here is from genome assembly GCF_026437365.1 of Eucyclogobius newberryi. Classification (NCBI taxonomy): domain Eukaryota; kingdom Metazoa; phylum Chordata; class Actinopteri; order Gobiiformes; family Gobiidae; genus Eucyclogobius; species Eucyclogobius newberryi. The sequence goes on along the minus strand of NW_027315945.1, from coordinate 28,280,675 downwards.
GATTTGCTTTGTCTAAATCACAAAACCTCTTCTCTCAACACAAAACATATGTAAAGTTGTTCAGAAAAACGATTATTCACTGGCTAATTAGTTTACCATTCAATTAGTTGCCATTAATCGATGTACTTACTTCAACCCTAATCCAAAGTAAAGTGTTATATTTGGTTAAGAACATTTATACTTCTTCTGTCTAAATGAGGCTATGATGCAGTTTTTTTTGTTTTATTGTTGTGCAAGAAAGACAGTTGTGCATCTTCCTGTATTGAACATGTTTAGATCTGACACATTCCGACTGTAAATCGCTACTTTTACACTGTAATTTACAATGTATTACCTGGCAGGATTATTCTATTATTCATACATTAACATTGCAACATTAGCCTATCTAATAGATGACTTTCTTGGACGTACCGTGTTGCCTCGTTGCTAATCTTCCGGCTCAGTTTAAACGGAGGAGCTTGGTGTTTTCTCCTGTATTCATTATGGGTTTGGAGCAGGTCCTCAGCAAACAACTTAGAGGCTGTAACACACACACACGGCAGAGATTTGGTCAATAGAAACGAGAGCTGAGTCATGCACATCCCTGTCTGCTGCTGCCACTCGTGCTTGTCACTCACACTGACACAATGGGCCTATTTAAGCAGATACAGCTCCAAACAAGACAACTTACAAGACTCTGCAAAAAGCAAATTCAGAGAAGAGGGAATATGAGAATGAGGAACAAGAAACAACGGCATCAATGGCACGTTTTAGCATGTTAAGTTTAAGTCATGAGGGTACATTTCTGACTTACCTGACTTCCCCATTGTAGTCACCAAGAAAGCGGTGTGTTAGAACTTGAAGCTCTTCCTTCTCTTTCAGATGTGTTGACTCTCTTTCCTGAGATGTTGAAACTGCTGCTTTCATTTCAGTCTTTCCAACTACCGCCAACTATATTTATTTACAACCCTCGTGAAGTAGTTTCATTCTGAGGCATGCAGTGCCCCACTCTCTGCTCACAAGTAAAGACAACCTACAAATGGAAGGGGACTTCATGAGATCACTGATGACATCATCTCTGTGAGACAGACCCATATAAGGCTGCTCTTGTGCCAGATGGAAGTGAAGAAGGCTTGTGTTACTCTTAACAACAGGGGCCCGCACAATCTGCTCTGTCATGGTGCTCTGTGCCAGGACTCAGAAGTAAACCTGCTGAGAGGACACGTGCAGACCCACACTAGCATCTCTATTGCTGTTCTTTCTAAAAGGATTTAGATTCTAAGCTTTCTAACTTGGAATTTAACATAACTTAAAGTGTGCATGAAAGGTTTTCATATTTTTATATTCAATACTTAGTTTGGTGGGATTGTTCCTGTGGTAACTGTTTATCATCATTTCACACCAGACAAATGGCAGTCTGTGAAGAAGAAATGAAAGTAAAAGTTTAGAATAACAGGAAGTTGTAAAACAGAATGCCTATGTCATCAATAAGCGACATTTCATAAAAAATGCTGGGACAATTTACTTACAAATTGACACATTTTTCTGATAGTTTAAACAGTCATTTAACAAAATAAGTCTGTTATCAGGTATTATTATTTGTCAAATAATAACTATTGTGTATTTTATTTGGACTTTGGCCCTTGTTTACAATGTGATTGCTAATAAACAGTTGTACAATCACCTCCACCTTTGTCACATCTGCTCATGTCCAACCAGGAAGTAACGATGTAGGTGTCACCAAAAATGTTGAACTGGAAAGATGGGCAAAAATGTTATGTCATGTAGTAAAATTTGACTAAAATCATTTACACTTCAAAGGTATATGGTGGGGGTCCGACACCCGCTTGTCTCCACAGAAAATGTACATAGTTTACAAAAATGAAAGTGTAGCATAATGAATTGCAGTAACTTTTCCTCGAGTAGATGGCGACACTATCAGTATGCAAGCTTTTGTTGAAATAGTTGAGGGGTGTGTGCTTTTTCCAACTTTAACAAAGCACCCTTCTCTCTAGGGTTAAGAAAATATGAAATCCATGACTGTGTTTTCTGTTTACAACAACTACAGTGATCCACATCCACCCTCGTCTGATCTTTAAAACTGCACACCATTCTCTATTGTAGCTTTTTTTCCTTTACGTGAGATGTGGTTTAATTCAATTCTCAACAAATCCATTTATACCAGAGTTCTTGCTGAACTTCAAGCTGAACTGCAATGAAAAAGCAGTGATTGAAACATTTCCCCACCACAGCTGACATGGAGACTGACACATGATCCCATCTTTCACTGTGCTCACTCACAGGTTTCACTTTCTCTCTTTGAGCTATATATTCCCCCTGTGACACATTCATCACTCACGGAAATGGATGACATTATTTTTTATGAAACTATGGATATTTTATGCAAAAATCTCACAATGGATAACCTTTCATTTTACTGTACATCTCATAACTTCCAACTGCCTATGTATTTTGGTGCAGGCTTGCAAATAAAATATGCCCTTTCCAGTGCCCTCAGATTCTGCAGGTGATTACACAAGTATAAGCGGCAAAGTGCAGCATGCAGAATTCCCAGTGTTTACAAGTACAGAGCTGCGTCTAACTGGATCATGTCCAAGCTGTAAACTTTATTATCATTTGGCTGAAGTAGATAAATCAAAGTAAGTGCATTGCTGCTGGTATAGTTTGTGTGATACGTTTCCAATGCAGTGTATATGACAAAACATTTAGTTTGACGACATAAAGCCACAGTGTAGTGGCTCATATTCCTTCCATTGCGTAACACAGCCTGCTTTACAGGTCTAACAAAGAAACTACGATCATAACTGAACCCGTGTTGCCAGTGTCTTAACCTGCAGCTATAGAGACACATATACCGCTGGGTTTTTCTCCTCAGTTTGTGGACAGGCCATGGCTCCTGTTCAGCTCAGAATGTAGGGAGTTCCAGGCTCACTGAGCTGCAGAGGCTGCACTAGCATTGATTCATGATTAATGCAGGTGTTGGGCTTTAGTGACCATTCAGATCAGAGAGAGGATGCAGGTTTAAACACACTGGATATTGTCATAGGAACTGGCAACTGAAACGAGAGACTCATGTGAGGCTCATTCTGATTTCTGATTGGATAATCCGCTTGCAAACAAAAACATCAAATTCCATCAAAAACAACTTGGACATCATGTTCAATGTTTTTGTAATTAAGAATAATTCAGCTTTAGTGGGTTAGTTTCCATCTCCCTGCATTTGTTCTGTCAAACACGTACAGTATACATTGAAGAGGCCTGTGAAGAGTCTTCCCCAAGGGCACAAAGAGAGCTTGCACTTGGTCTGAGTTCAAACCACCAGCCTTCAGGATGGTCAGGGGGCTAACCACCACTTTGTTTAAGACTACTGAAAGTGCACTATGTAACTTTTCTGAAGGAATGTACCTGCTTGTCTCTATGGAGATGTTGTCACTTTGCCAGGAACGCTCCACTGCATTGCCCTCCTCTAGAAAAGACTGCTATCAAACCAGCTGAACAAATAACTCCAGTGCATTAATGCTTCTGGCCACCAGGTGGTACTATGAGATAAGGCTTTGCAGCTCAACTAAACGTGTGAGCTCCACTAAAAGCTGTAGTCAAAGTAGCTAATGACATCTCTCATACAGAACAGAAATGGACATGATGGGATTCATGTGAAAAGTCGAGCCAATTGATTTCTCATTAGCCGGATAGTGCTAGCTTAACAAATTGATTTCCTCTTTTCCTCTTCCAACCATCTGCCCTGTGATGGGACTGGACAGCTGCAAGACGACATTTACATAGTGCTCTCAAGACGCACCCTCTTCACAGCCATACATCTCAATTCATACTAATTGAGATGGCTGGTGAGAGAGCGTCTGTGGGTGAGAAGGAAAAGGCTTGGTGCTTTATTGTAATTTATGAACACAGCTCCTTTTAGAGGGACAGTAGACATTGATCCATGCTGCTATCATTCATCTGTTCACAGGCCTAATCTTCTCCAACTCTCGCCTCTCGATTTTTCTTGCTTTGTCCTAACCACTCTCTCTCATTCATGACCACTTTACACCTGGAAATCAAGCAAAACAGAGTCAGCAGTCTGAATAATCATCAGGTTTCTTCTGCTAGTGATGGGAATTTACAACACATGCCATGCAGAATGAGTGAAACCTGAGGTCTGTAAGTGCACTTAGTTGCATATAATTCTACTTTAGCACTCCCAAGAGGATGGTTGTGGACTTTTTTAATAACTCCTTCTGTTCACCCCTCTGCTTATTAAGAGGTCTAGAAGGGGTGAGAATAGAGTGATCCACAAATGGGGCGTGGAGGAAAGGATTGATCTTAGCAGAAGACAAGTGAGGGGGAGCTGTAGCATTTCTTTTTTGTCTTCTTCCAGATTCTGACATGTGAAGAAGGCTTTTGCAGAATCATTAGCGTGCCTGTTCCGCCGAGGATGAATTGAATCTGCCAGGTTAAGTGGAGTTAATCACCTGCCAATCACAGCTCATCATGCCCCCCCACCCACCCACCCACCCACCCTCTCTGGCAGGAGCAGCTATATAAATCTCATCATATTTACAGGAGCCTTTAATTAAGCTGAGAGAAATGAGAGAGAGAGAGTGTGGCGGGGCGAGCAAGGGGCATGACGGCGGCACCAGACGAAGATAGGAGTAGACAGTAAGCAGTAACAGGCTGACTCTCATCTGACACTAAGCAGCACAAATGTAATGTCTTAAAAGGCCATCACAGTCAATAAAGTTCCTAATGTGCTTAAAGCAATTATAGCGTCCGGAGAGGAGCAGAGTGCATGCAGGATATTAACCTCTGTAACCCTCTCTATCTGCTGCATAATTCAATTATCTCATATCCTCCTTGGTGAAAACTGTACACACGCTTGAATGCTCAAGTTTGGTTTTAGTAAGTCTGGCCAGAGTACGAGAAAATGAAATGCTGTTCACAACACGAGCCAAGAGTTGCGATATCTTGACAGTAAATGACCATGCAGTTGCAGAATCAGGGGATTTCCGTTTCTCCTGATTTCATCACAATGCGCCTCACATGAAACGTATCGGAGCCGCATTTTTAGAATAAACTCAACCAAACCAAACTGGCGTCAAAGTCAAATCTGTTTTGTACTTGAGATGTGATCATGTTGGGTGGGGATTAATGTAACTTGAGTGAAGTAGCCGTGGATATCAAAATAAGATAAGATCAGATAAGATAAGCCTTTGTTTGTCACGCAATGGGGAAATTCCAATGTTGCGACACAAAGTAGGTACAGAAGTAAATAATAAAGAACAGATAACTTATACAAAAACTTTAAAAAAAACACTCTTAATAGAAAAGTTCTTATAAAACTCTTATTTACAGCTGATGTATTTTAATGTTTTGTTGCAGGTCACAACAGAAAATTAATCAATTAATCTTACAGTGTTTTAGCAGAGTTTCACAATTGAACATTGCCTGATCAACCAAGACATGCTTTTCTTATCTCCTAGAGTTTAGATGGGCGTCATTAGAGAAACGTCTGCCCAAACATACGTCTCTGTGAGGAAAGAAATGACTAAGAAAGAAATAGACAGTGGACTCCTGACGAATCAATGAGTGAAGCACTGAACGCTGTTAATGTGAGACGGGTTTAATTTGGTTCTGAGTTTGGCTTGAGATGCAGTGACCAGACTGCAAAATCTTCTGTCCTCCAAAATACAGAGAGAACCAGGCTTGTACTGACCCACTTCTGCTACTGTTTCAAATCATTTACTGGATTCCTTATACCAAAATCCTTTAAACAATATAAATGGCCTTACTTGCCACACATTTGGCGTTGCCGGCAGGATTATTTCAATGTCAATGTAAAGCCATCTGAAATTACTGTAAGAGAGTATTATATCCAGATTAAGTAACACAATGGTTTATATTTGGCATTATAAGACCAATGTAAGCTTGTACACAGACCTGTAACAACGTTTTTTTTTCATGTACTACATGTATTCACTGGATACCTCCAAAATATTAAATGGGAAGGAAGAAACAATCATACTTTGGCTTATTTTCAGGAACAGCCACTTAGTATCATTGGGGATGGAAAATATTTGAAAAAACATGGATTGAAAAACCCTTGAAGAGTGAAGTGTGTTTCCCTTTAAGAGAACATTCTCTGCCTCCTAAAAATGAACCAGTAGGAGGGTGTAAATTCATAAAAGGATTATTTTATTTTAGAAGCATATACATGAATCCTGTGCTCCATTTATATGCAAAGCGCGTTCTACTTTTTCATTAGTGCAGCGCCACATATAATAAATACCAAATTGCATGCTTCTTTTGTGGGAGACTGTTATTAAGAAATGATGGACCACAATAGACCTATACTTACTCTAATCCTATACTATAATGTTCCCTTTGCATTTTTATTTCCTGAAAATAATGTACAATTTGCCGTGCTACTCGGGGGAGCCGGTAATCCTGGCTGACACGTGAAAGTGCTCCTCTCCCATATTCTCCAATCTGCTCCTTTATAAAGCTTTGTCCAAATATTGCAGCTAATAGACTCTCGGAGCTGATTTAATGCTGTTTAATAGGTGTCATGCGAGATGTAATTTGCATTGCCAGAGAGAAGCATTTGACATCTGCAGACACTAATTATCGCTTCTGAAAATAACCAACAAGCCCTTAGCATAATCCCATGGAGCCCCCATTTTATAGACCTATATTTATTTATTTTTCACTTTTCTCATGTGGTGTCTGTGTGGTTGGGCCTGGCCAATGTGGGTTCAGTATAGTCAAAATGCCTACACAAGTAAGAGTGAATGGTCAATGATTAATGCTCATATATAGCACTTTTCTACCTTTCATTCAGACAGGTTAAAATGCATATGACAGGTTAAACTACACCTTGCAGTAAAGGGAATTTGACCATATTTAACATTTTGCTAAACTTTTTACCCGATTTGGTAAATTTGATGGCTATTTCTAATTCCTGGTTGGGCATGGGCAGCAAATATGATATAGTGGTAGTTCCACAATGGATGCCAAAGGGCCAAAATCCATTTGAATCATACAATAGTTATAATTTGACATATACATACTCTAGTGCCTGTCTTTTTCAACATGTATCTGCCAAATGTTTGTCACAAAAGGCAACTTGACTGATATAAATCTATGATAAGCATTTACCACAGGGACTTACTCACTAAACAAGTCATTATTTAAAAAAAACAACAACAACTTTGAAATATATTTGGAGAAACTATTGTTCTCATGTTTTTGTTTTTTTGTTTTTTACTCGGTTTGGTGGGAGATCAATCAGTCAGGAGTTTTCAAAGACATTATTTAAGCAGTGCTGAATTCTAAAACAGAATCCCTTTGTCTATGTCATCAATAAGCCACATTCAATTTGAAATACAGGGACAAATTACACTCAATGGACACATTGTTCTGACTGTTTAACAATAAAGGTGTTATTTGTCACACTGTTGAGTAATTTATACAGATTTTGGCCCATGTTGTTTTGGAATGACCTCTTCTTAAGTCACATCTGCTGCTCATGTCATTATAAACTTCACCAAATGTAAAATCTTAAATATTATCATATTCACTATGTTTTAGTGAAAAGTGCAGTCCATACCACACCACCACCTAAAACTAACTCTGGATTTTTGCTTGCTTTCTCACGCTGTTGATTGCATCTCTATACTATTAAGTAATATCCTTCGTCCTTGCCTTAGGAATGCCTAGCGACAGCCTCGGGTCATTTTATCACAACCTTATTTAGTTCATTGAATGCTTTGAAATTGCTGAGGCAAAGTGAATTGTTTACTATGCTGGGGAAGTACTCCACTGCTTGGGCCACACAGAAGCAGTGGCTGTCTCCAAGTGAGAGGTGTTAGCCCATCACAAGACTGTCGACATGCACTGGAATAAAAAATATAGCTGTCAGCTGCCTAATGCCAAGATGGGGACAGGAAGTGTGTGTTTTTTCCACCAGTGGTCGGCAGGGACCTACTGTTGCCACATAAGCTACCATTTGTCACTCTGCTGTGTGCTGTCAGGTTATCTAGAGTGAATATCAAATGTGCTGCAAAAACAATCCAATCAAAAGCCACCGCAATAAAATAACACTTGAAAACCAAAATTATTTATTTATAACATGAATTTTGAAATACATACAAAGTGTATATGTTTACTTATTCAAAATATTTTTCACAGATTAATTAATGAACAACATGGGTTGGGGGTTTTGGAGTTTGTGAACATGACAACCCCAAGAGACATGTCAAAAATCAATGATATCAAGAGCAATCATTTTCTGAAGCGGAAAGTAACATGTTTTCCCCAGGCATGACTTACTAATGGGCCCCTGAATTAATTTGAAAATGAACAAATTCAAAAGTAGAATTTTAATTAAGCACAACATGTTTTCAATGTGTTCAGCGTCTCTCTGTGGCCCCCCCAAAATGACTATGTGGTATGTAAAGTTCAGGGTTTGTAATGATGCAGATTGGGGAGGGTAAACCATGACAGGGTGTGGTGACCTCTGTTGGCCCACAACCTGCCATTACTTATAGACTTTAGCTATTTTTGGTTTACGTTTTCCTCCCGGGTTAGAAGCAAAAACAACTAAACTGCAAGCTCAAAACTAATACATGACAATAACATGAATATATATGTTCAAATGTTATTGAA
>NW_027315945.1:28184514-28267014 GCF_026437365.1 Eucyclogobius newberryi | reverse complement strand
TTGTGACGGGAAGTTCTGGTCCAGAGTGACCGTAGCCTCCTGCCTGAGGAGAGTGGCTCAAATAGACAGCTGTAATGTGGAATGGGAAGAAAGGGGAGAGCGGGGAGATACATTCAGCAAATGGCAGAGGGCTGGAATCGAACCCACAACGCCAAGGAGGTTGCAACCACACATGTGCAACGGAGTCATTTTTCCCAAGAAGATTGTGGTTTTTGCATTGACGGAAACGTTTTTGTATTGAGAAGCGGTTTAAACATCTAAATACATAAAAACAAACATGGGGCAACCACTACAAAGATACATACATACATAAATAGACTGTACATTCTTGTCACTTCCAATCTCCATCCAACATCTTGTTAAATAATGAGCACTGGCCTTAATTTGTTCACTTTCCTCCATTGTGCCCCAATGTACAGACCTGTCGAACCAAAACCGAGAGTTCGCTTTACCCGTCTTAACAAAACACTTGAATTCTGCTCAGTTCAGCATGCTCTAACACCGTAAACTACAATATACAGCCCCCAATTTATCTCTCTCCATCACGGCCGATGCTCTGATACACTTTGGCCCGCCGCGCTCGCAGACACCAGCGGGGGCACACATTAGCAGCTACACACCTGGCCGGGACGGGCTGGTCGACAGTCAGGGAGGAGATAGATGGGGGAGGTAAATAGGGGTGTCATGGCTCGGTGATAGAATGAAGCAGAGGAGAATTCATCCTGTGTTTCCTCTGGCCCCTGTCCCTCACTGACAGCAACCTGAAATAGGGCTCAGTGCATCTGTATACAAGTGTGTGTGTGTGTGTGTGTGTGTGTGTGTGTGTGTGTGTGTGTGTGTGTGTGTGTGTGTGTGTGTGTGTGGGAGAGCGAGCGGGGATTCTTAAACTTAAAGTGGGGAGAGTTACAGCAAGGTAGACAAAATGGTTACAATTTGATCAATATTTACAAGAGTAACATTCAGGGTATGGCAGTTACACACATTTAAAACACATTTACAGTACAAGATTTCTAAAAAAATACTCAAAAAAATTTTTATTCAAGTAATGCATGAATGAAAAAAGTTTACAGCCTTTTACAGCCTTTAGTAATTAATAATGATATGAAAACTGTACATCAATCAAGATGAACAGATGAAACTAAAATGTATTTTCCAGAAGAGAGAAAAAAAGTTTGATATATATGAGTAAATATGTTGGAGTATTTGAACTGCCAACTTTCCAGTTCAATGAGGTTCAGTTTGTATTTTTTTCAGACCTTTTTGTTTATTTAACTGTGCACTTTTGACTTGTCTTCTTCAGAGGGTCACATAATGTTGCTGTGACATGTTTTGTCAGGTTTTGGGGCCGTTTTTCTACCGGTAAAAGCAGGACAACAGCGCCATCTGCAGTCCGACTTCATCAAGACAGTATCCCAGGTGTGAGAGAGTAAAAGGGCCCTCTTCGTCCCAGTTTAAAGTTCTGTGGGCCCAGTTTATAACGTTGTTCTGTTTTTAAAAGTAAGACTAAATCGGTTTACAAGACTCGTCACAGGACCACTAAATGCGCAGTCACTTATGAAAAAAACAACTCAACTACAGTACAACTTTCTATATACTGCCATTACAACTCTTTCATATTTCACCATTTCATATTTGTATTTATAAAAAGTAAGATGTGAATTTGGTATTTCTTGTAAAAGCTGGATTTCATCTCTTCTTCTCCACAGCACACCGCTTAAGAAAAAACGCTGTCAGGTGCAAACTGGATTCCCATGAGGCCTGGTAAGTTAAGTTGTTATTAGATCCTGCCGAGCGTGCAGTGTAAAAGATGCAATACCTGTGGGTAATTATTTTACCTGCTCCTTTTGCTGACAAACTGTGAAGCCACGGCATATTGAGTTTGATTTCCATAACAGGCGGGACAAATTCGGTTGCATGTTTGTGGAAATAAAATATCTCCTGGGTTTTGACCAAAATTTAAATAGCAATCATCAGATCACAGTGTTATGTTGTATTTGGAGTTATGAATAAATCAAAACAGTATAAAAGTATAAAAGTATATTGTATCTGTCCCTACTGTACATTTGACAGGGAAGTCACATTTGCTCAAGCAGCTGGTTGCACGATTCCTTCTATTTGCACTGTTGTTGTTGTTGTTTCCATGGGCAAGGCGTCATATGAATTTGTATGTGTGGTTTGTGGCTGCTATATAGTTCACATATATAGTCACATATATAGTCACATCAGCCTGTCCCAGAGAACGTGCTGCGTCTGACCACTTGTGAGTGTCAGAGAGAATTAATAATGGATATAAGTGTAGGTTCTTGTAGGTTTTTGCTATGTAGGTTCCATAGCAAAAAAGAAAAATAATTATGTCAACTGGACAAAAGAGTGAAGGTGTTTCTCAGTTTCTCTGATGGAGAACTGAGAAACTGTGAAAGGAGGGGCTAATTACATAAACTAACAGGATAAAGCCAGTTGTTTATGGTCAGGAGTTAGTTAAATCTATTGAACTGTCAAGTGTGAACTGTAACTCATATTTAGAACAAATGATCATTCTACTCGTATTCGCTTACTCCCTCAAAACATGCACAACAGATCAAATCCTCCAGCTCCAGATCACACAAAGCACACAAAGATCTGGACAAAGTGTGCCTTTACCTTAACCATATGATATCACTACTTTTTTAATACCAAATACTGTAAACACCGGAGAGAAAAGAGTCTATGTTTTGTGAGATCAGGTTAAGTGGGTCTATTAAAAAACAGCTGGCAGAATATTTAATGACGTGAATTTAGTAATCGCTTTATAATTCTAATTTGGGTACATTAAAACTTGCTCCGCATCACAAAATGAACCTCACATAATTTGACCACAAGCTGTGTCACCCCCACACCGGTCAAGTTAAAATGATTTTAAGGTGGTATTAAATCACTAATTTTACTTTTGACTTTGAAAAGGGAAAAAAAAAGTCTGAAAATGGCAGCGCACAGGAGTCGAGCTGTCCGCCCCTTCACCAGCAACACATAGCTCTTTTTTTTTGTTACAGACGCTTGAAAAGGTATTTTTCTTGGATGCTGAACCTATTGCAGTATTTGTCTGTTTGATGCTTAACAGAAGGCTGAACCAGAGGAAAAGTCATTAGATCCAAATGCTTCTCTGAAGTGGTCTTAAACTGTGTCTATCTCTGTAACTTTTTCTGCCAAGCTTTTCAAATAAAAGGGCATTTGGCAGGGGTTTATGCTTTCTAAGTAGTGGTGGGGTAACACCTAGAGCAAATATTGATCGTAGTTTCACTCCAGTCAAGTGTTTGTTTGTGAAGAATTGTTAAAACATTATATATTAAAATATCTTAAACATATCAAAGTAGAGGGATTCCATGAAACAATAAAGAATCCGCTATACGCTTTACTTTGGCTGTTTAAATATTCATTTGAAATAGATAATTTAGCTGTTTATTTGTTAAATAATAACTAAATTTGACAAGCTTTGGCCCTTGTTTATAGTATGGTGCATTCCAGGGGCCCTGAGTTTAACCTTGTGGTCTGACATTTTATTTATTTAACCTGGTGAGAAAACCTCTGAGAGCGAGACCTCTTTTTCACATTTAAATATTTGTTATTTGGTGAAAGTACACATTCTGAGTTAACATAATGATAGTACTTGTTCTTTTCAATCTAGTTGCTCTCTACTGCGCTCCTGCTTCTGGACCTGCTCCTGTGCAGCTGTTGAGCCTCTGCAGTTATAAATGCGCCATTTTACTCTGTTATCCTAATGTCGCTAAGATCTTATCGCGGCTAATGACCACAGAAACATTGATTTGCAACGTTTAAATGTAAATCAATGTTTGGGATAATAGATTAACTTACTTGGATCAGTTAAATTGAGCACTTTCCTAGTTTCTACCACACCACTTGAGCGAGACTTTGGTGGGTATAACGCGCTGCTCATAGTTTTTCCCGTCTTGACAACTGGAACACAGAATCTCTGGGAAAGCGTCATTCTGAGGTTCGATTTCCGAGGATAATTGCAACTCAACATGTGTCGAACCTGCTGCCACTGTCCAACCAGGAAGTCAAATTACAAACTTCACCAAAAGTGTCAAAGACGGAAAAACTAGAGGGGAACAGTTTTTGCGAAATCTTCAATAAAATAATACTTAATGTTCATTTGAGTGAAAAGGGCAGTCTTACATATGCATTATAATGGTTTGTACTTTTCAATGAGCTCAGTCCGAACCCATAGAGCCTCATTATAACTCTGACAACTGTGTTTATTAATGTTTTTACTTTGGTCTGTTGTCTTCTCTCCTCCTTTAAGAGTTTCCATGGAGTAATTAAATTCTTACAGCTTTAAAGCGCGAGATATAAGTCAGATTAGGATGAAAGAATACGTTCATGGCTTCCAAAAGCACACTATTTGAGTTGCCCTGTTTGAAGTTGTTTGCTTTTAAGTATTGTTGGGTGCCAGCGAGTCTGTGTGGGTGACTGGCTGCAGGGGAATTGGCCTCATCTATCTGCCTCCGAGTGCGCGCCCAGTCTTACTTTTTCTGATTAAAAATGAATGTCTTCTCCTGTGCTCCTAGTCACCCGCTCGCGCCATCTTTTCACTCCAATATCCTCTATATTTTCCACCACTTCATTCATCACAACCCCCTCCCTTCTGCCATACTTGCCGCTGTCACACACACACACACAGGCTGACACTTCCCTCTCATTTTCCATACGGACCCCCCTGTCCTTCTGGCTTTCTGAACATTTTTCATCAAAGGCCCCCTCGCAGGTAAAGCGTGGCCTGATCTCATTAACTGGCACTGAGAGCACGGGACTTGAAAGTACGCACCGACACACGCAGCATGTACAAGGCTAACAGAAGACCCCTGCTAACACCCAGCTGAGGACTTTCCACTGTTGGCTTATGTTTAATTCTACAGCTAGCAATGTGATGCTTGGTTGGTATATACTGCGTGTGGTTTCAGCCCGGCCAATGTGCTAATTGTTATTATGTGATTCTATTGAGCAGTGCTTTTTCTCTAGAGCAGAGATCGGAGTATCTTTGCAAATGTGGGTACTGACAATTATATGCAAACATTGATGCTAATTTTTGCGCATTTTCTTCCTATTGTCCTACTGTGTGAAGCACTTTGAATTGCCTTGTGTATGAATTGTGCTCTACGAATAAACTTGCTTTGCCTTGCCTAATTAACATGTAAATGTTAAAGTTAGTCATACATTTTAGACATATTGTCACACTTTGTTCATTCCTGTCTCTGTCTCAGAAACCAAAGACAACATACATGTAAAATGTATACCATTCTATTTCACCCTGGAGAGACAAAGAGACCACGAGAAAGGACTGTTTAGCGAGCTTTATTACGTGAGTTATTTGGCGCTCAGACCCCGGCGGAAGACGTTGCAATCATGGGCACTCCATGATCTATTTGTATTAGATGTCTCCCCCCGGAGCCTGGAGACTGGTGGTAGTAGATGTTAAGAGAAGGTAGAGGATGAGGGGAATGTAGAGGAGGAGCTGGGGAGGTGGTGGGTCGCAGTACGGTTTGAGCGGCCGAGCCATCTGCCTGAGGGCTTAAATGCGACCGCCTGGTGCCGATTGGAGCGGGGAGGAGTCACTTGAGAGCGTTGATTGGGGATAAGGAGCAGGTGCGAGGGCCATGGTGCAGACGCCCCCTGACCTTTCACCCTACTTCTTGGCCGGGAAAAACAGCATAACCTCTTTGGGATGAGCACAGAAACCTGGGAGAGTCCATGGTGAAGTGAGGGATCTGACTCTCACAGACGGACAGGCGGGCGCCCGCTTGAGTGCGATGATGGCGCTGGGGAGAGGGGTCCTTCCATGGAGGCCTTGACGTAGATGGGTGGAGTTAGGTCTTCCAGGCTGAATTTACGCAGGCTTCATTTCTCTTATTCACACCCAGAGTTATAAGAGTTACTCTTATAACTCTGGAGGCTGTGACAACCTGCCCCTTAAAGAGGTCAGTTGTATCGTCTTTGGGGCAAGTTGTCATCTTTAATTAAAATGAATGGGATTGTTTATAAAGATGGTATATTTTAGTTTTAGGATACACAATATTCGTATAAAACAAAAAAACAATTATTTGTGCTCACGCACACTTTATTTGTCATTACAAAAGTTATTAATATGTGAACATCAATAAATTAATTAGGTGATGCTTTGTTTTACAAATGCCATATAAAAAACTAATTTCTTTGAAAATTATAACATTTCGAAAAAAAAATGCAACTTGTAGAAATGCTTTTCTGGAGAGATCCAGGCTAAAAATATTCAAATGAGTTCATATTCAGACAGAAGTGAAGACCCTAAAAACACACACATATAAAAAAAAAAAATGTAATCAACATTTTTGTTTTGGAAAAATTTTGTGACAACTTGCCCAATGGCAGCATGCCCCGGTCTCAGCTTTGTATTGTATTAGTACCAAAAGTCAGCTCTCTAGCTGTGCCACGCCACCCACAAATGTGGTATAATGGGCGAATATTATTCCTGCCACTGTCTGGATCATTTATTTTTGTAACGCCCAAAATCACAACAGCAGGTCCTCGATGGGCGACAATGGAACAGTCATTAGTCCAAAGAAGAGAGAGTTCCTCAGGCAGTTGATCCCCAGGGCCATGAGATGGGGCATCTAAATTTGGCAACGGTGATACATTGATTTCTTTTGCAGGAGTTTGCCCAATAAGTTAAGTGATTAAACCCATGTGTGAATCTATAAAATTATATATTTTTTTCAGCCTGGCACAATCTCAGGGCACACTGTTTCCTGGTGACTGAAAATCATAGGTCTAGCTAGAAGACATAAATGTTTCCCAACATTACAATTATGTAAAACATCTCTTTATGAAATGCACTGGGTTTGGATATTATTGGCTGCCTTATGGACAGAAAATATCATATTTTGTGTCTTGACTCAAGTGTTCTGCATCGATAAACAGGAAACAGCTGATGCTGAAGTGGGCATGTTCAGAATACATTATTATTAAAATTAACTGAGTTTGCGTTCCCTCTCATCCAATCATCTCGCTCCAGGAGCCAGACCCCTATGGGAGAGAAAGGGGTCTGGACCCCCCACAGAGTTTGCCTTAAATGGGCCATTACAGTTCACAGTGGAGACACTTTTGTACCTTCCCGATGCAACGCGGCTTTAGTGCACCTTTAACACCCTAATTAAATGCCTCACTAATTTTGCTTCTTTTCTCCTGATGGGTCGTTGTCTATAATTTTTGCTGATTATGTAAGTATTGTTATCTTTGCTAATTCTCCGAATCCTCTCCCCTTCCACTGCTGTCACGTGTGAAGACTTTGCATTGCTGCTGGTGTGTTCTCGTCTCCCACTGTGTAGTTGTATTAACCCGAGGTCTGCCTGCTTTTCCCGATCAGAGTAACCCCATTAACATCCATTAAGTCTCATTATCAGCCTTGTGAGGATCATTAGCGCTTACTTTGTGCAAACGCCACACCATGCATTTTGTGCTAAGCAACTTTCAGCCCGTAATTGGTGTAGGTTTAATCAGGGGCGGGGCCAGTTAGAGCTGTGTTTCCCTCTGAGCGAACGACAGTAATTAAACAATTTTGGTTTATTTTTGACTTGGTGGCAGGGAAAACTGTTTTTTAAGGGCCGAAAGCTTGACTAGCGAGGGGGCAGTGGAGTGACACAGAGTTAACCATAATTATACATGACTGTCAAAGTGGGAAAGTCAGTAATGCGGGGTCATACTGATGGATGAAGTGACACCCAATTTAATCTGATTACATTTAGTGAATTTAAGGGTGTAGATGAGGTTTAAAAGTGAGTTAAACTATAAAATCATAGCCAGAACAGTTGTATTTAATTTAGTATAATTGTAAAAGTTGAATTGAGGTCGGTGGTGTGTTACTTGCCGAGAGTGATTTTGTACATTGTGATGATTCATGGCGACGCAGAAGTGCTGAGCAAGGCACAGTAGCTTCCAGATTTCATTTCTTCTTTAAGTTCTTATAAGAAAGGAGAAGAAACATTTGGCAATTATGCAGATATTAAATAGACAAAGAGTGCCAGGAATCAAGCATAAGAGAATAAGCAACATAGGGACTGGGTGTGTTCATGTAACATTGAATTTTAAAGCAATTATTTTAAAATGGAGATGGAGAACAGCCAAGGATATGCCAAACAATTGTAGAATTTAAGAGATTAACTTTTAAAAGAGTAGATTAAGTTTACACAAAGCACAACACTTAATGCTTCTAAAGAAATGCAATTTAGATTTCATTAATGCAATTTTGTGGCACATTCCAGGCAAGGTAATGATAGGGGTGGACAATATATATTACCAAACCTGTTTTTGAAAGTTTACAACATTACTTATAATCTCTTTTGTAGATTAGAAAAACACAAAAAAATATAAACTATAATCAAATTTTTCATATCTTCAAAGTAACACATTTCAATAAGATAATACATCTTATCTTATTGAAATGTGTTTTATTCATGTTTATTAATTAATGTTTATGAATTAATTAATTTATTATTATTATTTTTACAACTATTTCACATTGGTTTCATAATCAAACCATTACATGTTTCTGTTTGATTAACATAATATTTACTTTGTAAACAGGAAATTCCCACCATAAATATATAGATATCGTTTTGGTCCAGCAGGTGGCTGACCCTCCACCAGAGAAGAGACACATTGTGACTAGAGTTTACAGTTGCTGTGGTAACACTGGCCTGAGTCCACACGGAAACAAGACAAATGGGTGTTTAAGCCGAGCACGTGTGTCTGCGTCTGCACTGGACACATGGCCCAGTGCTCCGAGCTCCACACTGAAGCTGAAGCATATTGTGTAGTTCTTTTTACAGAGGCTCACAATAGATGCATGGGTGGTCAATGCATGTAGTGAACACTTATGAATACATATATACAACTGCAGTGGAAAGAGTGGCCATGTACTGGATTAAAAAAGTACACATGACAAATACTAAAAGGTAACTAGTCTTTTAAGGACTAGTTCATTTAAGTAGCATTTTATATAACACTTTTAAACTTGATCAATTAAACTGTAAAACTGAATTTAATTGTTATAAACTACCATCTGCATATTCTGACCTCTGACCAATCAGAACAGTCAATTACAAGAATATTATGTTTAAAAATGCCCCACAAAAATGACTCAGTTACTTAACGTGAGTCATTGTAATTTGTTAAACCTCTTCTGACAAAGTTAGGACAATGTTCAAAATGTAAATGAAGTGCTATGACCAAGAGCTTTGCAACACATCATAATCTCGTAACAAAATACTGTTCAAATGTTTTAAAATCTATATGTATTAAAAACAAACAATGAATAATAATAATAATAAATATTGCAAATGAGAAAATGTATAACAAACACATAATTGGCCTTTTTGTGCAAGAGTGATTCCTCCAGAAGCAACAATGCAAAGAATACGTTTGAAATGTGACCTAGAAACATCTCCATCTTCCCGGGGACAAAACCTTTTTACGATTAAGGGAGACAAAATGTTTAGATTAGAAACATTAGAATGTTATAAAACATGCTTAAGCAGAAATTACCCATTAAACAAAAAGATTTGTGTAATCCTAAAACTTTAAACTGGATTTCTACACTGGGAAACAATATTCATTTCAAACATTTTTAGACAATAGAAAGTCATTTTGGACACAAGATGAGTTTGGATGAGTATCTGTGTACTGGCTTTGTGAGAACGCTCGAGGAGGGTAGAGTGTGGTCTGTGGTTTTGTGTGAGCAGTGTTACAGCCAAGATTGGATCTGACCCATTAACTTCAGCGGCCTCTCGCTGAGCTCCGGCGCAGCAGAGGTCAGTGCTCAGATTCCACTGTAAATCTGCCGCCACATCACGGTCATAGATCAGACACGGACAGAAAAAATCAGCGAGAGCTCCTCCTGCTCCGGCATGAAAAACACAACGCTGGGTTCAACTTTCCACAGGGACATTTACTTTTGTCTATGCTCACATTTGTGCAGTTGCGTCTCAATATTTGAGCATTGGAATACAATTGGTGATTTGTTTTGTTTATGATTTTGCACTTTCATGTTTAGTTTTGGCTCTTTAGATTTGCACTTTAACTCATTATGTTCATTATGACTTGCATTTTGTTCAGGTTTGCTTTTTGTTCTTTTTGTATATTCTGCTTGTAATTGAACAGTTTTCATTCACATAAACAGGTCGATAATGTGTACCTGCACTTTTACACTTACTTTAATTTTTTTTAAGAGAGTTCCACTGAGATTAAAAACCTATTTTCTAAACGAGTCCTAGTCAAGAGGTAGCAAACAAACAAACAAACAAATACATATTTACATTTAATAAGTAAATAAATACATATTATTTACAACATTAAAATAAAAACAATTGTATTTATAATTCAGGTTGAAGTTTCTAATGCTTTCGTCTTGGTTTAAAGGCATTTAAGGACAAGAACTCACTCTCATTTCCAGTTTTTCTGCAACATGTTCCAAGCAAAAGGACATTTGCATCCCAAAATATTTAATATTTCATACTTTCCCATATTTAATTCATAACTCATATCTAACAAGATAGATAGATAGTTTTCTTAACTTGTTTAACACAGATGATGGTATCTATTAGGACATGTTGAGTGAATAAACTGGCATCTGTATGTTTGCAGTGTCTTCACATTCAGCTTTAAGTACTGCCTGAAGAAAGACCGCAGAATGTGTCGTGTGCAGGAGGTTAAGTGCAGCGCGCTCGCTGTAGACGTTGTGGGCCTCCGTCCAAGATGTTGCTGCTCTTTCATTTTTACCCTGCGGCAAAAGCAGTTTTCATTTCTGGACACAGCTTTGGGTCCTGCGGTCTAAACTCCAACACAAGTTTATCTGACAGCATTGGTACCATTGCTTATCTGGGACAATAAATCACACTCTACAACAAATCTCTCTACTGTAGATATTAATATTTCATGCTTCCACACCGCACGTCTTCTTGAATAATTGCTGCAGTTATTCATGTACTCTGAAATGCATTACCTGAGGAGCATGCTCTCTGATAACCTTCACTATAAGATGAGATCTCTCTAGCTTTGTCTATCTTTGAAAATCACGTCGGTCGATAGTGCCTCTGTGCTCTTTTAGCCGCTACTGCTTTCAAGTCTAAGGACCAACACTTGATCAACATAACATGGTGCATAAAAACATTGAGAAGTATGCGGCAGAGAAATCAATCGCCGTGATTATACAGTGGACTGCGTGATCTTACTGTATCTGTATTTCAAGCAGCGGAATTCATTAGCATTCACAAGTGGCCCTTTAATGCGCCTTGCATTTTGCTTAGACAATCAGATATCGCGCTGCACTTTGAGAGCCAATCCCGGTAATGGCGGCTCCGGCCGGGGCACGAGCGCGCACAAATCGTCACCTCATTCGCCTTTTGCTGAATTGGCTTTGATATGCTGCTTCTGCATCGGTTTTGTTTTGATCAGAGCAAAACCGCCCACGTGTTGGAGGTGAGAAGTCCTCGGCGGCGCGTCTCATGAGATGTGATTTGTTGAACTCTGAGGCGGGCTGCAGGGAGCAAAGGAGCTTGTAGGGTTATAATTGACTGTTCAGTACGTCATATGTCTTTATTACTGAGAGCTTGGGTTTACATTCTTATTCATAGCAGTTTATTTTATTAGTTTATTCACGACTCTTTCAGCAAAGAGTTCAACAATAAAACTAGATCTGAGTAGGACATCATTTTATGTGAGATATTTTGAATATTCATTTCATTTTACTAATGTTGTGTCTCTGAATCTGGGACTTGTTAAAAAGTCCAATTAATGTTTCTTTGGGATATACGGGTGCATTTTTTATTACTGCTTTATACCATTTTTTTTTTTAAGGTGAAAGCCTGTACCTGATTTTGAACCATGAGGAACATGTTTTAGTTTGAACCGTCAGTCCCACCCTTTCTGCCTGAGGGATATTGAGCCATGACACAGGAACAACTGTCAACATCATACATTTATAGTTGTGTATAATTTATGTTGTCCGATCTTTTTGCCTTTTTGTGACTCTTGATAACGCACCATGACTAGGAATCAAATAGCACAGAGTGGCAGTTGTTCCTGGTGACCTGGGCCTGGACAAGTGACAGTAGCTTCTTTATTATTTAATTACCAACAAAATGCTTGGAAAATGCAATTATATGTTACAGTCTAATTTTCTCTCTTTTTTGCCACTTTTTATTATTATTATTCATTTAAATAGTGCTTTTCCACCTTCCAGGCTCTCAAAGTACTTCTTAGGCAATGTGGTTGAAGTGTCCTAATGACACAACATTTAAATCAGGTACACGCCCAATTTGTAGTGATGGCCACAGTTTCGCAGCCCAGAAGAGTTGCACTTTGATACACTGCTCCGAAGCAATTCATAAACGCACAAATAAATGACAAAAACAGACTCCTCCATAGAAGGAACATGTAGGCCCATTTTAAAATGAATCCTAAAATCCTCGCTTTTATCAAATATTCTTTTCAAAATTCATATTAGTCAAGAAATACAAATGCATTAATATTACACACAAGGACTGTACATGTTATAGTACCAAGATAAGATAAGATAAGATAAGATGATGTGTCAGTGAAGTCCCTCATTCGTGTTCAGTTGTTGAAAAAGATTCAGTTGTAGTCATCTGGACAACTAAAACAAACTTGTTTTTCTTAAAAACTGAGTCCAGATGACTACAAATGAATCGTTTTCTACAAGATAAGATCACCTTTATCTGTCCCACAATGGGGCAATTCTAGTGTTGCAACACAGATTAGGTACAGAAACAGATTAGGCACAGAAGTATAATAATACAAAAATATAACAGATAACTAAAAGGTACCCCTAGATCTCACTCAGTGTTTCAAACTGGTTCAAAGCCTTGAAACATTGATTCAAAAGCTTTGCTGTTTCATGAGGCTTCACTTTGCACATCACTATAAATGTGTCTTTTGCCCATACTTCAGTCCCTCTGGAGTTAAACCTACAGGAGCAGTGAGCACCACTATTCACCATCCTAGATCTTCATCTGATCTTGAGCTAGGTTTGGTCAGGACGACCTGGCTGCGTGTGTGCATGTTTGAGATTGATGAGGTAAACCGTGTACTTGGAGGAAATCCATGCGGAAAACTGAAAAAATCGCATACAATTGGAATAGGACAAAATGGGACTTTTATTTTGGACCTTGTGTGCCTAAACTTTTCTTTTATTTGGATGCCTTATTTTTCCTGAATTCTTATTTTCAATGTTTCCCAATTTGTTTTTCTCTGGTCCTGTCTTGCTGTTTAGTTGTTATTTGTGTTTTTACATTTAGAAAAATGATAAGAATTATAATACATTGAGGAAATCCATCCAGAGACACATTGCATTTAAAGAATGTAAACGCCACATAGAGAGTCCCAACCTGAACAGCGAATCAAACAGACCCTCTCGCTGTGAGTGCTAGAGACTCCAGAAAGTACAGAGGGATGTCCCTGTTTAATATACAATGTGAATTATCATATTCAATCCAAATTAACAATATAATTCAGTCTTTGTCCTATTATAGTCTGAAAAATATTACACATGCCTGACTCACTCCCATTTTATTGTGCCTGGTAGTTTTATTCTCCATAGTGTCTCCACAGAAAGTCCTCTGCCCCCTCGTCTACAGACATTTGCATATTGATTCTGCATTTCTTTCGCGGGATGTCCTTTCTGACGCAATCTTCTCCCACCGGCTCATCACTCGCTGTACTTTTGTGCAATATGTTTCACAGATATAGTTGTTTCCAAAATAAACGGAATGGCGTTGTTGGGAGGGTTGGTGCAAAAATTCAAATGCATCAATTATATTTAGCAGTAATGAACAATAGGTTGTTAATAATATGCAGCTTGTTGTGGTAATTGTGTGGGTTGTTAAAAATAGAAATAATCAAGTGAGAGGGGGTGAGAGCGCATTTGAAACGCAAAACCACAAAGCCATAACCCACTTATTTCCAGTTAAGTCAACCTTTCGAGGAATCATTATTTTACATTATTACAAGTCCCTAAATGTTAAGAGCCCCTTGTCAACAAACACACAATTCTACTCTCAGCCCATTCTTCCAGATGCCAGCTTTACTCTTTCTTATATTTACCAAAGAAAATCCAGGAAATGTTTTAAATCGTGTGTATTTGTGTATAGCTTGAGACCACTTATAATTGGAGTAAATCAGAAACAGCTTCAGTTTGAATTGGGGCTGATTGTAGTCTCGCGTTGTATGAAAAATCAGCTGATTTATACGGCATTTATTAACCTTATACCAAACAAAACAATTTTACGGTTCAACATTTCTGTTCAGTTTTTACCTTCACCAATAGAGTACTCATAACGGTTACTCATTTGACCTATACCTGACCTCAATACACATGCTTGGTCTTCTTTTGTAGCTCGTGTCAGAAGAAGAAACAAACATTTCTCACACACTCTCGGTAAAGGCTGTGAGCTGAGGCAGTAATTACAGCTACAGCGTCTGTGGTTCACCTCAACCTTGAATACTGCTGCTATTCTGGACTACAGGAAAAAGAAGAAGGCTTGCACTTTGAGGTCTATGGATATTAATTACTCACAGGGGCAACACAAGGCGCGGTAGAGTGTAATTTTGTGGTCTTGAATCACCTATTGACCAATGCATTAGTGACACATTGTAAGCACTGTTCGAGAGCTGCAGAATGATGTGTGTGTTTTGCTGCTCGCACCTGTCAAAGCTCTTATGGCATGTCGTATAATGGGAATTGTAGTGGAAATAGAAGAAGAGAAGGGGGATGGCAGCATTCCAGTATTTTGTGTTGTGCAAACTGTGACCTAGACTTGGGACAGACAGATGTTTGAACAGTTTAGTGATACTGTTCTAATAAGTTAACTTTTAGCTAGTGATCTGATTGAAATAGATAGTTTTCTTTTGGTTTTATTGCAGGGTAAAGGTTGTTTATGTACAATTGTTTATGTATCAAATTTGATTTCAAAACTAAGAAAACATGAGCACAATGTAACATTATTTCTATCTCAAAATAATAGTAGTTTATTTATTTTTTTGTATGTGATCTTATATTAGTTCTGATATAGCTCAAGATCATTTCAAAACTATTTGGGAAATGTCAATATTCAAGGTCAGGTCAATAGTTTTAGTATTGATTAGTATATCTGGGTATATTACAAACATTACTCAATAGTTCAACAATGATAAAACAACATAATCAGTTCTCTCTTCCATGTCCCCAAGTGAACTCTATTTCTGGAAGACTCTTTTATGTACATTCCTCTTCCCGTTATTTACCAAAACCTTAATTCACAGTTACAAAGTTGAACAACACTGTGCTTGTCCCGTCTTGCATAATCCACCACAAATTATGAGCTGCTTTCCCAGTATTAGGCCACCAGGGAATTTCCCCCCACACCCTCACACTTGGAAGCAGAAGGGGCCAAGCGGCGTGTACACACTCACAAAACAAATCAGTCCAAGGACATGTGTGCCAGGGCTGACAGGAAAACATCCCTAATTTTGGTGTGGACTTTCCCAGTTGGGTTTAGACCTTACCCTGTCCTAAAATGGGAGGGGAAAGGCCAACACAAATACTACAGAGCACAAGAAACATAACCAGTCTGTAATGAGAGGAAAGTTGACAGAGATGACTACTACATTTTAAATACTGCTTGAAGAAACTTCTTTTTGGATTTGAGCGCATTGTCATATCTTTCCAGAATCTGGATATTTCACAAATGGAGACAGCATTTCTGTCAGATATGTCAACGGATAACTTAAATGGAATGTCAAAAGAGATGAATCCAGAAAATGTGCCTCTTGGTCCAATGGGTGCAGCAGCAGGAGCAGCTGTCCCAAAGAGCTGTGGGGAGTTCTTGTGTATCTTTGGGACGGGGGACCTGGGGCGCTCCCTGGGCCAGCGCCTGCTCCAGTCTGGATACAGCGTGGTGTACGGCAGCCGCAGACCGGACAGCTGTGGCCCTATACCCCAGGGAGCTCAGGTAATGCACATGTGGGGGGGAAATTCGTCTGGAGGTGGGCGATACTGTCAAAGAGGAAGTTGTTTTGAAGGATGTGAAAAACTTGAATATTATGTAGCACATTTTATAGTCTCTCTCTCTCTCTCTCTTCTCTCTCTCTCTCTCTCTCTCTCTCTCTCTCTCTCTCTATGCACATATATATATATATATATATATATATATATATATATATATATATATATATATATATATAATATATTTATTATATGTAATATATATATATATATATATAATATATATATATATATATATATATATATATATAAATATTACATATATTATATTTTATATATACATACTGTATGTATTTATTTATAATTGATTAATCATATGCAATGGTCCTTAAAAGTAGTATTCCTGTAACATTGGTTTCTTTGAAGTGATTATTAGCTCTTGACTTCTTCATTTAGCACTCCAGCATTGAGCGTCATACGAATTGTGTAATAATGACTAACCTAAGCATGGTGTGTTCTGTTTGTGTGTGATGTGTTTGTGTGTGATGTGTTTGTGTGTGACGTGTTTGTGTGTGATGTGTTTGTGTGTGACGTGTTTGTGTGTGACGTGTTTGTGTGTGATGTGTTTGTGTGTGATGTGTTTGTGTGTGATGTGTTTGTGTGTGATGTGTTTGTGTGATGTGTTTGTGTGTGATGTGTTTGTGTGTGATGTGTTTGTGTGTGACGTGTTTGTGTGTGATGTGTTTGTGTGTGATGTGTTTGTGTGTGATGTGTTTGTGTGTGATGTGTTTGTGTATGATATGTTTGTGTGTGATGTGTTTGTGTGTGATGTGTTTGTGTGTGATGTGTTTGTGTGTGATGTGTTTGTGTGATGTGTTTGTGTGTGATGTGTTTGTGTGTGACGTGTTTGTGTGTGACGTGTTTGTGTGTGATGTGTTTGTGTGATGTGTTTGTGTGTGATGTGTTTGTGTGATGTGTTTGTGTGTGATGTGTTTGTGTGTGACGTGTTTGTGTGTGACGTGTTTGTGTGTGATGTGTTTGTGTGATGTGTTTGTGTGTGATGTGTTTGTGTGTGATGTGTTTGTGTGTGATGTGTTTGTGTGTGATGTGTTTGTGTGTGATGTGTTTGTGTGATGTGTTTGTGTGTGACGTGTTTGTGTATGATATGTTTGTGTGTGATGTGTTTGTGTGTGATGTGTTTGTGTGATGTGTTTGTGTGTGATGTGTTTGTGTGTGATGTGTTTGTGTGTGATGTGTTTGTGTGATGTGTTTGTGTGTGACGTGTTTGTGTGTGATGTGTTTGTGTGATGTGTTTGTGTGTGATGTGTTTGTGTGTGATGTGTTTGTGTGTGATGTGTTTGTGTGTGACGTGTTTGTGTGTGATGTGTTTGTGTGTGATGTGTTTGTGTGATGTGTTTGTGCATGATGTGTTTGTGTGTGATGTGTTTGTGTGTGATGTGTTTGTGTGTGATGTGTTTGTGTGATGTGTTTGTGTGTGATGTGTTTGTGTGTGATGTGTTTGTGTGTGATGTGTTTGTGTGTGACGTGTTTGTGTGTGATGTGTTTGTGTGTGATGTGTTTGTGTGTGATGTGTTTGTGTGTGACGTGTTTGTGTGTGACGTGTTTGTGTGTGATGTGTTTGTGTGATGTGTTTGTGTGTGATGTGTTTGTGTGTGATGTGTTTGTGTGTGACGTGTTTGTGTGTGATGTGTTTGTGTGTGATGTGTTTGTGTGATGTGTTTGTGTGTGATGTGTTTGTGTGTGATGTGTTTGTGTGTGATGTGTTTGTGTGTGATGTGTTTGTGTGATGTGTTTGTGTGTGATGTGTTTGTGTGTGATGTGTTTGTGTGTGACGTGTTTGTGTGTGATGTGTTTGTGTGTGATGTGTTTGTGTGTGATGTGTTTGTGTGTGACGTGTTTGTGTGTGATGTGTTTGTGTGTGATGTGTTTGTGTGTGACGTGTTTGTGTATGATATGTTTGTGTGTGATGTGTTTGTGTGTGATGTGTTTGTGTGTGATGTGTTTGTGTGATGTGTTTGTGTGTGATGTGTTTGTGTGTGATGTGTTTGTGTGATGTGTTTGTGTGTGATGTGTTTGTGTGTGATGTGTTTGTGTGTGATGTGTTTGTGTGTGACGTGTTTGTGTGTGATGTGTTTGTGTGTGATGTGTTTGTGTGTGATGTGTTTGTGTGTGACGTGTTTGTGTGTGACGTGTTTGTGTGTGATGTGTTTGTGTGATGTGTTTGTGTGTGATGTGTTTGTGTGTGATGTGTTTGTGTGTGACGTGTTTGTGTGTGACGTGTTTGTGTGTGATGTGTTTGTGTGTGATGTGTTTGTGTGTGATGTGTTTGTGTGTGATGTGTTTGTGTGATGTGTTTGTGTGTGATGTGTTTGTGTGTGATGTGTTTGTGTGTGACGTGTTTGTGTGTGATGTGTTTGTGTGTGATGTGTTTGTGTGTGATGTGTTTGTGTGTGATGTGTTTGTGTATGATATGTTTGTGTGTGATGTGTTTGTGTGTGATGTGTTTGTGTATGATGTGTTTGTGTGTGATGTGTTTGTGTGTGATGTGTTTGTGTATGATATGTTTGTGTGTGATGTGTTTGTGTGTGACGTGTTTGTGTGTGACGTGTTTGTGTGTGATGTGTTTGTGTGATGTGTTTGTGTGTGATGTGTTTGTGTGATGTGTTTGTGTGTGATGTGTTTGTGTGTGACGTGTTTGTGTGTGACGTGTTTGTGTGTGATGTGTTTGTGTGATGTGTTTGTGTGTGATGTGTTTGTGTGATATGTTTGTGTGTGATGTGTTTGTGTGTGATGTGTTTGTGTGATGTGTTTGTGTGATGTGTTTGTGTGTGATGTGTTTGTGTATGATATGTTTGTGTGTGATGTGTTTGTGTGTGATGTGTTTGTGTGTGATGTGTTTGTGTGTGATGTGTTTGTGTGTGATGTGTTTGTGTGTGATGTGTTTGTGTGTGATGTGTTTGTGTGTGATGTGTTTGTGTGTGATGTGTTTGTGTGATGTGTTTGTGTGTGATGTGTTTGTGTGTGATGTGTTTGTGTATGATGTGTTTGTGTGTGACGTGTTTGTGTGTGATGTGTTTGTGTGATGTGTTTGTGTGTGATGTGTTTGTGTGTGATGTGTTTGTGTATGATGTGTTTGTGTGTGATGTGTTTGTGCATGATGTGTTTGTGTGTGATGTGTTTGTGCATGATGTGTTTGTGTGTGATGTGTTTGTGTGTGATGTGTTTGTGTGTGATGTGTTTGTGTGTGATGTGTTTGTGTGTGACGTGTTTTTGTGTGATGTGTTTGTGTATGATGTGTTTGTGTGTGACGTGTTTTTGTGTGATGTGTTTGTGTATGATGTGTTTGTGTGATGTGTTTGTGTGTGATGTGTTTGTGTGTGATGTGTTTGTGTGTGATGTGTTTGTGTATGATGTGTTTGTGTGATGTGTTTGTGCGTGATGTGTTTGTGTGTGATGTGTTTGTGTGTGATGTGTTTGTGTGTGATGTGTTTGTGTGTGATGTGTTTGTGTGTGATGTGTTTGTGTGTGATGTGTTTGTGTGTGATGTGTTTGTGTGTGATGTGTTTGTGTGTGATGTGTTTGTGTGTGATGTGTTTGTGTGTGATGTGTTTGTGTGTGATGTGTTTGTGTGTGATGTGTTTGTGTGTGACGTGTTTTTGTGTGATGTGTTTGTGTATGATGTGTTTGTGTGTGACGTGTTTTTGTGTGATGTGTTTGTGTATGATGTGTTTGTGTGTGATGTGTTTGTGTGTGATGTGTTTGTGTGTGATGTGTTTGTGTGTGATGTGTTTGTGTGTGATGTGTTTGTGTGTGATGTGTTTGTGTGATGTGTTTGTGTGTGATGTGTTTGTGTGTGATGTGTTTGTGCGTGATGTGTTTGTGTGTGATGTGTTTGTGTGTGATGTGTTTGTGTGTGATGTGTTTGTGTGTGATGTGTTTGTGTGTGATGTGTTTGTGTGTGATGTGTTTGTGTGTGATGTGTTTGTGTGTGATGTGTTTGTGTGTGATGTGTTTGTGTGTGATGTGTTTGTGTGTGATGTGTTTGTGTGTGATGTGTTTGTGTGTGATGTGTTTGTGTGTGACGTGTTTTTGTGTGATGTGTTTGTGTATGATGTGTTTGTGTGTGACGTGTTTTTGTGTGATGTGTTTGTGTATGATGTGTTTGTGTGTGATGTGTTTGTGTGTGATGTGTTTGTGTGTGATGTGTTTGTGTGTGATGTGTTTGTGTGTGATGTGTTTGTGTGTGATGTGTTTGTGTGATGTGTTTGTGTGTGATGTGTTTGTGTGTGATGTGTTTGTGTGTGATGTGTTTGTGTATGATGTGTTTGTGTGATGTGTTTGTGCGTGATGTGTTTGTGTGTGATGTGTTTGTGTGTGATGTGTTTGTGTGTGATGTGTTTGTGTGTGATGTGTTTGTGTGTGATGTGTTTGTGTGTGATGTGTTTGTGTGTGATGTGTTTGTGTGTGATGTGTTTGTGTGTGATGTGTTTGTGTGTGATGTGTTTGTGTGTGATGTGTTTGTGTGTGATGTGTTTGTGTGTGACTGTTTGTGTGTGATGTGTTTGTGTCGGTGCAGGTGATGAACCATGCCGCAGCCGCACAGTCCGCCAACATGGTCTTCATTTGTATTCACCGAGAACACTACGGCTTCCTGCAGACGCTCACACCTCAGCTCAAGGGGAAGGTATCTGATTATAACATAGCATGAAGTTTAAGTCCCTGCGAGACAATATGGCGAACAAATATGGGCCCGCAATGCATTTTCTTTATAATGCACATTACAGTTTTTTGAAGGGCCCCTTTCCTGCATAATTGCTCTCTGGTTAATCAAGTTTTACATCCCAGTTCAACACTATTCTAAAGTTTTGAATCAATTTCTATCTCAAATCTCAAATAAATGTGACTTTTTATATTCATGAACAAGGATAAAGCAGACTTTTAAAATAAACTACTCATAGAACATAACTTTATGAAATGTATTTCTCCTAAGTCTGAACTCGGCTTCAATGTTTTACACCCACAGGATTGGCAAAAAACAAAAAAACAAACCAAAAACACAGAGGAAATAATTAAGCTCTGCAAACTATCAAATCTTGACCAATTCCGGCTGTTTTAAAACCGTGAGCAAGGAATTATCATCCTCCTCCTCTCTCACCCTGAGTGCACCAACATCCCGACTCAAAACTTTTGGCGACAGAGCATTCTCCCGAACAGCACCCCGACTCTGGAACTCCCTCCCCCAACCTGTCCGCCACTCTCCCTCACTCACAACATTCAAATCCCGCCTAAAAACATACCTCTTCACCCAAGCCTATGACCTCCCCTACCCCTAGCCTCCTCTACCCCATTGCCTACACTTCTACCCCCTGTTACATCCCCATCTTTTTCTCTCTACTTCTTCTGTCTTGTTCATTTTATCTGTATATTAATGTGTATTGTACGTGTTGTCCCCCCCTGTCTGTAAATACCCCCCCTTTTTTATTATGTTCAGCGTCTTTGGGTCACTGAAAAGCGCTATATAAATAAAAGTTATTATTATTATTATTATTATTATTAATTAAAAATGTTAGCTGCAACCAAAACTCATTCCTCAGGCCCTGATTCTGATTAATTATACGCACGTTTCACAAATGGTGGAGTGGAGGTTGTCGTCACACAAATTTTAACAATTTCAACATTCTTCCATTTTCTGGATTGATAAAAACACTTCATTAAATGCAGACAGCACACCAAAGTGACACAAATATCTTCGTTTGGGGGGGAAAAACACGTTTTTCTCTATATTAAAAATTAGGTACAGCTCCTTTGATTTAGTCTAACATGTAAATCTTTCCATGTCTTGAAGGTTCTGGTGGACGTGAGCAACAACCCGGCAAAGGGCATGTTCCCAGAGGCCAACGCGGCGTATCTGCAGAGGTAAAAGGGTCCGATGTGATTAGAGCATTAGCCAAAGTAATGGGTTAATTCAGATGTCATGCGGCCTCGATTGCATTATCCAGCACAATTATAGAGGATGTTGTTTGCATTACAGGCTGGTCCCTGAAGCGCATGTGGTGAAGGCCTTGAACACACTGTCGGCGTGGGCTCTGCAGAATGGACCCTCAGATTCAAATAGACAGGTAAAATCTCAAACCTCACATACTGATAAATGTAGTCGTTTTGAGCTTTTATAAGTTAAAAAGAGAGTGCACTTCCAAAACATACCTGAAGTTGTTTCAGTCAGACACTCCTGTAGTAATCCAACACATAATGTGTTCATAATGAAATGTAACGTGCTGTAATTGTAATGAAATGTGTACTTTTATTACTGTTGTGATGTATTCACCTTCACAGGGTCTGCAAATGCAAAGTAGCAGCTTAATCTGGTGCAAATAATTTTTTTCTCTTGAAGATTAATGATTTTGTCCCTGACAAATAAAGACTAAACTAAACTAAACTAAACTAGAAATTAGAGATAATGTTACTTTTTAAAAACCAAAGTCACCATCAGAGTTCTTTGTTTTTCCTATAAAGCATCAATTATGTGTAATCAACATGGATGAGTGTGTGGCTGTGTATCCATTTCAACGTGCTCCTTTCCGCTCTGCTATCCTACTCCAAGTTTTCTACATGTGTGTCAAACATTATTTGCGGTTAATATAAATATATTTTAAAGACACTCATAGTATCTCTACCATAAAGAATTACTGTATTATAATTTCTATCTCGACAAGTTATTTGCACAAAGAAAATCCTAAAATGAGGCTATTGTAACCAGTTGACGATTGGAAAATAGCAAGGTACAAAAGTATAAGTACTTAAGATTTTACTTTTACTTCAAGTGAGAGCAGATATATGTACTTTCGACACTACATTTTAATACAGTAAAGTACTTTTCACAAGGTTTGAGGGCTTATTTTTTATCATGTTTATTTATCTGTGTGAAATACTTTACCTTTTATAACATTTTTAAACAGGTGCTTTTAATGGAGCAGATATTTTCAAGCATTTTTATTGTCAATTGAGTCATTTACTTGAGACACAAAACGGCATAGTTCTGGTGGGTCACACTGGGGCTTGTTTCTGAGGAACACGAGCTTCTCATAACGTTCACACAGCGGGTGCTCTTCAACTAGAATTGTTTTTATATGAAACGTAACAGCCCAGATAATATCAATAACTTAAACAAACCAATAACTCAAGGCAAATGGAGTTGTTTATCCAAAATGGAGCAGTACTGGCTGTATATTGTTGCAGTGAATGCCATCTCTGCAACTTAAAACAATTAGGCAGTGGCTTGATGTTGTTTTTTCCTGTGCTTTTTGTCTGCTGTGTGAAGCGGCAGAGTACTTTTTTTATGGTTTGGGTTTGATCTTTGTGTTTGCAGTCCCAGAGGAGACAGAAACCACACAGGAGCCTCCATGTACTTTTCTGTGGTCTGTGTATGCTCTGTGCGAGATATTGACCGAGCAGCTGTTAGTTTTACCTGATTTTGACTGAACAAAAGTGGTTTAGACTTTGCTGCTGAATTTGTTCACATCTTAAATTCTCTTGAAACCAGATCATCTTTCTTTTGTTATCAGTGTAAAATATGGTGATGTAAAATTGTTACGAAAGCAGCCTCACCGCATTGACAGTGGGGATGGTGTGTGCAGAGTCAGGTGCCGTGTTACTCGTTGCCTCTTGCTCTAGATGATGGATTAAACAATGCTCTGTGAGATGTTCAAAGCTTGGACATTCTTTGTACATTCTAAGCCTGCTTTAAACGTCCCCACAACGTCATCCCTGACCTGTCTGGTGTGTGTCTTTCACTTTACACAATGCTTTTTGTTCCCCAACCCTCTCTGAACAAACTTCTGTGGCCTTCACAGAACAATTTCTGAAATTAGAGTACTCAGAAATGGACCCTATTGAATCATTATGTCAAGATTAAATCTTTCAGCAATCATCAGGCAATTTCTGACATTAACTGGGTGCACTCAGAGAAAAGAGGCTGTATTATTTGGTTCGCTGCACGTTTCAGTTTTTTATATCCGGAAATCATATATAATTTTCCTTCCACTTCACATTGTGTGCTGATTTGTGTTGCAAGCCACTGTATTTCTGAGACAGGGTTCTTAAATGTTTTGAAGCCAGGAACCCCTTATCGGGAATAAAATATCCTTATCATACTCCACAATAGCGTCACCACAAAATTCAGAATATCATATTCCTAAATTTGAATGAAAGATTAGTTTCCCACAGTTTCCCAACAAAATCATTGTATGTTTACTGCTCTAAGGAAATAAAATGTATTCAACTGTATGATAAAAGTGCAGTGTCGCCTCAGGCACTGCTCTGTCCCTATTGTCAAATGCAGTGGACAAATATTGCCTTTGAAAGATCAAATTCAAAATAGAATATGACATTTTCCTCACTTACCTTGTAGACGTACGTGTGTGGGAACAGCGCAGCGGCGAAGCAGGCTGTGTCGGAGGTGTGCACCCGGCTGGGCCTTGGGGTGCTGGACAGAGGTTCTCTGGGCGCGTCCCGGGAGCTGGAGGACTTCCCACTGCAGCTCTTCCCAGAGTGGAAGCTGCCTCTGAGCATCGCCCTGGGCCTCACTGCCGCCTTCTTCTTCTACCTGCTCATCAGGGACGTCATCTACGCCTACGTGGAGGACGGGAAAGACATCTCATTCAGGATTATGGTCTCTCTGGCTAATAAGGTAGGTAAGAAAATCAACTGTTGGCAAGCCAAAGAGTTGGAGTGAATAATATAAATATAAATGCAGGAGTACCAGTCTTTCTTCATCAGGCAGGACAAAAGATCAGATAAAAAAAGAAGAAAGTTATTGTTTTATGAGATAAAGCCGGTGTATAACTGCAAAATACACACTCTAACACTTGGTTTTAGGAACAAACGATCAGGTCATTATTTTCTTCACATTCAAAACTGCAGAACTGATTCTCTGCTGCTGGCCCAACATCTAGGGGCATATCATTGTATTTTCATTAGTCTGAAAGAAAAACTAACATATGGCGATAGTCCGTTTTGCAAATGTGTTCATTTATAGCCTTGATTTTATCCTGCTTCGCCATTGTACCACGGACACCTCCAGTTCAGTTTGTGCTGACGACTCGTATCTGAATTGCATCATGCACCAGTTCAAAGGGTCAATACAACTACAAAATGTTGAGTGTTCATGTCTCTGTGGCTTTTACTGATGTAGTGTAACCTTCTCTTCTTGGGAAAGACAGCCAGTTGCCTCTTTTTTTCATTTTCATAATCCACATTTACATCAGGTCAGTTTCAAGCATTCCATTCTACAAAGACAGACACAATTCATTACATATATATACACAACTTTGTTCTGTTTTTTTGCAACCAAGAGTGACTGTCCTAAAATATGAAACTTTGCAGCGTTGATCTGACTAACTTCTTCTATTCCTTGTGCAGTTTGATCTCTTGTTATAAATGTGTGCTTCAGGATCCAAATTAGGAATACATTTGAATATTCATTTGAGAAAACACATATTACAATACTGAAACGGTCCCACTCATCACATATTCATCAAACACTGTGAACACATTTAAGAAGGACATAGAGTTGTTTCACTTCTGAATGTGACTTGTCATTTGATCTTGTCTGACAGGTGTTCCCCATCGTGTCGCTCATCATGCTGTCGCTGTGTTACCTGCCCGGCGTGATGGCTGCGGCGCTTCAGCTCTACAGAGGGACCAAGTACAGGTCAGGCGGCTGGCAGTGACGGAGGAGAGTTGTGAAGGACAGGTGCCAGCCGTCGGGTACAAATGGGACTGTCACTGTGTTGTGCAGGCGCTTCCCCGACTGGCTGGACCGCTGGATGCTGTGCAGGAAGCAGATGGGACTGGTGGCGCTTGGTTTCGCCTCTCTGCATGTGCTCTACACGCTGATCATCCCTTTCCGGTGAGTAACAGATGCACAGACTTTTCACCAGAGATATATAGTACAAAGTCAATCAGTAATGTGCGTTTAGCAGAGGTTTAGTTGCAGGTCTGCACCATAATTCAACTGGGAAGCTTTATTATGGGTCTGTTTTGTAGCAAATGTTTTTTTGTAAAGCTTATAATGATAGTTTTAACAATTTCAGTAATGGAGATAAGTAGAGATTGGCAACATATTGGCTCCAGTATCTGCCGATTTCCTCCAAAATAAAAAAAAAATCTGCCAATATTTAGATATTGGCAGATTGGCAGATATTGATTGTTTTTTTTCAAATAGAACTAATGGAGCAAATAGCTTAAAAAACATGCATGTTTACACAAGCAATTTAAAAAAAAAGTTTTATATCCCAGTTAAATACATTTGGTTGTTTTAATTACTTTATAAATTATTTAGCCGACCAGCAAAAGAAAAAACTAAATATTAGAATTACAGATTTTTTCCGTTAAAAGCAGTGGATTTTTTATGTTTGTTGGTGAAAAATGGCTGTGACATTTTTTTAACCCAGCCTGTGGGATGTTTTTTTGTTTTGTTTTAATAATTGCAGGTATGTACAAAAAAGTGGGCAGAGTAGGGCGTGCAGGTGAACATGTTTAGAGCAGTCAAGCCTCAAGTGCAAAACAAAGCAGGATTACTCAAACTGGCATGCATGAAAACACAACTTTGTGCAAATTGATGAAGGAACACTGTTAAAAGCAGAGGATTTCACATAATATATCCTCTCTAAGTGTATGTATCGCATGTTCACAGTTGCACTATGTGAGTTTACTGGTCTGTCACCTGCTTGTTTCATGAAAATATTAAATCAAAACTTATCTGACTTTCATTTTTTCAATACAGCCGTTTCATTCTTTAGTTTGGGTGCTTGCTTGCCTTCGTGTAGATGTTAATTGTTATGCCATTATGTGGAAAATTACAGACTGAAATGATTAAATACCAATATGTAATAAAAATGGAAAATTGTCCAAGTTCGATAACATTATAACAATATTTACCCCTAGATATTACGTGAGGTACAGAGTTGGTGCAGGCATTATATCCCAGGTAAGTCAATAACATGTTTTTAAATGTATTATAATATATTTTGAGACAGTCTTACTTCTTTTAAGGTCTTGAAAAACCAGACGACCCCTTTTTCCAACATGTCAGCGTGGCGCACAGACTCCTACTACTCCATCGGGATCCTTGGCTTTGCTTTGTTCGTCCTTTTGGGGATCACTTCACTTCCTTCTGTCAGTAATGCGCTCAGCTGGAGAGAGTTCAGCTTCGTACAGGTGAGAGAAAATAACACAGATGATTGTTGTGACCGTTTGGCGAGCTCAGAGCAAATGGGTCACGCTTTACTTTGCAGCACAGGAAAGTCACGTAGCAGGAGGGAACTAGTAACTGGCATAATGCATTCTGCAGCTCTGTTTCAATATTATGCAGCTCAATAGTGTTGCCCATCGTGATGCCCGCTGCAGTTCAGGAAGTATATTTCAGCTACGTGGTCCTTCACTGGCAAGAAGACGAGGACAGATACTTTTATTTTCTTTCTGATAATCTTTCTTACCATTTCAAACATTCCGTCCTTCAAACTCACACACAATTCATTACAGATAGCATTTAAATTCACAAACAAGACATAAGAAAAAACAAAACATATTTTACAAGTTACTGCTTGATTTGTTCACATTAAGGTACAAACAGGTTTTTGTAACTGTTGTTTTTGCACAATACACTGATTTAGGATTACGATTAATTTTACTATGAAATACGATAAGATAAGATACGATAAGATAAGATAGCCTTTATTTGTCCACACAATGGGGAAATTTCGGTGTTGCAACGCAAGTTGATACAGAAGTAAAAGAACAGATAACTTATAGGAAGCTTTAGAAAAACACTCTTAATAGAAAAAAAAACTCTTATAAACAAAACTCTTATAGACAAAACCTCTCATATTCTTAATAAGGAATAGAGAGAAAACAAAATTTAAAAAAATAACATAAGACAAATTGAATGACTGATATGTTCTGTTTCCACAAGGCTGTTATAATGTAATTACCATAAGTACACGTTTTTATTATTATGCTAATTCAATCTTATTAACCTTGTGTTTTAAAGTAAAGTGCTACTAGCTAAAAATAAAAAGGTTTCTGCTGTAAATGTTGTTTTTGTTTTGTGACTTTCACCAATACAAACTTTATGAAAAAATACATTCCCTTAATATTTGCTAACTTTGCACATTTCCCAGACAGTTAAACGCACACAGTCAGGTAGTATGTAACTCTTTGTTATAAGCAAGCTCTTTTATAAAAATGAATACAAACAAGCTCATTGGGGAATTTAATTTGGAAAGACTGGTTATATCACCTGCTCAGTGGCTTTGAGACGATGCAAATGACAAGCAGATGGATGATTCCGTTTACACAGAGGAATACACACACAATACTAAATAGTCTCAGAGTCCACTTAAAGAGACTCCTGGAGGTCTTGGAAAAGTCCGTCTTAATATACTTCAGGCTGTAGTGTTGAAATACACACCGAATAGACTATAACGAGTGGGACATTTAAAATACATTGTTTGAATACTTCTAAATAATAGTAATTCTGTGACGACTGCTTGTGTTTCTTCAGAAAATAAAAGGACGCCCACCATCACCAAGTTACAGAACACAAAACATTGTGCATTGGTATCTCAGTATTATTATTATTTTGTTCCAGACCAGTACATGGCAGTTACATTTTTTTTGCATAATTCAATAGAAATAAATAAGATGGGAAACATTGGAATATGTACACATTAAGATATTTATTGATTTGTACCTAAAGTATCAATGTACATTCTAGAAGGAAACATGGAGTAATTAAAAACAGTCAGTTTACAGCACAATCATAAGTAAAGTTTAATGGAGACATTTCTTACAACCGTTTCTTATTCAAGATGAATTGAAGACACACCTGGGTCACAATGGGTCCAAACAAAGTGTACCTAATAATGTGGCCAGGGAGTCAGTGATTGTACGGTTCACTCTTCATAATCACACTGTAGGGGATTCTCACTGGTACTGCAATGTTATTCATGTCCTCCCACTTAAGAGAGAGGGTGACACTTAAAGTTCTGCAATTAGATGATTGTTTACTAAAACCGCATAGCCTTTTTAGCCTTATTTTCAAGCTTTTGTCTTGGGAGAGAAAATGGCTTTGTGAGTTCATTTGAATTCTAAAGCATTCATTTGATGGAAAATGTTTGTTCACACCGTTCTGTGTGAAGTCTCTGCTCCTGCAGAGATGTCCTAAATCTCCAGTAGCATGGTACAACCACATTCCTGTCACCATGGCAATGTTCAGAGGTCATCTGCAGGTCACTACAACACAAATCTTAATTCACCCTGGAGAGACAAAGAGACCACGAGAATGGACTGTTGAGCAAGCTTTATTCGAGAGTTATTTGGCGCTCAGACCCCGGCGGAAGACGTTGCAATCATGGGCACTCCATGATCTATTTGTATTAGATGTCTCCCCCCGGAGCCTGGAGACTGGTGGTAGTAGATGTGGAGAGAAGGTAGAGGAGGAGCTGGGGAGGTGGTGGGTCGCAGTACGGTTTGAGCGGCCGAGCCATCTGCCTGAGGGCTTAAATGTGACCGCCTGGCGCTGATTGGGAGCGGGGAGGAGTCACTTGAGAGCGTTGATTGGGGATGAGGAGCAGGTGCGAGGGCCATGGTACAGACGCCCCCTGACCTTTCACCCTACTTCTTCGGCCAGGAAAAACTGCATAACCTCTTTGGGATAAGCGCAGAAACCTGGGAGAGTCCATGGTGAAGTGAGGGATCTGACTCTCACAGACGGACAGGCGGGCGCCCGCTTGAGTGCGATGATGGCGCTGGGGAGAGGGGTCCTTCCATGGTGGCCTTGATGTAGATGGATGGAGTTAGGTCTTCCAGGCTGAATTTACGCAGGCTTCATTTCACCCTGGAGAGACAAAGAGACCACGAGAATGGACTGTTGAGCAAGCTTTATTCGAGAGTTATTTGGCGCTCAGACCCCGGCGGAAGACGTTGCAATCAAGGGCACTCCATGATCTATTTGTATTAGATGTCTCCCCCCCAAAACCCGGGGTCTGAGCAGCTGTGTGCCAAGGTTATTACTGATACTCAGAAAGAACATGACAGCAGATACTTAATATAGAGTAGACTGGTCAGGCCACGAGGCCGCCTTTGATCACGTGGTGGCCCGAGAGGGGCGGATGCGTAATGACGGGGAGAGTAGGGGGCGATGCCCTGAAAACTCGAAGCGTCTGAAATGGAGGCCTCTATTCACGGACATGTGGTGAAGGACCGGGGACAGGAATATGAAGCACCTGGGAGTAGATAAGAAATGACGTAGACACGGGGAGAGCAAGAGGATGCTGTCCACGCTCTGCCGGCTGCCGGCGCGCTCCTGTCCACGCTCTGCCGCCTGCCGGCGCGCTCCTGTCCACGCTCTGCCGCCTGCCGGCGCGCTCCTGTCCACGCTCTGCCGCCTGCCGGCGCGCTCCTGTCCACGCTCTGCCGCCTGCCGGCGCACTCTTGTCCACGCTCTGCCGCCTGCCGGCGCTTCCAGGTCTACGCTCTGACAAATGCTGGTGGTGCAGCAAATGCTGCACCACCAGCATTTGTTGCGAGACGAGACTTACTAGAGATGCGAGGGGCGTTGAGCCACCAAGATCGGAGGCAGGTAGGAACGAACATACGAGCAGAAGGGCCCGAGTTGTTGGAGGGCTGTGGACGATATGCCCTGAGTTGCCGCGGATGTAGCGGCTCCTATTCTAAACCAGTGCCCGGTGTGAAGACGAGAGGGCAGATTGCATGGGATCGATGTTACCCTCGGATATTTCCGAAACCAGGGTGCTGCAGTCATGGGCTGGCCTCCTGGAGTCAGGAGCACCGGGGATGAGGTCCGCCGTAGTTTGACCCGATTGCGAGTTTAGCCAAAGCTCTAAGAGGCAGAATGAGCCACGTGTGCGGCTATGAGATGCAGGGGTTTTGCCTTTAGGGATTTGAAAGTTACATGATAGACTTCTAATACCCCCCAAAAACAAAGGAGGCGGCAGACGACAGGAAGTGGAGGTGTTGGCAGACGCGGAGCGTGGACAGGAGAGCGCCGGCAGACGGCGGAACGTAAACCTGGAAGCGCTGGCAGAACGTAAACCTGGAAGCGCCGGCAGAACGTAAACCTGGAAACGCCGGCAGAACGTAAACCTGGAAACGCCGGCAGAACATCAGAACGTAGACCTGAAAGCGCCGGCAAAACGTGGACCTGGAAACGCCGGCAGGACAGCATAACATAGACCTGGAAGCGCCGGCAGAACGGCAGAACGTAGACCTGAAAGCGCTGGCAGGACAGCAGAACGTAGACCTGGAAGCGCCGGCAGAACGGCAGAACGTAGACCTGGAAGCGCCGGCAGAACGGCAGAACGTAGACCTGAAAGCGCTGGCAGGACAGCAGAACGTAGACCTGGAAGCGCTGGCAGGCGGCAGAGCGTAGACCTGGAAAGAACGGCAGAATGTAGACCTGGAACCGCCGGCGAACGGCAGAGCATGCACGCAGTGCGCCGGGGCAGACGGCGGAGCGTGCACACAGTTGCGCGCGCGCGCAGTGCGCCGGGGAAGACGGCGGAGCGCGCACACAGTTGCGCGTGCGCGCAGTGCGCCGGGGAAGACGGCGGAGCGTGCCGCAGTCGCGAGCGCGCCAGAGCGTGCACGCAGTGCGCCGGGGCAGACGGCGGAGCGTGGACAGGAGAGCGCCGGGGCAGACGGCAGAGCGTGGACAGGAGAGCGCCGGGGCAGACGGCAGAGCGTGGACAGGAAAGCGCCGGGGCAGACGGCAGAGCGTGGACAGGAGAGCGCCGGCAGGCGGCAGAGCGTGGACAGGAGAGCGCCAGCAGGCGGCAGAGCGTAGACCTGGAAGCGCCGGCAGGCGGCAGAGCGTAGACCTGGAAGCGCCAGCAGGCGGCAGAGCGTAGACCTGGAAGCGCCGGCAGGCGGCAGAGCGTAGACCTGGAAGCGCCGGCAGGCGGCAGAGCGTAGACCTGGAAGCGCCGGCAGAACGTGGGCTGAGAGTGCCGGTAGACGGCAGAACGTGGGCTGAGAGTGCCGGTAGACGGCAGAACGTGGGCTGAGAGTGCCGGTAGACGGCAGAACGTGGGCTGAGAGTGCCGGTAGACGGCAGAACGTGGGCTGAGAGTGCCGGTAGACGGCAGAACGTGGGCTGAGAGTGCCGGTAGACGGCAGAACGTGGGCTGAGAGTGCCGGTAGGTGTCGGCAGGCCTTAGATCATAAAAGTTTTAATACCCCCCCAACCAGAGGAGGCGGAGCGTCCGTGTAAAAGCGCCGGGAGTCGTAGACGGAATGATTTGTCATGGAAAACTTAAATACCATTCCACTCGTGGAGGAGGCGGAACCGGAAGTGAGGTGGGACCGACGCAGTCACCAAACAGATGAGTCGAGAGGGGAGGGGGCGAAGCTAGCCAGGTCACGCAGTGTGGAATGAACTCTGAAGCAAGATGGCCTTGGAGGAACAGATTTGGCCCATGAAAACAACCAGAGGGGCCCGGAGCGGGCAGATTCCAGGGAGAGGGACAGTTAAGGAACAGTCTGTGGGGCTGGACGGACTGGTACGGTGCTGCAACTCCTGATACGCGCATGCGGGAGTAAGCCGGCTTGACAGGCAGTTTGAATTGAATGGCGTGGCTTTTTTGTGCGGCGCTTGCGCTGGTCGCTTAGCGATATAACAGTGAGTGCAGCATGACTAGAATTACCGTACTTTCGGGCTATAGAAGGGTGCTCCAGAATGGAAGCTGCCCTGAAATTTGGGAAGTTTGTACATAGCTGGCCGCGCCGTCATGCGCCCACGGTGTAACGTGGGATATTTTAAACGTGAATATAGTACGTGATGCGACGTAACAGTTGTCTTTTGGACCGGGGGATTGTGGTGTGCCTGCGGACTGGCACATGGACCCATTTCTCGTGAATATGAGTGAGACGTGCTGCGCATTTTATTTAATTTTATTGTTTATTTATATTATCTATTTATTAATAAACCCACAGAGTGTTTGGGAAAGCTGAGGAGCAGATACCTTTTCTAATGAATGAGATTGGACAGAGCTGAATAAAAGCCCTAAAAGGAATGAATTGCACGATATGTACAATGCATGGAGCTGCCTCGATCTGCTCCACAGGGAGCAGCGTGCGTGAGGTGAGAGGGCGGGGCAAGGATGTTAGGAATGAAAACGAAAGGTAAGTTAGATTGTTGGAGACACCGTAGTTGAGGACCTTGAAATCTTGCTAAAGATTGTGATTCAAGCAATATTCGCGAGATGAAGACAATGTAAAAATACTTAATTTCGCCTGGGGACATCGCTGGGCGTTCGGCCTAGGGGCCCCGTATGGCCAGCGGCGGGCCTGGGACAGGCCCCCTGGAGTCGAGGACAGAGAGCGCTGACGCGTGTTGGAGCCTGACGTGGAGAGGAGCGTGTTCTGGAGCTGCTGCGCGATGAAGCTGGACCCGGTGTCAGCGTGATCCGGTGGAGAGACGCTGTGGCGCGGGAGGAGCCACGTGAAGGAGACGTCCCGAGGCACCGCGGCGTGCGCTGGTTCCTGCTGCGGGGCGCGCGGCAGGTGGATGGGAAGCGTTTCGAGCGAAAGTGAGGAGTTCTCGTAATGAGAGAACGCGGCGAGCCACTCAGCTCTTCCGGGTCAGGTGGGTGCGCTCTTCCGAAGCCGGAGGACCTCGGGAGGAGCCGGAGCCCCCGTGAGAGGAACACGGAGGGTCATCTGATATGAACTCTGACATAATATCAGTCGCAGTACGGTTTGAGCGGCCGAGCCATCTGCCTGAGGCTTAAATGCGACCGCCTGGTGCCGATTGGAGCAGGGAGGGGTCACTGAGAGCGTTGATTGGGGATAAGGAGCAGGTGCGAGGGCCATGGTGCAGACGCCCCCTGACCTTTCACCCTACTTCTTTGGCCAGGAAAAACTGCATAACCTCTTTGGGATGAGCACAGAAACCTGGGAGAGTCCATGGTGAAGTGAGGGATCTGACTC
This sequence comes from Eucyclogobius newberryi, assembly GCF_026437365.1. Classification (NCBI taxonomy): domain Eukaryota; kingdom Metazoa; phylum Chordata; class Actinopteri; order Gobiiformes; family Gobiidae; genus Eucyclogobius; species Eucyclogobius newberryi. The sequence continues at coordinate 28,232,957 of NW_027315945.1, read as the reverse complement.
TCACAGACGGACAGGCGGGCGCCCGCTTGAGTGCGATGATGGCGCTGGGGAGAGGGGTCCTTCCATGGTGGACTTGACGTAGATGGATGGAGTTAGGTCTTCCAGGCTGAATTTACGCAGGCTTCATTTGTGATTAGTTTGTGCTCAATATGGGAAAGCTTCTAGTCCACACATGTGGCATTACATAAAATACACAAAATACATCTATTATTTAAATTGTTTTTAACACCTTTGCCTTCCCAATCGCCCTGGCCATCGGCCTGAGTCAGTGTTTACCTATTTTCCACTTTGACCACCCTGACAAAGCCCTCTCTATGGGAAACACACATTCATAAATGTAACTGGGTCACACTCCCTCCTCCCCTTTATTCCAGCCCAAATTAGAACAGCTCTTTAAATGTTAAGTTATTCATCAAATGTAATTTGGAGAGCATACATTATCCTTGGCCGCGGCCACTGGGGTTGTTCATGTGAATCGTGTGGAATACATGTTCCTCAGTGAACATGAGGGAAATGAAAAGATGAACCTGCATTCCAGAATGTGTCGTTGGCTTTATTGTGTGTCTTTATATTGACTTATCTGTTAGAGCTGAAGGACAGGAATAAAGACTTATTTACTACTACTACTACTATTTAAGGCATCTTTTACACAGGCTGACAGTATAAGAGTATTTAGTATTTATCATCTCCATACTGCACTTTTCACTGTTAAACGTTTCAGTTGCTCTCTTCTGTGTTGACTGACTGCACTGTCTATTTCTAAGAAATTGGCTGCAGAAAACAGTATATTTCATCAGCTACAAATCTGTTGAATTTTACCTTGTCAGAGTAATCAGTCTTATTAATTTATTGTTTTCTTTTTCCAGTCCAAGCTGGGCTACGTGACCTTGTTCCTGTGCACTTTCCATGCGTACCTGTATGGATGGGACAAGTTTCTGAAAGCCTGGTCCTATAAATGGTACACTGTGCCAGGTTACCTGCTGTCCCTGGTGGTGCCCACAGTGGTGCTGGTGCTGAAGCTTCTGCTGCTGCTGCCCTGTGTGGACCAGAGTCTGACGCGCATCAGGAGGGGCTGGGAGCGCGGCACAGCCCAGGAGGACTCTGCACACAAACTGCTCATTTAAGACTAAACATAGTATAATGAACAAATCATACACCAAGAAAGCTTTCTATGATTACCTGAAGATTTGTCCTTGGCTGGTTTTCCCTTTCCATGAGCAGCAACTCCGAAACTTTTGTACATGAACTTTATTGTCCCTTTTTCAGCTCAGACAACACATTGTATAAAACTGAGCCAGAGTTTGTAACACACAGTTCCATATTGTTCATTTTAGTTAGTTCCTCAGATACCAACCTGATTCTAGGTCTCCTGACTCTTTAAAGGTTCTGATTTTATTTTAAGACTTTCTTTTTTTCAGGCAGGTGCATTTGTTTACCTGATCCACATGCTTCTGCTACTTCCAGTGGTAGTGATTTCCTCAGAAGCCACACATGATGGTGTTGTGACATGTCTATAGGCTGTGGTTTTGCAAGTCAGGCAAGTTTACACAATGTCCAACACCTTCTCTGGATGTGGTTTAGGGCAAAAGCCTTCTCTACTCTCTCTAAAAAAAAAAAAAAAAGCCACTCCAAAGACAAATCTCAAAACCATCATGATGTTTCTGAAAAAAGCACAGGAATTGTACAAAACATCAAAGAAACCAAAAGAAACTGTTCACATTATCAACAGCTGATGTAATTATTACCATGTTTTATAAAACTCAAATGCTTTTGAAATGGTGTAATCCCTCATTTGTCCAGGAGTGCTCCACTGTAGAAAAATATTTAATTGTCATCTGGAAGAAGTTTCGACTTTTATCCAGGAGTAATTTTCTCTCTGGGCAGCAGACTCTTAGTTGAGAGTCAAAACAAAACAGTGTCCAGATAACAATAACTGAATCTTTGAAATTGAACAAATATTAGTAAATTTTTGTCACTCTGAATCATACCTTCAGGGTTCACCTGTTTTCTGCACAATTCCTTGAACAAAGGAAAGTGAAGGAATACAGTAAACATATGTTAAATGTGTTACATAAAAGACAGGAGAAAGCAAAAATCTTTCACATTTTGGGGAAATGGTCCCTCACATGACCAAAAAGTAGGAAGTTGTTATTAATACAAATCCTCCGTTGTGTTCCTGATTTCTTTACTTGCACAACGAGCTCTCAAGGTAAGATCGGTGTCAAAGGGCTGAATAAATACAGTTATTTTAAAATTGATGTGGATTTATGTTTTTGTGGAAATAGATGAAGTTTTCTGTGTGCCTCATGATTCTCATCTCAAATGCTGCAGCGATTCAAGGTGAGACTTTTTTTTAAATTACTATCATAATTCTATGTAAATAATCTATGTCTTCATTAGTTGTACAGTTACCTCAAGACCATGAGTCAGGCAGAAGCAATTGTTCTGTACAAAAACTTTTCAAATGTCTATACTAAATTTCAAAATACAATTTATATTATAATGAATAAAGCTTTGTTAATATTTAAGACTTAATATTTCAACATAATTTGTTCTATGTTCAGAATACTGTTCATTCTCTAAAATCAATGGAATACATTTCTGTACTTGATGTACTTGTACATAAGGTTTCAATGACACAGTATTAATGAGAGGGATAAAGGGGGGAAACGTATTTGTGATAAATAAATGCATAACAAACGGAGAAACAAGCATAAAGCTGTTTTAATCTTATGTCACATATTTAATATATTAAACCTCAAAGTGAACATGTTGTAAGTATACAGAAGACTGTACACAGACATTGTAACATAATAAGACTGATGACAAAATACATTTTAATGCAGGTATTCAGCATTCTGTCCCTAAAAACATTTCAGGATTATAATCAAACTCAACTGAGCTCAAACCAGGACCAAGTGTGTAAATTCATGAGGGACAGATATAAATGTATAATTGTGTTTTAGATCTTTCAGGGAAAATGTTCAATTTCCCTGAAAAAACCAACTCTGCTCATGTGAGGATCAGCACATCCAAGCAGAGCTTCAGTGCTGTGACCGTCTGCCACAGGTAAATATAATATAACATAAATACATCAATAGGTAACACTTTATAATCAGGCATAAACACAAAGCATTTTAAAATGTGTATTCATCCTTTAATGATAATGGCAAAACATAAATATAAGATAAATATAAGATAATCCTTTATTGTCCACACATGGGGAAATTTCATTGATACAACGCAGTAGTTACAGAGGAAAAGGACAGATCACAGAATATAGGAAGTTTAAAAAACACTCTCAATAGAAGAACAAAAACTCCTATAGACAAAACCTCCCATTTCCCAACAAGGGATGGGGGGGAAAAATTAGGATGTCCGCCGGGATAACGTGACGATCTCCGGGTAAGACGATGGTTTTCCGCAGTTTCATGAGTTCCTCCTTTGTATAAACGCACCGGCGCCGATCCATACGGCGGCTGTGGCCGAGGAGCGCGGTGGGGCCGGGGGGGCTAGCTCAGAGCTAGCGCACATCACGACGACACAACGAAAAACACTCAATAATCCAGCCGAACAAAGTCGAAACAAGTTGAATTAAGCGATTCCAGCGCGTGTCCCGATCGTACAACTAAAGTAGAAAACATATTTACAAAATACAAAAGATAAAGCACATAAGTGTGAAAAAAGTGTGAAAAAAGAGCGGAGCGTTGCACCGGGCTGCCAGCTGGACCGGCGCCTTTGTGAAGTCATCAAGAACAAATGTTAAATCATAAGAATTGTAAATTAAGCATAATTTTTTACTAATACTGAAATAATCCTTGACTAAAAATAATAACAAAGTAATTATTAACAAATATCTAATATCTAATGATGATTTACTTATGAACAAAGCATGAACTATTAACAAATGCTGAAGTAAAATTGATCTAACCATTTCCTATTAAGGCTTAGCTACAAAACATTTATACATGTTTAGTTATCATTTACTAAAATTTCATCTATCAAAAAAACTAACTAAAAAAATAAATGAAATGTTGTTCCTGACTTTGACTTGAGGTTGATTTGCATTTCCAGATCATTTACGGACCTCAAACGAGACCATGCCCTCTTTTCAATGGCTCTGCCCTCCAATGCCAATGAATTCCTGATGTTTTACAAATCTGATGTAAGAGAGCTTCAGCCCCATGTGAAGACAGATAAAAGTGTGTACGGAGGTCTGGATTACAAACCCAGCCAGTGGCACTCCATCTGCACCACCTGGGAGTCCAGCACTGGACTGGTGCAGCTGTGGTTCAACGGACAATCCCTGGGCCGCAAATACATCGCCAACACCCAATCACCTATGTCCGGACGTCCTATCATCATTTTAGGACAGGTACATGAAGCATTTGACTATAACAAGATTATTACTCTGTATTTCAGACCCAACTATAGAAGACCTATATTGTCTGTCTTATGCTTGTGCGAGTCCTTCGCTCATTTCCATGTTTTCATTTCTAACAAGACGTACTATCCTTCTAATGTTTAACAGATAAGTGGGCCATAATGATAATAATAATGATAGATGCTCAATAGAATGAATACATTAATTTTCATTCTGTGGAACTGGTCTCAGTAATCAAACTTTATACTGCTCAGAGCTGACAAAGCCCTGCCCTCAAAATTCAAACTCCTTCAAACCATCTCTTCTCCCTTGTTTGTGGCTTTGAGATGAAGATGCACGGCTGACTGCAATCCAGAATGTGTGTGCCTTCTCTGTTCATACAGTCTTTTGTGCAGTGGATGTTTAGCTCACCTCAGTAAAGTTCATCACAGCCATCCCCATTGCAATATATCGAATGAACTACATTGCTCTGATTTTGTGGGCATCTTGTCCTCAAGATTAACGTGTTTTCGTCCTAAGATGTGGCCCACTTTAAAGTAGTCCAGACACAATGGATAGAAACCCCATTCCTTCACGGTTCAATTCAGGTATCCACAGGCTGAGAAAGCATTCTGGATGTGTTTTCCTCCTTCCTTTCACCCACTGAAATGGTGGGCATTTCTTGAGCTCTGTGTTGTAATGTCCTGATTGACGAAGCTTGTGCTGTAGTGGATGGTTAGAATCAAAGATTCTAAGAGGATGGTTAGAATCTTTGTAAGACAATCAAGCAAGGCAGGCTGTTCTCCTTGGCATCCTCACGGGTGAACATGATGTTGAAGTCCACAGCATTAATATGCTCTGAGAAGGCTTCCAGCTCTGGTCTCTTGATCACCACAATGGTATCATGCAGGTAGCTGTACCAAAAACACGGAGGAGTGCCCGAAAAGGAGGTCAAAGCCTTCTTCTCACGCTGCTCCATGTACATGTCAGCCACGATGTGTGAGACTATAGATTGTGTTTGTTTTACTAGGAGCAAGATTCCCATGGAGGAGGCTTTGACATTAACCAGAGTTTTTTGGGGATGATGACTGACGTGCACATGTGGGACTACGCGCTCTCGCCCTGTGAGATCCAGAAGTATGTGTCCGAGCTCAGCTTCACTCCAGGGAACGTGCTCAACTGGGCAGCACTGGACTTTCAGATCAACGGGCGAGTGCTGATCGAGAATAAACAAATGTACTGTCAGTAAACTTCACACAGGACTGGGGATGTGTCTTTTGTTTGTCGTTTTCTCTTTTTTAAGTCATACATTATACATTATTCAGGCTTTTAAAAGTACTTTCACTATGCCATGTAGTTGATCCTGATATTAAAGTCCATTTAAATGCCAGCAGACACTTCCAGACACGTTGTTTTGAACAAAAAAGGAAAAGAAGATGTATTGAAACCAAATGACCTTCTCTACATACTGTAGTGTTTACGTTTGGCAATTTCATTTATATTTGCTTGTTGCTTGTGCATAAATCAATGAGCATGTTTCCATGCACACAAATCAGCCGGTTAGGCGAGAGTTTTTAATAAGTTGTTTCGCAAGCCTGCCAACGTCAAAAACGGAGATTCTAAAAATATATATATATATATATATATATATATATATATATTTTTTTTTCTTGTTTTTGCGGATTTTCCGCAGTTTCTTTTGGCCAAAACCTCAATATAAATAAAAATGTATTCTGCACCAGCATCTCCGACCTCCGACCATTTCTGCACAATCCCGAGTTCGTCAGAACGTCACAGCTTTAAAAATCTTGCAACTCACAGCTTCCTAGATCGACCATAGATCATGGATCTGTTATAATGCCATAGATCCATGAGATCAACATGGGGTGGGCGTGGCTTTGGCGTTCATTGAACTCGTCGTGTTCGAACGAGGAAATGAAGAATACGCGTCTTGACAGATTATATCAGAATAATTTTGTTGACATGTCCAGCTCGTGTGAAGTCACGCGTTCTCTTCTGATCGCATTGTAAGGATGCTACTTGTCCCCAGTGGCGGCTGGTGGAACATATAAGGGGGGCTATTTGACATGAACGTGTTTTTGTTTTTTTTAAATGTCCAAAATAGAAATTTCTAACATTGACTGTATGGATACATATTTTAAATACACATTTACAATTGAATTCATTAAGTAAACACACTTTATTTCCACTTTTGTTAATGATAAGTTAGAAGTTAAGCGATACTTAATGCTTAGCGTTAGCCTTATGCAAGTAATAAACAAAAAAAAAACTGCGTGTTTGTTGCCATGGTAACGTAGCACGGAGTTTGACAGATCACATGTCTCGGCTCGGATTGATACAAAATCAGCCGCTTTCAACACGAATAAAGCAGCAAACAGTTGAGCAGCTCATTCTGAGTCGTTTTGGACGTACCTTTTGTAACAGACGTCTGTAGATGCAGTTTTAAGACGTAAACACGGAAAACACGGCGTGTGTGGCACTTCCGGTAGGCGGACCAGCCGCTGCTGTTTGTCCCGATGATCTGAGCTGCGCGTCTCGAGGGTGTGAAAGATTACTACGCCGTTGGATCAAATCACTGTGGCCAAATTTAAGCTGCTTAATAAGATATTTTCTTTCATTGCACACTTGGTGTTCATGTCAAGACTCAATAAAGTTTATCAAACCGACTTCAACGGTCACGGGATGATTCATTTTCTGAGAAGATGTCAGTCTGGGACTACTTTCTGTCTGATCATTGAGTTCCACCTTCTATTAAACAGTTAGTTAGAAAATTATTTAGAATAAAAAAAATATTTTTAAATTCAACTCCGACTTTTGGATGGTGATTTGATAATGGAAAAGTAAGTTTTATTTTTATTTTTATTCTATCCTCCCCTTTTAAAAAATGCCATGGAAAATCCATGAAACTACAAATTACAAAACTCTCGCCTTATGACCAGATTTTTTATGTATCCTGTTTTTGTGTGTGTTAGCAGTAGTTCAAAATGATAGTATCCAGAATACTGTGGCATGTAAATGCAGTATTCTGATTTCACAACATGAGTGCTGTACTGAGCATTTGTGAAATAAAGAAACACATTTGGCATAAAGTAATTATGTATAGAAAGAAATTGTTGTATGTATTTCTATGTATGTAAAGAAATTATTATAAAGTGTTTAAGTGACATTTCTGTCACTTAAACATTTCTCAAACAAAAATCAGAGATGTTTTTTTTATTTAAACGACAAACATTTTTTTCAGAAAATAATTGTCCAACACAACATGAACAGTAAAAATTGATTTTCATAAAATAAAATTAAAGACGTTTTTCATTTAAACAAGTCAAACTCGTTTTGATGAGTCTTGAATCTGTGTTGACTTGATGTTTTCTTCTTCTGTCGCTCTGTCTAGATTCACTCAGATAAACTCCCTGAAAAAAATGCATTAGGAATTTATCAGTGGAAAATGAGACATGAAAGACCAAAGCAGGATATCACAAAATCATTATTTTTGCATACCTTTGTTTGAATTTCCTGCTGTTGGATTTTAAACATTTCCAATGGAGAAGACTTTACTCAGCAAAAGATAAAAAACCCTGCTGTTCTTGAAAGCATAATTTTAATTAATCAATCATGCAATGAAGCATGTTCAGAGCTAATTATAATATATACATTAATTTAAAAGTTAATGTTGAAAAAGTTGAAATACTTTCCGGATGCACTGTTTAACTACAGAGAAAAGACATTGTATTTACATTTGCTGCCTGAAGAAATCATTCTTTGCTTTGACAAAGCAGCTTTCATTGTGCACATTTAAAGTTAAAGTCAAACACAATCTTTTGCAATCAAGGCATTTTGAGCGTGAGCAGGAAATGTGTTCATCATATGAAGTATAAGAGGAAGGAACAGGAGTTTCAACTCCAGTTCCTCTGCTCTGGATCTGAAATACGAGCTCTCGAGTTAAGGTAAGACTCGCGGATAAAAGCACTAATTATGAAGCTTTCTATTTGTATTGATTTTAAATACTGTAATTAGTTATATTGTATTTATATTTGTCTTATGTTGTGTTGAAATAGATGAAGCTCTTGGTTGGACTTGTGATTCTCGTTGCAAATGCAAGAGCCATACAAGGTACAATGTTACTTACACTTTTTATATCAAACCATTCACCTGAAAAACAACCACAACAACGTTTTTTCTTCAAAATATATAATACTCACACAGAAGCTACTCAAATAAGGAATATACACTGAATGTGGTATTACAACTTGACTAAAATAAAAATGTCCATATGGTTTAAAAATATATTGCATACCATGAATATTACAGTTTTGGATGTAAAATGAGTCTATATTTTTAACCAAACATTGTGTTTTAGATTTGTCTGGTAAAATGTTCACGTTTCCACAACAGACCAAAACAGATCATGTGAGGCTAACCCCATCACACACCAACTTGGGTGTGGCCACTGTCTGCCACAGGTACAGTTACATACCAAAAACAATAGGCGACCCTGTTCACAGCAAGAATGCCCGTTGTCCAATGTAATCATGCATAATGAAATAAATGCTTGATCGATATATTCAATGCCATACTGTGGAACATCTCCATGGGAACACCAGTCCATTCCACAGAGTGCACCTTATACAACTGTCATATTCATTTCCTTATTTACTTGCCTCCCAGATCTTTCACAGACCTCAAACGGGACCACACCCTCTTCTCTAAGTCATTGCCTAGTTCTGCCAACGAGTTCCTGGTGTTTTATGACTTCAAAAATAAAGAAGTAGAGGTGCATGGGAGAAATGGGAAGGCTGAATATGGCGGCCTGGACTACAAACCCAACACGTGGCACTCCCTCTGCACCACCTGGGACGCCGGCTCTGGAATGGTGCAGCTGTGGTTCAACGGGCAGCCCCTGGTCAGGAAATTTGTCAGCCAATCCAACAAGACCGGAGTGCCTATCATCATTTTAGGACAGGTTTGGACCAAAACACAACAAACTCCACTTTGATATCTGGTGACCCTGAGGCCTTTGGACTGCAAATATCAAAAGCTCTGTTATCCCCCAAAATATCCTGTCCATGTCACTGTTTATTTCACCTACAAAACTGGCTAACTGAAATAAATTACTGAAGTCATTTGTAGATTTTTTAAACGTATTTTGTACATTTTTTAAATAAAAAAAACCTCTGTTATGTCCACAATTACGAGGTTAATATGTTCAAAACAAATGTTGCTTTAACTGATAACTGATGACTTATTTATAAGTTACGAAAATACAATTTCCGATGGTCAAAATGTTGATGTTTTCACTGTGTGTTTTGGTTCTCAAGACAATTATCCAATCAGAGAGCAGGACGAGCTAGTCTCACCTAGCCAATTGGAAATAAGTCTAAAATGATTCTTTGATTTGATTGGGCACTACCAAAAGCCCAGCACCTGCACCAATCATGAATCCGTCCTGGTGCAGCCTGGACTTGAAGGTTCTGAGCTGAACATGAAGCGTCTCCTGTTCATATAAAACACTTGGACATCTTTCTAAATCAAATCAAATCAATTTATTTTTGTAAGGCCCAAAATCACAACAACAGTTGCCTCTGAGGGCCACAGGGAGAAATGAATCAACAATGTCTGTGGTGGCGAGGGAGTCAGACAATGTCTGTGGTGGCGAGGGACGATGTCCCAGGGTCCTCTGTCCTTAGACTCTCCTTCTCGGCCAGGAAAAACTACAAAAAAAACCTCTTTGGGAAAAAAGCGTAGAAACCTGGAGGAGTTCCAGTGAAGGAGAGATCCGACTCTCACAGACGGACAGACGGACACGAGGAGACTGGAGCTGGACCCACTCTTCAGGCAGATGAGGGACCGACTGAGGCGAGCTGGACCCACTCTTCAGGCAGAAGAGGGACCGTCTGAGGCGAGCTGGACCCACTCTTCAGGCAGATGAGGGACCGTCGGAGGCGAGCTGGACCCACTCTTCAGGCAGAAGAGGGACCGACTGAGGCGAACTGGAGCCACTCTTCAGGCAGATGAGGGACCGTCCACACAGGGCAGGGACCACTTCACCAGGGGAGGGGCATCTGGGTCCACAGGTCCTCAGGAGTGAGAGAAAGAAAAGAAGGCGGTGAACAGTTTGCAAGTGGAATCAAAAAATAAATATTGTTTGATAGCATAAGTAGTCAGAAGAAGAAGAGGATAGTGCTCAAGCTGTCATACTTCCCCCAGCATAGTTACTCCTAGGGCAGCGTAGCTAAAGCTTCTACAGATTAAGGCTCTGGCAACACAGGCTCAGTTTTGATTGTAGTTCTTTCTCTCTTTTTTTTTATAACAGTAAGACATAACCTACATTCAAAATGTGTGTGAAGGGCATTAGTTGGACAATTTGCATCTCATCTTATTATATTAGTTTAACCTTTAATGTGTCCTCCTGGTGAAATTTGTGCTGGTTAAGCAATGGGCACAAAAACACACCAACACAGACAAAAATGTACAATACTGATACAAAGAACATCAACCCAGCGGTGACAGTTACTGCGCAAACTGGACAAAATACAATACATTATGATTCTCCTTTACAAATGCATAGTTTCCAGTCCAAGACATCTACAAATTGCACCCAGTCCTTAATGTATAAAACACACTTTTATTTAACGGGGAACTATTATGCAAAATTGACTTTTATGAGTTTTTAATCATATTAAAATAGTTTTCCCTTCTTATTAAACCACTCGAAATTGTATTTTTAGTGGTTCATGCATTTTGCGTGATCTTTATTCTCATTAAAATTGTCTATGAAATATACAAACTACTGCTAAAGGCTTTTGCACAGTCTGCCTATGTCAGGAAACAATACTGATGAGCCTCCATTGTTTAGAGTGTGTAAAGTGTTTCTTTTTTCAGGAGCAAGATTCCCATGGAGGAGGCTTTGACATTAACCAGAGTTTTTTGGGGATGATGACTGACGTGCATATGTGGGACTACGCGCTCTCGCCTTGTGAGATCCAGAAGTATGTGTCCGAGCTCAGCTTCACTCCAGGGAACGTGCTCAACTGGGCAGCACTGGACTTTCAGATCTACGGACGAGTGCTGATCGAGAATAAACAAATGTACTGTCAGTAAACTTCACACAGGACTGGGGATGTGTCTTTTGTTTGTAGTTTTCTCGATAAAGTACTTTCACTATGCCATGTAGATGATCCTGATATTAAAGTCCATTTGAAGGCCAGCAGACACTTCCAGACACGTTGTTTTGTTTTTTATGTTTGTGCATAAATCAATGAGCACGTTTACATTGATAATATAATAGATCCATGATTTACATGCACACGAATAAACCGGTTATAACCAGATTTTTCATGTATCCTGTTTTTGTGTGTGTCCATGTAAACACAGTGTTCTGGTTATGACAGTATCCTGGTTAGCAGTAGTTCAAAATGATAGTATCCAGAATACTGTGGCATGTAAATGCAGTATTCTGATTTCTCAACATGAGTGCTGTACTGAGCATTTGTGAAATAAAGAAAATAATTGTCCAACACAACATGAACAGTAAAAATTGATTTTCATAAAATAAAATTAAAGACGTTTTTTATTTAAACAAGTCAAACTCGTTTTGATGAGTCTTGAATCTGTGTTGACTTGATGTTTTCTTCTTCTGTCGCTCTGTCTAGATTCACTCAGATAAACTCCCTGAAAAAAAATGCATTAGGAATTTATCAGTGGAAAATGAGACATGAAAGACCAAAGCAGGATATCACAAAATCATTATTTTTGCATACCTTTGTTTGAATTTCCTGCTGTTGGATTTTAAACATTTCCAATGGAGAAGACTTTACTCAGCAAAAGAAAAAAACCCTGCTGTTCTTGAAAGCATAATTTTAATTAATCAATCATGCAATGAAGCATGTTCAGAGCTAATTATAATATATATCATTCTTTGCTTTGACAAAGCAGCTTTCATTGTGCACATTTAAAGTTAAAGTCAAACACAATCTTTTGCAATCAAGGCAAGTTTCAACTCCAGTTCCTCTGCTCTGGATCTGAAATACGAGCTCTCAAGTTAAGGTAAGACTCGCGGATAAAAGCACTAATTATGAAGCTTTCTATTTGTATTGATTTTAAATACTGTAATTAGTTATATTGTATTTATATTTGTCTTATGTTGTGTTGAAATAGATGAAGCTCTTGGTTGGTCTTGTGATTCTCGTTGCAAATGCAAGAGCCATACAAGGTACAATGTTACTTACACTTTTTATATCAAACCATTCACCTGAAAAACAACCACAACAACGTTTTTTCTTCAAAATATATAATACTCACACAGAAGCTACTCAAATAAGGAATGGACACTGAATGTGGTATTACAACTTGAAAAATGTTTTTTTTTTAACCAAACATTGTGTGTCGTGTTTTAGATTTGTCTGGTAAAATGTTCACATTTCCAAGAGTAACCAAAACAAACTACGTGAGGCTGACCTCATCACACACCAACTTGGATGCGGCCACTGTCTGCCACAGGTACAGTTATATACCAAAAGCAATATGTCAAAGTAATACAGTACAATATAGTGAATATTAAACAAAATGTTGTCAACTGGACAAAAGACAAGCATGTGACACCACTGGGGCAGATCTGTGGAGAGGCGACCCTGTTCACAGCAAGAATGCCCGTTGTCCAATGTAATCATGCATAATGAAATAAATGCTTGATCGATATATTCAATGCCATACTGTGGAACATCTCCATGGGAACACCATTCCATTCCACAGAGTGCACCTTGTACAACTGTCATTTTAATTTCTATGTAAAAATAGCCCCCCCTAGTGCTATTTCTGTAGTCACATCATACAGATGGGAAAACAAAATGCCAGTCAGGCGGCCCAATCTGTGAAATTTGATTACAAAAAAGATAAAGAAAAAGTCCAGTGAAAAGATAAAGCCCAGTCCCACTGAAACTAGTCTGAAACTTGCTTTGCTAAATGTCAGGTCCTTATGTAACAAATCACTCTTAATTGATAATTTAATTTCTTCCTATAATCTTGATATATGTTTTTAACTGAAACATGGCTTGACAAAAACACAGGAAATGTAGTTCTGATAGAATCTGCCCCACCTAACTTTAAGTTTGAATCTGAAACACGAGAAAATAAAAAAGGGGGTGGAGTCTGTGCTGTCTTTAGAGATGAAATAATTACTTGCAGGTTGTCTTTTGGGGTGTTTTCATCATTTGAGTATGTATCCTTTAAAAAGGAGCTAAAACAGTCTTCATCCATTCTCTTCATTGTTTTATACAAGCCTCCCCAGCACTGCCCAAGTTTTATTGATGATTTTACTGAGATGCTTTCAGTCGTATGCACAGACTTTGATGGTTTGGTCATTACAGGTGATTTCAATGTGCATGTTGATAATATTTGTGACAGAAACGCTAAAGAGCTTGATGCTGTCCTTGAAACCTTCAGTCTTACTCAGCATGTGAGAGGGCACACCCACAGCAGAGGGCACACTCTAGATCTCATAATTACAAAAGGGGTAAATATTTTAAATGTCAATGTGGTCGATGCTGCTCTGTCTGATCATTTCTGTGTCTTCTTTGACCTGTCTGTTTTTCCCAAACCACCGGCTGGTCCTGCAGTTGTTCAGAGGAGACACATAAGTGATGGCACGGGTGCACTGTTTATGGAAATGATAAACTTTGAAAAGGTCTCATGTTCAATGTAAATGATTTGTTGAACTCTGTTACATCTAGTGTTTTGAATGTTCTGGACACCATTGCCCCTATGAAGGCTAAAGTGGTTAAAAATAAACAGAAGGGGCCATGGAGAAATGATGATTCGGTCAGGGCACTAAAAAGGGAGTGCCGCCGGGCCGAAAGGAAATGGCGTAAGTCAAAGCTCCAGGTTCAAAAAGAGATTTACAGAGAGAAGCTGAACATGTACAACCTAATCTTATGTAGAACTAGGGAAAGATATTTTTCTGAAATAATTGGGAGCTTCAGTAACAACTCGCTTGTCCTGTTTGCCACAGTAAACAGATTAACAAACCCTCCAGCTCAGCTGCCGTTAGAACTCATTTCCACATCCAAGTGTAATGAGTTTGCATTATTCTTTAATGACAAAGTTCAGGGCATTAAAAATGCTATAAATCCCACAATGCAAAAAATTACCCTAAAACCACCTAGACACTTAGAGCTAACTCACTTTGCACCTGTAACTGACAAAACTGTCCGGGAGACCATCACCAGTCTGAGTTCATCTACATGCTGCCTTGATGCCTTGAAGTCTGTGATGAACAGTTTACTTGCACCACTCACTCACATAGTTAACATGTCACTTCAATCTGGAACATTCCCAATGCCTTTGAAAACTGCGGTCATCAAGCCTCTCCTAAAGAAGAGCAATCTTGATGCCGCAGTACTGAGTAATTACTGACCCATCTCTAATCTGCCATTTTGGGGCAAAGTCCTTGAAAAGGTTGTTTACCAACAGCTCACAGATTTCCTCTTAATAAACAACTAATTTGATGTTTTTCAGTCAGGCTTTAGACCTCATCACATCACTGAGACTGCTCTTGTCAAGGTGACAAATGACATCCGCCTGAACACTGACACGGGCAAAGCCTCAGTCTTAATTCTGTTAGATCTGAGTGCTGCTTTTGACACTGTCGATCATGGGATCCTCTTACAGAGACTAGAGGACTGGGTGGGCATCACTGGCACTGCCCTAAACTGGTTAAGGTCCTATCTGGAAGACAGGAAGTACTTTGTTGAAATTGGTAGCTGTGTCTCAGACCACATGACCCTGACCTGTGGTGTGCCCCAAGGGTCAGTCCTGGGTCCCCTTCTGTTCAACCTCTACATGTTTCCGTTAGGTCAGTTGATACGCAGCAAAAATGTGTCCTATCACAATTATGCAGACGACACTCAGATCTATGTTTCACTGTCGGCAGGTGACTATGGACCAGTGGATTCACTCTGTCACTGCATCCAACAGATCAGTTTGTGGATGCAAAACAACTTTCTCAGCTGAACTCAGAAAAGACTGAAATAATTGTTTTTGGCCCACAGAAACAAAGAGAAAGTGTTAGTGTCACCTCCAGAGTCTCGCTCTAAAACCTACAAATCAAGTTAGAAATCTGGGGGTAATAATTGACTCAGACTTGAACTTTAACAGCCACATCAAATCAATAACATCAGCAGCTTTTCATAATCTAAAAAAACATTGCCAAAATCAAAAATATAGTGTCTAAACCAGATTTGGAGAGATTTGTCCATGCGTTTGTCTCCAGTAGATTAGACTACTGTAACGGCCTGCTCACTGGCCTCTCCAAACAAGCTGTAAAACAGCTGCAGTACATCCAGAACGCTGCTGCTCGGGTCCTGACTAGATCCAGGAAGTATGATCACATTAGTCCTGTTCTCAGGTCTCTGCACTGGCTCCTGGGGCTCAGAGAATAGACTTTAAAGCAGCTCTGCTTGTGTACAAGTCTCTCCATGGCCTAGCACCAAAGTACATCTTGGGCATGTTAGCGCCATATGAACCTGAGGACCTCAGGGACCGGCCTCCTGCTGGTGCCAGAGTCAGGACTAAACATGGACCGGCCTCCTGCTGGTGCCCAGAGTCAAGACTAAACATGGGCCGGCCTCCTGCTGGTGCCCAGAGTCAGGACTAAACATGGACCGGCCTCCTGCTGGTGCCCAGAGTCAGGACTAAACATGGACCGGCCTCCTGCTGGTGCCAGAGTCAGGACTAAACATGGACCGGTCTCCTGCTGGTGCCAGAGTCAGGACTAAACATGGACCGGCCTCCTGCTGGTGCCAGAGTCAGGACTAAACATGGACTGGCCTCCTGCTGGTGCCCAGAGTCAGGACTAAACATGGACCAGCCTCCTGCTGGTGCCCAGAGTCAGGACTAAACATGGACCGGCCTCCTGCTGGTGCCAGAGTCAGGACTAAACATGGGAAATCTGCGTTTCAGTTTTATGTAGCTAAAATCTGGAACAGTCTTCCTGAAGATGTGAGACAGGCTTCTACTGTTACGGCGGTTTCCTGTAAACAATGATCAAGTAAAGAGTAACCAGGCAATAACTTGAAGCAGAAACAGAGTCTCTCGGTCTCTCTCAAAAGGTGGAAGTTTATTCACGTGCACAGTGGATAAACACCCTCTCTCTCCCTAAGACAAGGTCGTTCTGTCCCTACCTAACTTTACAATTTACAAAGTACACCTTTTATAGGTGGTAACAAACATAACATAATCACAACCCAAATCAGCTAAAAAAGAGATAGACCAGACTATCACGTCTGTGACGGTTCCAGCCATCTCTTCAGAGGTTTAATCAAAGACCATTTCCACACCGAATCCGGTCCTGACGCATTAATTGATGATTAAGAGGCGCCGGACAGTAGATATTCAGTATAATCAGGACCTCATATTCTTATCCCATCTGCACACAGGAGAACAACAAAGATATTAATTCCGTGACATGTCATGGCCTAAAACAACATTAGAATGACATGACATGACCCATTTTCTGCCATTACACTACTCAGATAATGTCTAAGCTAATGTGATAAAATGTGAATATATGGTTATATTTCTGTAATGTATTTTATCTGCATAATAGTGATATTTTATCTGCATCATTAGTCTAAGAGAAGAACGGGTGTGTGACAAACTGCATTTGTGAAGGGGTCGTAAAGATGGGCCAAAGGATGTTTACCCTAGGGGGGTGACAGCCCAGAGGAGTTTGGGTAATGTTTACCCAAGGCTTGATCTCTAGGAAAAATACCAGCTGTAAAACAAGTGCCTTGATGTGAAGCTGACCTATGAGAAATGTGACCCGCCTATTCCAGAATATCTAATAAAACCAACCAGCATGGGAAAAAACGGGGTGAGACGCAGGAGGATCACGCAGGCTGCATACAACAGCTTGCTTGATCAGTTCCCGCGTTTTCTCCCAAGCTTGCCATACAAATGTCTGATATTTCTGTGTCGTTTCATATTCTAAGTTGAATTGTGTTCTCGATGTGTTACGGAATAGCATCGGTGTATTGTCTCATTCCATGACATTTTCTGGTCCTTCGAGCCGGATGACAAGCAGCCCCTTCGCGAAGATTGAGCGGTGAATCGGTGAAAGTCTTTGTGCACGGCAAAAGGAAGTCCACTTTTCCCATGGCCGCCCATCGCACCTCATTCTACGCGAGGAGAGCGCGTCATTTCGAAGCAGCAGGAGAACACAGGCGACAAAGAAGGTCAGACAAAAACTTTGTGTGAAAAAGAGTTAGCCATAAAACGTTTTATGCATAGGCTTTATGCAGGAGTTTAGTTACTCGCATAAAGAGGAGTTTAATATTTCTCAGACAAAAAATACAGGAGTTTAATATTTCTCACTGACAAAAAATACAGGAGTTTAATATTTCTCAGACAAAAAATACAGGAGTTTAATATTTCTCACTGACAAAAAATACAGGAGTTTAATATTTCTCAGACAAAAAATACAGGAGTTTAATATTTACTCATTAAAGTGAAATATTGTTGGTGGATGCCCAGTTTAATGTTACTGTGAAATATTGTTGATGGATGCCCAGTTTAGTATTACTGTGAAATATTGATTGGCTAAATGCCCAGTTTAGTATTACTGTGAAATATTGATTGGCTAAATGCCCAGTTTAGTATTACTTTGAAATATTGATTGACTAAATGCCCAGTTTAGTATTACTGTGAAATATTGATTGGCTAAATGCCCAGTTTAGTATTACTGTGAAATATTGATTGGCTAAATGCCCAGTTTAGTATTACTTTGAAATATTGATTGGCTAAATGCCCAGTTTAGTATTACTGTGAAATATTGATTGGCTAAATGCCCAGTTTAGTATTACTGTGAAATATTGTTTGGCTATATGCCCAGTTTAGTATTACTGTGAAATATTGTTTGGCTATTTGCCCAGTTTAGTATTACTGTGAAATATTGTTTGGCTATATGCCCAGTTTAATATTACTGAGGAAATATTGTAGGCTCTTATGCCCAGTTTGATATTACTGAGGAAATATTGTAGGCTTATGGACGAGATAAGTTTCTCACATAAGCAGGGAGTTTGATATTGCTGGAAAAATATTGGTTGGCTTTGTGTAGATAAGTTTCTCACATAAAGGAGTTAAATTGCTCACCATGAGTTAAGTTTCTCACAGGAAAGAAAGTTATGATGCCTTATGTACGAGTTGTTACTGACATAAAGATGTGTGAATGTAAGCGCTGTGCACGAGCGAAGTAAGGAAGAGAGAAGTGTGAATGAGGATTAATAAGTGATTCACTAACGAGTGTGAGAATCACAATTAATCATACAAGGGTCACAAGGCGTTATTCTGAGAGATCTAAAATTTGCAGGCACGGGTGAATCTTAAACACCACGTTTATGTCCGGAGGAATCTAATAAGGAATTTTCTCTAGAAGCTTGACATGGACCGTGACTGTAAAGCAAGTAGCATTTCTCTCAGACGACCGAGACCACATAATGCCAAAATTATCACCCCAAACTGTAAAAAGACAAAGGAAAAGTCATAAGAGGATTTTGGAGGGAGACTTCCAGTATGCTCAGATGACGTGGCAGAGAGGGGGAGATAAGGGGGGTCAACAAGGCAGGAGAATGGGGAGAAAGCACTCAGAGGATGCTCTGAATGAATGAATTAGGAACTAAACCCAGCTGGTTTAAATGTTAGTATTGAGAGCTCTATAGAACAAATTTAAGGGTTTTGTTTTGATTGACAACAATCAATTATAAAGATTTTATTAAACTTGATAAGAGATGAAGATGAATTCAGATTTTTATAGATGGCCAATATTTTGGGGAATGTGATCACAAGACAGGACACTTCGTGTCCCCGACATAGAATACAAAAGTTGTGTTTTGTTTTTGAGTGCACAGAACAAACCTACGTTTTGTTTTATTTTTGGACTGAAATTATCTTTTGGGACTTAATGCATGACGAGATGAACGTACAGGATGAAAAGACAGAAGTGTTTTTAAATTTAGAATCAAATGCAGGCACAGGCCTGGGAAGTGATAATATGGGTAAGTGAGTGACTACTGAAGTTTTTGGACATAGGAGTAGAACGGGCAGTACGTAAAGTGATAGTAAAAGTTATATCAGTAACTTATTTATTTGTATTATCATGAGGAAACCTCGTATTGCGATGTAGACGTAAGTGAGGGAATAAGTTAAATAGTGACGTGCTTGATGTCCTCCTTGGAAAGACATGACTGTGTGTCATTAACTAAAGGCAAACGACACCAAGTCATAAAAGATAGTCAGAGATAAGGGGCTATTGACTGGGAAATAATTTGGGGAGAGGACTCAGGATGGAGCAGATGTTATCTTTACGGATCACAGGGACACCAACGGCAACATCTCAGGGGGGGTTGAATGATGAGTAATAGGAAAAGTTAACATTAACAGGGAAAGAATTTGACATTCTAAAGGAAATACCTGAAGGATTGTGGAGATTCAATCAAGAATTGAATAGATTTAAATAAGACAATATCATCTAAAATTAGACGCTATAGAAGTTATGAAAACCAGTGATAACAGGACTTGAACATTATAGGACTCAGGACGGAGGCAAGAGATGGTTAGACTGCAAGAAAGAGAGAAAGTAAAAGCAGGTTACAAGTGAAGGTAAAGAATAAGTGAAAAGAGAGAAAGAAAAAGCAGGTTTAGAAATTTGGAAATGGGTGTTTCCTGCGTTACGAGAGGAAGACAGAGAGGAAGATGTGATGTGACAAAGAAAAGACAGGAAAGTAGGCAACAAGGGGAAAAAAGAGTTGATAAAATGACGTGCCTTATAACCAAGGGGAAAGTTTAGAATCATTTTGATTTTTTAATACACATATAGACTTGCTGGAACAAACTAATACACAATGTTTGTAAAGCATCACATGAGCAGGTGTGAGAGATTGGGGTTGAAACTCACCTGAAGCACATATAAAAGATTAGCACATATTACATTAGATGTGTGACCTTATGCAGGCCACACCACAAGAGGAGATGTGAAACTTTATGTTAATACTCTAAGTTGTGAACTGACCCTTATGGCCAGCTCAACGGGGAATTAATGAGATAATTATTATTGTTTGATGTATTTGCATTGCACACATACTCACACACACACATACACACACACACACACACACACACACATACATACATACATACGCGCGCACACGTGGACAACCGAACATTTCGAGTTTGAAACATTTAGAGTTTGAAACATTTAGAGTTTGAGACGTTTAGAGTTTGAGACATTTAGAGTTTGAAACATTTGGAGTTTGAAACAAATGGTGGTAAAACAGATAGGTTTGGGCAGTGTAGGATTACAGACACACAGGGGGGGGGCCCAGAGCCGTGGAAGGGGGGCTCAGCCAGGGATGTGACCACTGAACTGTGAAAGGTCAAGAGGTGACGTTGCGGAGTTGGAGTGACAGATGCAATTCCATCTCTTCCTTGATTGCTTCCTTGATTACTGAACGTTGTAAACTATCTGGATTATTGAATTTTGTTTAAATGTAGAATTGTATATAAGTTTGATAAATGGGCAAGGCCATATCTCAAAAAGGAGGGATATGTACATGTAAACAAATATTCCGAATCAATAATTACAACAACAAAACAATTGTAAACAAGAAAACTGTTTGAAATACATTGAACTGCCGAAAATACTTTGTTTATCACCGCAGCAGAGAACGTGTTGGAGATGTGGTGTTTACAGAGACGAGCCAAGTGGACGAGCAAAGTGGACGGAGCCACACCTTGTCGTCCTCACCAGGGGAGGACGAGATCATGGGTGCAGCAGACAACACAGCACCAGATCCATAAGCAATCTACAACACGCAGGACTTCGTTTGTATGAGTTTTGTCCAGAGTCTACGGTAGAGTACGATACTTTGCTACAATGGATGAGGAGACAGATTCTACAGTACGCAAAGTACTATACTCTGCTACGATAAACGAGAGCCAGAGGCTACGGTGCGCAGAGTACCACACTCTGTGGGAAAAGAATCAACAGTTATCATCATCACAGCGATGACGATAATATGGGTGCTGAACACCTGTATTATGCACCGGACAATCGGGACAATCAGGACAATCGGGACAATTGATCAACATACACAACTGTGTATACCGGTAAAAGGGAAAAAAGAGGGAAGAAAATAAGTGATCAACTTGAAAGGTTATGAAATATATAATGAAATGTATAATGTACAATGTATAATTAACATGACAGTAGCTGAAAAAACGCAATGGCATATTGTTGCCACTGTTGTTTGCACTACCTAAGAGTTTTTATCTGCTACAACATAACTACATGCAATGTTAATGAGATTATGAATTGCGATGGGAAATGTACCAGTTCATATGTGTCATAGGTGTGACCGAAGCGAGCTGCGGAAGAATGTCTTTTAAGAAACCAAGAGAGGACGTATGGTGGTGTGGGGACACGTGTGGGACGTTGTGCCTATGTATCCCTTTTGTGGCCAGCCATGGTCAGAACAAAGACCAGCATCACCCAGAACCATACCGCAAGGTCAAGGCGAGAGGTTAGTGGACAATCTGGTTCCAGTAGCACCTGATACTACGTATTTGATTCTATTGGGGTGTCCAGAGAGGTCCCTGACGAGTCAAACTGACTGACCAGAGAGCAGCGGGTTTAAGGGCTTTCCGCTTGTACTTCTATATTTCCCATCACACCGCACAAAATTATGGCCGGAATAAATTGTCTGTTTGTCAAATTACAGAGATTGACCAATCTGACTCAAAATTTAGGACAGTAATGCTGTAGACATGTTGTGGGCCGAGAGAAAAGGAGTGTTGTTCAATGTTTGAGAACTATGCTTAAACTTTTTGAGTGTAAACGTGTCATTTCAACACCAATATGAAAGACATGTTGAAAACTGAAAAGAGTAATGTGTTTGGCATATGAGACAGTAGACTAATGCTTTGATAAACAGGAGGGAAATGTGATAAAATGTGAATATATGATTATATTTCTGTGATGTATTTTATCTGCATAATAGTGATATTTTATCTGCATCATTAGTCTAAGAGAAGAACGGGTGTGTGACAAAATGCATTTGTGAAGGGGTCATAAAGATGGGCCAAAGGATGTTTACCCTAGGGGGGGTGACAGCCCAGAGGAATTTGGGTAATGTTTACCCAAGGCTTGATCTCTAGGAAAAATACCAGCTGTAAAACAAGTGCCTTGATGTGAAGCTGACCAATGAGAAATGTGACCCACCTATTCCAGAATATGAGACGCTGGAGGATCACGCAGGCTGCGTACAACAGCTTCCGTGATCAGTCCCCGCGTTTTCTCCCAAGCTTGACACACAAATGTCTGATATTTCTGTGTCGTTTCATATTCTAAGTTGAATTGTGTTCTCGATGTGTTACGGAATAGCATCCACGACAGCTAAAAACAGTTTTGTTTAGCTGTGCATGTGACTGAAAGGACACACTCTTCTCTTTTATGACTTAAATTGTTTTTAATTAGTTAATTTTATTGTGTTTCTGTAATTTCTTTGTGATTTTAATGCATTTTTCCTGCTGCGTGAAGCACTTTGAATTGCCTTACAAATGTGCTCTACATTGCCTTTATTTACTTGCCTCCCAGATCATTCACAGACCTCAAACGGGACATTGGCTGGTTCTCCCAACGAGTTCCTGGTGTTTTATGACTTCATATATAAAGAAGTAGAGGTGCAAGTGGGGAAAGGGAAGGCTGAATATGGCGGCCTGGACTACAAACCCAACATGTGGCACTCCCTCTGCACCACCTGGGATGCCGGCTCTGGAATGGTGCAGCTGTGGTTCAACGGGCAGCCCCTGGTCAGGAAATTTGTCAGCCAATCCAACATGACTGGAGAGCCTATCATCATGTTAGGAGAGGTTTGGACAAACACACAACAAACTCCACTTTGATATCTGGTGACCCTGAGGACATGTTAACCTCGTAATTGACATGATAGAGGTATTGGAGGTACATCCACCCTCTCGCCCGCGGGCGATTACCATACTTCAAAAGTTCTATTACATCATCACTTTTATTTTCTTGGTCAATACCAGCAAGTTATAGATCATTTTAAAGATTATTTTCTCACCAAAATGAATACGTCATTGATTTACGTATTGAATAATACGCCCCAAGAAGCAATTACCAATAGTTTGTCATAAAGTCTCAACTTTTCATCAAAATGTCTTACATGTTTTGCGAATTATGACGGCCTCATCAACGTTCAATCCTTCAGTAAGTGGACTCGTTCTGTCCGTAATAATCCACAGAAAAACAATATCCACTTGTATTTTTCCTGAAGTTATCTGATTTCGGGATATTGTCAAGTAAAAAAAGTTTTTTTCTGTGAAAATATTCACGAACGCTTGTGAAGGGCATGAGATGGACAATTTGCATCTCATCTTATTATATTAGTTTAACCTTTAATGTGTCCTCCTGGTGAAATTTGTGCTGGTTAAGCAATGGGCACAAAAACACACCAACACAGACAAAAATGTACAATACTGATACAAAGAACATCAACCCAGCGGTGACAGTTACTGCGCAAACTGGACAAAATACAATACATTATGATTCTCCTTTACAAATGCATAGTTTCCAGTCCAAGACATCTACAAATTGCACTCAGTCCTTAATGTATAAAACACACTTTTATCTAACGGGGAACTATTATGCAAAATTGACGCTTAGGAGTTCTTAATCATATTAAAATAGTTTTCCCTTCTTATTAAACATCTTGAAATTGTATTTACAGTGGTTCATGCATTTTTGAGTGATCTTTATTCTCATTAAAAACTACAGCTAAAAACTTTTGCACAGTCTGGCTATGTCAGGAAATGAAACTGATGAGCCTCCATTGTTTCGAGTGTGTAAAGTGTTTCTTTTTTCAGGAGCAAGATTCCTTTGGAGGAGGCTTTGAGGGGATGATGACTGACGTGCACATGTGGGACTACGCACTCTCGTCCTGTGAGATCCAGAAGTATGTGTCCGAGCTCAGCTTCCCTCCGGGGAACCTGCTCAACTGGAAAGCACTGGACTTTCAGATCAGCGGGCGAATGGTGATTGAGAATAAACTAATGTCCTGTCAGTAAACTTCACACAGGACTGGGGATGTGTCTTTTGTTTGTCGTTTTCTGGAAAAGCAGATGTATTGAAACCAAAGGCGCAAATGAAACCAAAGACAACTCCTCCAACTCCTGTTTGGATCTATAAATTGCTGTAATAAGATTATTTTCTGTTACATTGATTTGTGTTTAAAAGAAATAAATGCTTTTTTCAGTCTCTGCTCTGGTATTTGTTGATATCAGGTACCCAATTAGTATCTATATTATCAATAAACTGATAAAGCATGATACATTTCTATTTTCAATTAGGGAAATAACTTACATAGTTTATAGCCCAAACAAGTCAGTTTAGCATAGTTTTCCCAATGTGCTGTGCCCAGTTCCTTTCTAGGTAAACAAAAGAAACAATGAGAAGTTACGGCTTAAAATTGTTTTCTAGAACATTCCTTCATTCATAAAATTATTAATTTTGTCCTGTCAATTATAATCGTTTTGTTATTTCTTCTGTGTGTTGTAATAAACATGTAATATGGTAATGCATTAATAAACCATTCATTGTTATAAATACCGGACACACACACACACACACACACACACACACACACACACACACTGCAAATACATTCTTGCTCTGTCTGTCAGCCAACTCCTCTGTCTTATCTCATGACCATATTAGGATGTCCGTGGAAGGTACAAGCTGGTATTGGTGCTGATTTCACAACATAAGTGCTGTACTGAGTATGTGTAATGTTTATAGTTTTTTTTACGATTGAATAAACATTCAAATCTAAAGTTTAGCCCAACCTCAAGGAGCAAAACTCGGCCTCAGATCTGCACCACTGTAAGCACAATAAGTCAGTTCACACTTTGTGCAAAACAATACACACAGTGATTTACAACACTGAACACACTTGTATGTATTTAGACACTCTTTGCAATTCTAAAGCACTGACTGTCAAATGACCACACCCATGTGCCAATCCATAGAACACTGCCATTAGGTGACCAAACACGAGATCGCTTAACACCAATCAGGTTTAAGCACTATAGAAATGCAGCAAGTGAGTTCACCAAACTGAACCAAAATGGAAGGAAGAGGAAGCGGAAGAGTGAGGATGAGAAGGAGGAAGAGGAGTAGGAGAAGAAGGAGGCAGAGGCCGTGCCAGAGGTCGAGGTCGAGGTAGGGTTAAAGGTAGAGGAAGAGGAAGAGGAAGACTTCAAGCAGGAGGAAGAGAGGGAGGAGTTTGGGAGGGTTCTTTTTTGTACTGGATAAAATGGAATGTTCATGAAAACTGGGATTTTTTTTCTTTTTCACCATGTTGGCTTGAGTATATGGAAAAAAATAAATGACGTTGTCAACAGCATTAGTCTTGCGTCCTGTGTGGTGTCTACAGTCATGCACACAAGTGTGTGTAGTGTTCACTGTGTGTGTTGTTGTGCACAAAGTGTGAGCAGACATTGTGTTTCCAGTTGTGCAAATCCGAGCCATGTTTTGCAAATTCACGGTGTACTTCACCCATACGACTCTGTGCACTTAGAAGCAGGATTAGCCGAAAGGGTTTAAGGTTTTCCACAGCAGTGTGTAACTGGTGCAAACACAGTTACCGTAAGTCATATGCAACGTGTGTGTTTCATATGGTAAGAAAATATGGTTTTGATCAATTAGTGTAGAGTTTTTACAAGAGTGTTTCATTTTGCAAAGGAGCTAAGGTGTTTTGATAATTGGGTTTGTGGTTGTGCTAATTGTGTGTAGGGTTTTGCTAAATAAAACAAAACCATCAAAATTGTGTTTATTCAATCGTAAAAAAACTGTAAGTGGCATTTCAGTCACTTAAACATCTGTCCCTGTAAATAGTGTGAGTAGTGATAGATTTCCTGTGGAAAGCACACACAATGTAAGTTACAATATTATTACATATATACAATATACAACATTTAGGCAACTGCGGTTGTTGGAAGCATCATTTATAGCTAGAGCTAATTATATTATTTAAATTGATTTTCAAATGAGATTTAGTTGTTACTCACCTGAGAAGTGTAATGTTTGTGCCAAAAGCAGAACCTTTCAGACACTGAAACACAGTGACACTTGCGTCTGAAAAATAAACTCACCAGCACACGAGCGTCCAAGGCGTCCAATGGACATGCGTGGAATGAGTTCTTTTGGTGCGATAGCAGACCAGGCTGAGTGGTTGAGCGCATTACAAAGCCCAACAATGGAGGCGATCGGCTCGGGGCTTGTTTGGGTCCACCAGATACTTCAGAGGAGATCCGTGTTTGGTGAGTATCATCATTTGTTCCAAGAGCTGTGTCTGGAGGATTTTTACCAATTTGGGGTTTGTTTTCGTCATCACTAGAGCATGATATCTGATTGGTTGCTAAAAGTTCAGTTTAGTTCAACTTCTGCGTTGTCCAGAGCTCAATCGCCCAAGACGCATCGCTACTCGAATGCTCCAAACACCCATGACGTGTGTCCACATGGACTTAGAATGTAAACTGGTCTCTTTGACCCTTTAGGGCTCTTCTGGCCAAAAAAAATGACTCAGCAGTGATTTCTCCCACAACGCAATGATTTTTGTTAGAAAATACGTAAAAATCAATTTAAATGGAACTGTGCATCCAAGATGTATTCCCAGCAATCAATTTTTTTTATATTTTGATATGTTGTTGCCTTATTCAAAAAATAAATAAATTCATTATTTGCCTAAAAAATCTACAAACAATACCCCAATATGACAGTTGTTACAATTCTTTGAAAATGTAGTAAAAATGAACGTATATAATTCTTCATAGTGTTTGCCAGGACACTCAAAATTGAGCTCAAGTACATCGTTTTACCACTGATCATCCTTGAGATGTTTCTACAACCTGATTGGAGTTGACTTTTGGTAAATTCAGTCCATTGGACATGATTTAGAAAAGCGCACGCCTGTCTACATAATTCAAACGACCTTCTTTCAAGTTGACAATGTGGGGTATAGTTTGGAAAATTTGAGCCAAATAATGACTATAATCAGTTTTGGAATAAGGCTGTAACAAAAAAAAGAAAAGAAAGATGCACTGTATAACTACAGAAACAAGACATTGTAATTTTGGACGTTTTGTAAGTTAGTGAAACTCAATACATAGGAAATGTCTTGTTTTTTGTAGACATTTTTAAGAGTATAAATAATTGTATCGTTTTTGTCTCAATAATATCACAAAAATATAATGTTTGCTGCCTGAACATATCATTCCTTTTCCTTTCGTGAAACAGGTTTCATTGTGCACATTCAGGGCCGTATTTCCCCCCGGAGGTAGCGTTAAGGGGGGAAATGCTATTTTACAGACATAAAAGCTGGCATAAAGAGGCTGGACTTGGCCGCTGGAGGCTTGAGTGGGATGGTGCCAGTCCGTATATGATGATAGGGTTTGAACCAATGACTGATAACTGTGGCATTCAAAAGCACCACCTGTGTGTGTGATGTTTGCATTCATGGCCTCATATCCAGGCAATGAAATCACCTTTATTTGTCTTTGCACAACTGGGAGAGCTCGCCTCCATCCCGGGAATAATCACGCCTCTTGTTCCACCCCCTGCACTTTGAGGGTGAATATAAAAGAAACAGTCATAGAACACAAACTGCTGACGAAAAGAATAGCTACAGGACACAAGGTATGTTCAACTTCTAAGTTCTTCAGGCTGACACTGTGAAATATGTTTTTTTAAATTGTGATTAGATGGCGCTCTTCTGCATTTTTCTCCTATCACTACTGGGAATGTCAGCCACTCTACCTCAAGGTAAAAGTTTATCAAGCTTTTGCATGATCCAGTGGTTAAATTGTGTGTTGATTTTAGTATTCTAATATGTTGCTCAAGACATGTTTGGAAAGATGCTTGTCTTTCCACAAGAAACTAACACGGCTCATGTGAGAATCACACCCTCCAGAGAGAACCTGGGAGCGGTCACCGTGTGCCTGAGGTCAGAGGAGCATAAACACTGACAGAAGGGTTATATATTCATTATCTATTTCTCTCTCTTTCTCTTGTGGGCAGATATTTCACTGACCTCTTCAGAGTCTTCAGAGTTTTCACCTTGTCCACACCCTCTTACACAAATGAAGTCTGCGTAAATTCAGCCTGGAAGACCTAACTCCATCCATCTACGTCAAGTCCACCATGGAAGGACCCCTCTCCCCAGCGCCATCATTGCACTCAAGCGGGCGCCCGCCTGTCCGTCTGTGAGAGTCAGATCCCTCACTTCACCATGGACTCTCCCAGGTTTCTGCGCTTATCCCAAAGAGGTTATGCAGTTTTTCCCGGCCAAAGAAGTAGGGTGAAAGGTCAGGGGGCGTCTGCACCATGGCCCTCGCACCTGCTCCTCATCCCCAATCAACGCTTTCAAGTGACTCCTCCCCGTTCCAATCGGCACCAGGCGGTCACATTTAAGCCCTCAGGCAGATGGCTCGGCCGCTCAAACCGTACTGCGACTGATATTATGTCAGAGTTCATATCAGATGACCCTCCGTGTTCCTCTCACGGCGGCTCCTGCTCCCCCCGCGGTCCTCCGGCTTCGGAAGAGCGCATCCACCTGACCCGGAAGAGCCAAGCGGCTCGCCGCGTTCTCTCATTACGAGAACTCCTCACTTTCGCTCGAAACGCTTCCCATCCACCTGCCGCGCGCCCCGCAGCAGGAACCAGCGCACGCCGCGGTGCCGCGGCGCCTCTCCTCCGCATCGAGCGTCGGGACGTCTCCTTCACGTGGCTCCTCCCGCGCCACAGCGTCTCTCCACCGGATCACGCTGACACCGGGTCCAGCTTCATCGCGCAGCAGCTCCAGAACACGCTCCTCTCCACGTCAGGCTCCAACACGCGTCAGCGCTCTCTGTCCTCGACTCCAGGGGGCCTGTCCCAGGCCCGCCGCTGGCCATACGGGGCCCCTAGGCCGAACGCCCAGCGATGTCCCCAGTCGAAATTAAGTATTTTTACATTGTCTTCATCTCGCGAATGTTGCTTGAATCACAATCTTTAGCAAGATTTCAAGGTCCTCAACTACGGTGTCTCCAACAATCTAACTTACCTTTCGTTTTTCATTCCTAACGTCCTTGCCCCGCCCTCTCACCTCACGCACGCTGCTCCCTGTGGAGCAGATCGAGGCAGCTCCATGCATTGTACATATCGTGCCATTCATTCCTTTTAGGGCTTTTATTCAGCTCTGTCCAATCTCATTCATGTTTAAAAATATCCCACGTTACACCGTGGGCACATGACGGTGCGGCCAACTATGCACAATCTTCCCAAATTTCAGGGCAGCTTCCATTCTGGAGCACCCTTCTATAGCCCGAAAGTACGGTAATTCTAGTCATGCTACACTCACTGTTATATCGCTAAGCGACCAGCGCAAGCACTGCACAAAAAAGCCACGCCATTCAATTCAAACTGCCTGTCAAACCGGCTTACTCCCGCATGCGCGTATCAGGAGTTGCAGCACCGTACCAGTCCGTCCAGCCCCACAGACTGTTCCTTAACTGTCCCTCTCCCTGGAATCTGCCCGCTCCGGGCCCCTCTGGTTGTTTTCATGGGCTAAATCTGTTCCTCCAAGGCCATCTTGCTTCAGAGTTCATTCCACACTGCGTGACCTGGCTAGCTTCGCCCCCTCCCCTCTCGACTCATCTGTTTGGTGACTGCGTCGGTCCCACCTCACTTCCGGTTCCGCCTCCTCCACGAGTGGAATGGTATTTAATTTTTCCATGACAAATCACTCCGTCTCCGACCCCCGGCGCTTTTACATGGACGCTCCGCCTCCTCTGGTTGGGGGAGTATTAAAACTCTTTTATAATCCAAGGCCTGCCGGCACCTGCCGTCTACCGGCACTCTCAGCCCACGTTCTGCCGTCTACCGGCACTCTCAGCCCACGTTCTGCCGTCTACCGGCACTCTCAGCCCACGTTCCGCCATCTGCCCCGGCGCACTGCGTGCACGCTCCGCCGTCTGCCCCGGCGCACTGCGTGCACGCTCCGCCGTCTGCCCCGGCGCACTGCGTGCACGCTCCGCCGTCTGCTCCGGCGCACTGCGCGCTCGCAATTGCGGCACGCTCCGCCGTCCGCCCCGGCGCACTGCGCGCGCGCAACTGTGTGCACGCTCCGCCGTCTTCCCCGGCGCACTGCGCGCGCGCAACTGTGTGAACGCTCCGCCGTCTTCCCCGGCGCACTGCGCGCGCGCAACTGCGCGCACACTCCGCCGTCTGCCCCGGCGCACTGCGTGCATGCTCTGCCGTTCGCCGGCGCTTCCAGGTCTACATTCTGCCGTTCTTTCCAGGTTTACGTTCTGCCGGCGCTTCCAGGTTTACGTTCTGCCGTCTGCCGGCGCTATCCTGTCCACGCTCCGCCGTCTGCCAACACCTCCACTTCCTGTCGTCTGCCGCCTCCTTTGTTTTTTGGGGGTATTAGAAGTCTATCATGTAACTTTATAATCCCTAAAGGCAAAACCCCTGCATCTCATAGCCGCACACACGGCTCATTCTGCCTCTTAGAGCTTTGGCTAAACTCGCAATCCGGTCAAACTACGGCGGACCTCATCCCCGGTGCTCCTGACTCCAGGAGGCCAGCCCATGACTGCAGCACCCTGGTTTCGGAAATATCCGAGGGTAACATCGATCCCATGCAATCTGCCCTCTCGTCTTCACACCGGGCACTGGTTTAGAATAGGAGCCGCTACATTCGCGGCCACTCAGGGCTTATCCTCCACAGCCCTCTAACAACTCGGGCCCTTCTGCTCGCATGTTCGTTCCTACCTGCCTCCGATCTTGGTGGCTCAACGCCCCTCGCATCTCTAGTAAGTCTCGTCTCGCAACAAATACTGGTGGTGGTTCATATCCCTCATTACCTGTTCCCTAGCAGCATCCTCTTGCTCTCCCCGTGTCTACGTCATTTCTTATCTACTCCCAGGTGCTTCATATTCCTGTCCCCGGTCCTTCACCACATGTCCGTGAATAGAGGCCTCCATTTCAGACGCTTCGAGTTTTCAGGGCATCGCCCCCTACTCTCCCCGTCATTACGCATCCGCCCCTCTCGGGCCACCACGTGATCAATGGCGGCCTCGTGGCCTGACCAGTCTACTCTATATTAAGTATCTGCTGTTACGTTCTTTCTGAGTATCAGTAATAACCTTGGCACACAGCTGCTCAGACCCCGGGTTTTTGGGGGGAGACATCTAATACAAATAGATCATGGAGTGCCCATGATTGCAACGTCTTCCGCCGGGGTCTGAGCGCCAAATAACTCTCGAATAAAGCTTGCTCAACAGTCCATTCTCGTGGTCTCTTTGTCTCTCCAGGGTGAAATGAAGCCTGCGTAAATTCAGCCTGGAAGACCTAACTCGATCCATCTACGTCAAGGCCTCCATGGAAGGACCCCTCTCCCCAGCACCATCATCGCACTCAAGCGGGCGCCCGCCTGTCCGTCTGTGAGAGTCAGATCCCTCACTTCACCATGGACTCTCCCAGGTTTCTGCGCTTATCCCAAAGAGGTTATGCAGTTTTTCCTGGCCAAAGAAGTAGGGTGAAAGGACAGGGGGCGTCTTTACCATGGCCCTCGCACCTGCTCCTCATCCCCAATCAACGCTTTCAAGTGACTCCTCCCCGCTCCAATCGGCACCAGATGGTCATATTTAAGCCCTCAGGCTGATGGCTCGGCCGCTCAAACCGTACTGCGACCCACCGCCTCCCCTGCTCCTCCTCTGCATTCCCCTCATCCTCTACCTCCTCTTAACATCTACCACCACCAGTCTCCAGGCTCCAGGGGGAGACATCTAATACAAATAGATCATGGAGTGCCCATGATTGCAACGTCTTCCGCCGGGGTCTGAGCGCCAAGTAACTCTCGAATAAAGCTTGCTCAACAGTCCATTCTCGTGGTCTCTTTGTCTCTCCAGGGTGAAATGCCTTTACCCTTTTTAAGAAACACAGGCGTGTCATTCAGAGAGCTTGATTATCAAAGAAACAGGTGGCAGTCAATCTGTGCCACATGGGACGCAGCCTCAGGTGTGGTGCAGCTGTGGGTCAATGGAAAACCTTCAACTATGAAATATGTCACAAACGTCACCATCACTGGACCTATGGTCATTGTAATAGGACAGGTACGGTATCAGCATGCAGTATTTATGATTGTTCATGTAACTGAAGGAATCATTTTGTATCCCCAGGATGAATATTCCTTTGGAGGAGGTTTTAAGGGGGCAGAATCTTTTGTGGGGATGATCACTGATGTGCACATGTGGGACTATGTGCTCTCCCCATGCCACATATACAACCACAGCCAGAAGTTCAACTTTCCAGCTGGAAATATTCTCAACTGGAACTCAGTAGAGTTTCAGATCACAGGCAGAGTCCTGATCCAGAAAGAACAAAATGACTGTTAGATTAGTGTCTGTAGGAAACATGTTTTACTTTAGCTAATGATGTGGGGTTTTTATTGTGTTATTATTACACATGTGTTATAGGCTCACTGTGTCTTTGAAACGTTAAATGATTGAATGATTCAGTGAATACAGAATGTTGGAGTGGAATTATATCGATAATATTTCATGGAATATACTAGCTAGATATACATATATTGATGTACAAAAACAATAAATTGCAAATACGTTTTCACAATGATATAGTGTTGTTTGGTGGTCTGTGAGCTCATTAAAAAGAAGTTGAATGACGCGGGCCTGGAGTTCCATTCAGATGAGTTCTGAATGAATTGTTTATTTCATTCTTAAGTTCATTATATATATTGCATCCACAAATGGATCAATCTGTTCCTATAAGCACATTATTGTTGTTACGCTGGAGCCCATCCCTTGTTTGCTGACTTTCCATAATTCCAGTAATATCTGTTGATAATACATAGAGTGGGTACATAAAAGGAACAGATCACACCGACTGAAGTAAAGAGCAACAAGATTCAAGGTAAAGCATCATTTTGTATGTGAATATTACTTCACTAAACTGCATCTTCTTTTTTTTAGATGGAGCTCGTTTACATTTTTATCTCATTAATACTTGGAATGTCAGCTGTCCTTCCTCAAGGTAAACATGATCAAACTAGATTAGCATAATTCTTCTTTGTTAATTCATTTGAAAGACGGTCTAGAGTGCTTATTTTCATGTGTTGGCAATATTGTGGTACCTCACATGAAAAAAGGATCCCCCAATGAAAAAACTACAAGTACAATAGGTTTTAAAGTACATAGGACATGCTAGGTTACCTTTCACTCAAACAAAACATATTTTACCAAACATTTTGTCTATTTTTCCACAGTTTGACGTGGGTAGAGTTAATTCTACAACAGTTACCAACTATTCTGTAAACAAGGGCCAAAAAACATTTAATTTACACTGTAGTAATGGTTTGACAAATCATAATTCCAGATACCTGAATACCTTAATTTTGTTAAATGATTATTTGAATTTGTCTCTATTTTGGATGAAATAAATATTTACCTCCAAACTAAGTCATTTGGACTTCAAGGGTCATCGTGGGTTAAGGCACTGCAAGAAGGAGCAGAGACACTAGTGCAGGTGAACACATTTATGGATTATATTGTTTCTTTTGTGTTTGCAGGTATTTCACAGACCTCAGCAGCCTGCGAGAGAGGAAGTACATTTTAATATCAGGAACCTTGCAATTGCCTTTAATCATATTAACAAGTGGCAGTCCGTCTGTGGCATGTGTGATGCAACCTCAGGTCTGGTGCAACTGTGAGTTGATGGAAGACATTCAAGTATGAAATTTGGCCATGACATCACTGGACCTATGATTGTAGGACAGGTACAATACAAACACTACATGTCCCATACTTACAATTGTATGTACAGTATACTTCTCAACTGGAATTCAATAGAGTTTCAGATCACAGGCAGAGTCCTGATCCAGAAAGAACAACTAAAGTGTTTTTACTGTAAATGATAAGCACTATTTTTTTTATCTGTGTATATTTTATATTTGCACTCGTAATTGCAATTAAAACATTATATCGGATTTACTTTCTTTTATTTCTTCTAAATTCAGCACTTCATTCAAGGTTTTGAGCTTTTATAAGACTGTTCTGTGTCAAATTAACCAAGCGTGGAAATAATTCATGTAAGTTAGAGATTGCCTTGTACATTCCTCCAGCAACCGTAAAAATTATCTCATCTCAGCATCAGCACCAAACACGGCCTCAACAGCCAGAAATAGGTCAAGATCAACAGTAGCTTCTCTGTGATGGGGGAGTGATACAAGGCCTGGAGATTGTGTATGCAGATCATGTCGTTAGATACAGATAACAAAAGGATTGCTTCCATTATCTCCTTTGCTTTGGGCTCAAAACCAGCTGATCTCTTCTATAAACTAAGAATACGACATGCATATTCTATTCTATCAAGATCACATTGTTATGCTATTTCCTCATTTTACCTAAACGATAATGAATACTAATAATAAGCGTGTTGGAGAAGCCGTTCCACCGTGTCCCTCGTGGTGCCCTGTGGTGGTGCTCCAGGAGTATGGGGTCTGGGGCCCTTAGACCGGAGCAGAAGCTGTGGTTGCATTGCTGGCAAGGGGCAATGAAGTGTAGCTTTACTCAGAATAGAGCCGCTGCTCCTCCATGTAGAGGTGGCTCAGGCATCAGGACAGGGAAGACCCAGGACACGCTAGATGAAATGTCGAAGTCCAGGGCCTCTACTAAAAGTCTGCCTCGGATTAGCATGTAATTTAAGGTCTTTTGCCAAAAGTTTAGCCTTGTGGGCTATGAATAAGTAGCCCACTTTTCATATAATGGACTACAAATGGGAAACAAATCTCACTTTACACCAACCCACAGCTAATGACCTGGTGGTGGTAGTAGTAGTTGTAGTAGCAGTGGAAGTGATAGCAGTATTAGAAGTAGTGGTACTAATAGTGTTAGTAGTAGTAGTGGTAGTGGTAGTAGTGGTAGTAGTAGTTGTAGTAGCAGTGAAAGTGATAGTAGTATTAGAAGTAGTGGTACTAATAGTGTTAGTAGTAGTAGTGGAAGTGGTAGTAGTGGTGGTAGTAGTTGTAGTAGTAGTGGTAGTGATAGTAGTATTAGTAGTGGTGGTACTAATAGTGTTAGTTGTAGTAGTGGTAGTGGTATTGATAGTGTTAGTAGTAGTAGTGGTAGTAGTGGTAGTAGTAGTTGTTGTAGTAGTAGTTGTTGTAGTAGTAGTGGTAGTGTCAGTGTTAGTAGTAGTAGTGGTAGTGGTGGTTGTAGTGGTAGTAGTAGTTGTCGTAATAGTGGCAGTGATAGTAGTATCAGTGGTAGTGGTACTAATAGTGTTAGTAGTAGTAGTAGTAGTAGTAGTGGTAGTAGTGGTAGCAGTAGAAGTAGTCCTGATAGTAGTGATGATGGTAGTGTTGGTGGTAGCAGTAATGGTGGCAGTAGAAGAAGTGGTATGTAGTAACTGATGTAGCAGTAATTACAGCCATAATAGTAAGATAAGTGGCAGTAGCACTAGAGTATTTGCAGTACCTCTGCAAATGCACAATGAACCAGCCTAATTTGGCTGTTGAGGAGTAACAGTTTTTGTTGCAGCCGATCCAGCCACCTGTTTCACTCCCACAGAGGAAACACAATCCACCACATTCTGTTATTGTCGCAGTAAAAATGCAAGAACTACACTACCGCCAAACGAGCGGCTCCTTCCTCCTACATCTGCTTCCTTATCCTTTATCCAATTTTTATATTCCCTCACTGAGTCTTGCCATCTTCAGCTTTGAGATTTCCGTCCTCCGTTTGTTGAATATTGTTCGGTGGGAAACATTTGCCTCCAGACTCCAGTCCCTAACACTTTACAATACAACAGCCCAGATGGAATCATTCACAAAATCGCACTTCTGGTATTTCCGCTGTCACCCAGACTGGCTGTAAACTGCTCCATTTTTCAGCCCTAACCAGTCGAGACAAGTGAGATTTTGCAGGACTCTTGGAAGAAATTGTCGCACTTGTTCAAACGGTGACACTGGTGATGCTCGCGGGCTCCACTTGTGAAGCCTCCGGGGACTCCAACAATAAATTTGCTGGAGCCGTGGCAGTAGCAGCATTCACGCTTTAACGCCTATCTTTTGACATTCCCACTGAATCAATTAAGCATTATGTGCCGTGTGTGAACCCAGAAAAAGAAGGCCCTGGTGGAAAAGGCTGGTCGGCTCCTGACGTAACGGAAGGCAACGTTTTTCTTTCTGAGAGCGAGAGATTGAGTTTATATGTTGCAAAAGGCCTGATCCACCGGACAATAAGGGACAGTGTCACCTGGGATGCCATTAACTCTTTTCAAGTACAAGGTCCTCAAAATAAACCTGTCCTGTCCACATAAAGTAACGACACATATGCTATAATGATAAATGTGATGCTTTCTTATGAGTTAAACATAATGGAGGCAATGCAAAATACATTCCACTATATAATAGTGGACTAAAAGTCAGTTGTCCAAATACTAAGTCACTTTTGGATCAGGTCCCAAACAAATGCACCAAATGACTTTCTGTACAGAACCAAGGCCAGCAAAGATCTTGTATGGTGAATTGATGACTTTGGAAATGCTCCCTTTCTTCTCCTTATATACGTATTTAAATATATATTTGTTTACTTAAAAGGTACAGTACACAGAGCATTGCTATGTTTAGAATAGTGACCAGAGCCATGGCAAGCCAAAAGCTAATTTGCAGACTTTGTCCCAAACATAAATCAGACAAAAGCAGTAGCATATAGACATGACAGATGTAACGCAGTAGAACATATTTACCGGGTTTTCAGTTCAAGCTTCAAGAAAGAGTAAAATATTTTCTATAAGTGCACTAGTGGTGTCGCTTCGGCTTTTTGTCACTTTTAAAGCCTTTTTTTACAGAGAGGTTACACTTTTCACAGCCGACCCCACACAGTGGCAACACTAATGGACAGACATGGCCTTATTTGATGGAAGCCGTCTAAATTAATCCAAACAGTCTTAGACCTCGAAGATGAATCCAAAATATTTAACTTGCAATCAACCCTGAACCTCTACAAGAACATTTTACTGATGCCGGTAATGGTTTAACTGAATTAAAACCAGTAAAATCAGGTTTCATTGGGTTTATTTGAATGGTTAATTGTATTATTTGACTTAATTTCACAAAATGATATGGTTTTCATGTTAAAAACATAACTTAAAGTGTTTCAATTATATCTTAAGATCATCTAATGGCCGCTAGCGCATGCCTCGCGACCCCTCCTGACCCCTGATGAATGCAGCTAGTTACAACAAAGTTGATTTGCGTACACTACACAAACTTTCATTTGTTGATGGCTGTAAGATTAAATCACTGTTGTCCATGTGATGCATCCTCTGGTTTATTTATTCACAGATATGAGCAGGGCTTCACCACTTGACACACATAATCTTGTTATGTTTTCATGGAAATCAAGATGTGTGAAATTAAACATGAGTGTGAGTGATGAATATACATTAGCTGTTTTTAACGCCTTTTCGCAACATCTTAATTTTTTCCCACGGCAGAAGCTCTGTTAATTTTATTCCCTGCACATGCCCAGCAGCAGCAGACCCAAAATAATACAATACAATGGATTGCTGATTGCATACAAAGATAATGTCGTTAGATGATGTCGATGTCTCCAGGCAGCAAAAAGCCCGGTTCTACTTTGGCTCTTTTATCATTCACAGCCATGTTTGTTTGCTGTTCTGCACCTGTCCACTTGGTGTCACTGTGCTGCTTGTTACAACACACAATAAATACAACCTAAAGGTCAAGTTATTCACCCTTTTCTGCTTTATTCTTCTGATGCAGGTGAGACTATCAACACAGTCCTAAGATGGTTGACCATCATGTGATGATGGTTTTGAAGCAGTGAAGAGAAAAGTTGACTTTTTTACTTTGTGCCGTGTTACAGCCATGGAGATCTGAGAAAGGAAAGTTCTTGGTTTTTCCACAAAATTTATTTGTTTT
This sequence comes from Eucyclogobius newberryi, assembly GCF_026437365.1. Taxonomy (NCBI): domain Eukaryota; kingdom Metazoa; phylum Chordata; class Actinopteri; order Gobiiformes; family Gobiidae; genus Eucyclogobius; species Eucyclogobius newberryi. The sequence continues at coordinate 28,194,506 of NW_027315945.1, read as the reverse complement.
CAATGCGGGATAGAAAGTGTTGGGAAATAACTAAATATATGTAGCCAAAAATAACTGTAGGTAACTGTATTCTGGTACAGTTACTCTTTAATTTGGCGGTTTTCAGAATACAGTGGCTTTCCTAATATCAAAAGAATACATGGTGGTATTTACCGTACTTTTCAGGCTATACAGCGCTCCTGAATAAAAGCAGCGCGCACAACATTTATGAAGAAAATAGAAATTGTCAATATACGGGCCGCACCTGTCAACAAACCGCAGGTGCCCACGTTGTAACATGAGATATTTACACATAAATAAACACGTCAGTGATGCGACTTTGAACCGGGGGTCCAACTCATATTCACTGAGAATTTTGTCAAATTAGTCCCACAGCGCAGCGGACTGCAGGTGCGCCGCAGGATTAATTTGACTAATTTCTCAGTGAATATGAGTTGGATTGTAATAAAATACACAGCATTTTAAACTATAACTTCTGTCCTTGATTACTCTGTGTGATCTGATTCACCTGTGTCTGTGTCATGGTTCATCTGCTCCTGAGCTCAAACTTATCGAGTGAGTATTATGTTGTAACATGAGATATTTACACAGCAATATGGTCCATTGTAGTGATACACGTATTGTCTTTTGACCCGTGAGTCAGGTCTGGCCAAGAAAGTCTCATTTCCATACTGCAGGTTCTAAACTATAGACCCGTATATCGCACGTCCGCGCTCCGTGTGTGTCTTTGTATTCTGCCGCGTCTAGATTCACTGCCTCATTAGACTCATTTCTCTGTGAATATGATTCGGATTGTTATAAACACACAGCGTTTAGAATCTTAAACTATAGAAAACACAATGTGTCCCCTGTCCACTGGCGCCTGACCCCTGGTGGCCGTTAGATAGTCAAATCTATAAATTAGATGCACTGTTGTAATGATGTGGGGGGGAAGTAGCGGTCTAAAGTCTGAAAAGTACAATTAAGGCATGAAATGCACAACATTAGTGAGAATATATAAAACAGAGCTCTTGTGATGAGTGAATAAGCTATTTTTTCTTCTCTAATCAGAGATAAATAAATGCAGAGCAAATGGTGAAAAACCTAAAATGTTTGATAAATCTATTGTGTCTTCTACTCCGTAATATAATGGAACCCTAAATAAACATGTTTTAAGTATTCACAATACAGTACTCATGGACCATGTGACACAATACGTACAAAAGTACATTTTGATGCAGATATTGGATATTCTGTAACTAAATATATTTTCAAAGAATTCTTCCCCACACTGGAGATTGGTTGTGCTACAGTATAAGGATAGGAGACTGAGCCTTATGCACACACATAAAACATTTTAATTGTATGTATTCTATATCACTGTAACGGCCACTCAAATGCTTTTCTCTATGTAGAAGGGTTGGGATTCTTCCATTGACTGGCTTGTTTGCATGGCTTATCATTGGCTTTGGCCTTCAATAAATTAGAATCAGGAGGTACAAGACTAATAGAGTAGAATATTGTAAACATATTTATTTTAATTTCAGAAACCTAATATTTGTTCAGCATTTTATATAGACAAAAACATAACATACAGTGATTTAGAACTGAAGCACATACTGCCAGAAGCACATGCTGCTCTTGTAAACATAACAAATTATGATAAATAAGCAGTCAGGTGTTAGTCAAGAGTGTTAGAATATGGAAAATAAGCTACGACAAGAGTACAAATAATTTAGATCACCGTGCAATACCTATACCCTATAAAAACACAAGGCATATCTTAGGCTGAGAACAGGTCAGAGGTTTGTTGCCTTCAGCTTCCCTGGGTGTCCCCTAGGAGGCGCTCTCTCCCAGCCCTGTCTGATGCGTGTGAGGGCGCGGTCCACACAGGGCAGGAGCAGGATCACCTTCAGCACCAGGACCACAGACGGGACAATCAGACACAGCATGTAGCCGGGCGGCGTGTACCATTTGTACGTGGACGAGCGCAGGAACTTGTTCCAGCCGTAGATGTAGCCGTGAGCCGTGCAGATGGACAGAGTCAGGTGGCCCAGCTTCGACTGAGGGAAACAAAGAAGCGTTACTTTGATGTTGAATGAAGATGACCTGTTTGTGATGAATGCACAATTGTCCTGAGCCCTCTATAGGCTTGCAGACCAGGCAAATGCAAGGTCCCACAATCAGCCAGCCTCTCATGATTAAAAAGCCATCCGAGGTTAATAGTACAAATAGTTAGTACATCGATTTTTTGTGATTTGTTTGTAGCCTGTATTATGAAAACTGCACTGTAATTGTTGGCCCTGGAGGCTCTGGTCGCACTCATTACGCGGATAATGCAATTTCATTTACAATTAGAGCAGACGGTAAGTGCACCATAACGCAAACATAAATTCAAATGATTATTGTGCAGTAAGGTCATTTTGTTTGGGAAAACGCTCCAAATCTGGCAGCAACACTTGGAACGATGTCACTAAAGCTACAGTAAGGAACAGTCTGCCTGGCGAAACAGTCTCTATTACATATGGACGGTTTTTCATCTGCCTCGGAAGAATTGGTTCTCCTCCTGAAGTGGCTCCAGCTCCACTGTCTCTCTCGCGTCCGCCGGTCCGTCTGAGGGAGTTGGATCTCTCCTTCACTGTGGAACTCCTCCAGGTTTCTCTCTTCAACTCCCAAAGAGGTTTTGTAGTTTTTGTAGTTTTGTAGCCGAGAAGGAGGGTCAAAGGACAGGGGAGCTTGGGACATTTGTCTTGGAACACGGGAGGCTGGAACATTGCCTAGTCCCTTTGAATAAGTTTAATTGAATTGAATAAACATGATCTTGCCAATTTCAAATCTATTTTATTGAACAGTACCACATCTACAAAGGATTAGTAGTATTTATTTAAAAGGTACGCCATCATATTAATGCTATGATATAACAGTACAAATAATAGTATGTAACTGAGGTTAATTTAATTTCTTTTGTCAATAGTACTCCAGTTGTTTTGTCAATAGTATTTCAGTTTGTGGTTGCAGCAAATCTCAACTGCCTCCATAATACTAATAATTAAAGTGCTAAATGATTATCACAAAGAGTCTTAATTATTTTTAGGACCTAATACTTCTGACTACAACTAACGACTCCTGAATTGCACAACGTTATAATTTCAGATCATAAGGATTAGCTTGACTTGGACCTGCTTTTTCCATCTGAAGTTTGCCCTTTACACAATGTGGCCCGTGACCTGTATTAACAATTTTCTGCCTGGGGATTATAACCTGGCACCATAATTCTATTTAATGAATAACTTAACATTTAAAGTCCAGCTCGCTCTCCAGTCTTAGATCCGGAGTTATCCCGCTAGTTAACTACGCTCGTGGGAGATAAGTGCCATTGACATAGTACCGCAACAGCACAGTGGTAAAACATCGGAAAGACTAAACAAAGATTATCTCAGTGGCATTAGTGTGGACTGATAGTAAGGTGCATGACTTTGATAAGAATGTGTGTCATGTTATGGTTTTGTTCTGATTCTAGTACTGGTTTAGCCGTGGTATAGTCCCAATAAAGCCTACATTTTAGACCTAGTTTAAACTTTTGTGTGAGTATAGTCCTGGTTTATTCTCTGCGTAGTCCATTGGTTCACTGTTAGCCCTGGTTTAGTCCCGATGTATAGTCCCAGACCTGGGTTCAGACCTGTTCAGTCGTGGTGTGGGCCTGGTTTAGTCTAGTTATTTTTTTATTATTTTAGGCCTGGCTGGGATATTTAGTTCCTACTAAACACTATCAACGTTTCCACTGCCTTTTGCTCAAGCACATGTCTGCGTGCATGTGCATGTAGGCATAAGCAGCAGCCTACAGTTGGGAAATATAGATTTTTTGAGCTTGTGCTAGACTTGGGAAAGAGATACAAAAATATATAAAAAGTGAAAATAGCTGTAATATGGAACAATCCAATATCTAAAAACGTTTGAATGAAAGCTAAGTTTACAATTTTTTTTATTTTATAATCTCTACAGTTCTGACTGAACATTTTTGAGGTGTGACGATATAATCAGGAGCTCTAAAACAGTATCAGGATTATGCAATATTGAGATATACACTTTGTCCAAATCGCCCATCCCTAATTTGTTTATAATATAGTTAGTTATTATATAACTGCACCAAACTGCCAAAGCACATTTATACATGCATTCACTGACAATGACAATAACATTTCTGATTGTGAGAACTGTAATAGGTCTGGACCTCTGAGACCCCTGTAGATGCACACGCGGCTGACCGGTGCTGACCTGGATAAAGTTAAACTCCCTCCAGCTGAGAGTGGCTCCGACTGAAGGCAGTGAGCTGATGCCCAGGAGCACGTAGAGGAAGAAGCCCAGGGCCCCCAGGACCAACAGGGAGTCAGTGCCCCACGCCTCTGTGTTGTCAAAGTCAAAGGGAGTTGTCTTGTTGTTCTTCATCTGTAAAAACAGGCAGCATGAAGACTGGAGAGTAATGGCTGATGGTTCTCTTGCTGTGGAGGCAGAGGAGGGTTGTGGAACATTGAAAGCTGAGGTGTTAAAAGAAAAGAATATGGTGCAAGGACAATAAAAACAAATTTAAATTGAACTGGCCAAAACTATGAAAAAAGTACAGTACTATATAAATGTAGATCAATGTTACCACACACAACCCTTCACGATTATGTTGTATTTCTGTATTGCTTCAGGGTCATCATGCAGTACCTGTGTACTCTTTTTACTTTAATGCTCATAACAAAAGTTGTCTTTAGGATAGAATACACTACAAGTGCCTTTAATGGCCCTAGGATATTTTTGAAGTGTCATGAATTACTATACTATAAATTTGAGTTTGTGATGAGTGGGAGCCCGACCTCATCCACCACGCTGGAGATGAGCTTGTGTCTGACAGAGTAGCGGATGGGGATAATAAATGTGTAGATGACATGAAGCACGGCGAAACCAAGAGCCACAAGACCGATCTGCTTCCTGCACATCATCCAGCGGTCCAGCCAGTCCGGGAAGCGCCTGCACATGTACACAGTGACTTAAGTTCTTACCACAGCCCTACAGCACAGCAGTGTTTACAGAAGGGGAATAGAGGATTTTTGTGTTGATAATATGCTAATTTTCTGCCATAAATAAAGTGAGCTGGACCTTGTCATCAAAATAAACACTTGAGATTTGGCTTTCCTGCCAGTGCAGTTGACAAGAAAATAAAAGGAAGAAATATAGGGCTGTGCCATGAATAAAATGTTTATTGAGATCGAGATTCAGTCATTTTTAATCATCTTTTCAATTGAGAAGAGACAAGTTCAGACATGGCAGAAGGAAAATGAAATATTGAAAAGCCCTTTTCATTAAAGACTAAATAAATTGCATTAAAACTGAGATAAATATGTTATGGCCAGGACTACAGTTCACCTCCCCTTTGAGATGATTGTCTGACCTGTACTTGGTCCCTCTGTAGAGCTGGATGAAGGCAGCCATCACACCAGGCAGGTAACAAAGGGACAGCATGACCAGAGATACAATAGGAAAGACCTGAAACAAGAAGAAATACATCTTTAATGCAGTCATTATACAAAAGACCTGAGTGTGTGTGTGTTACACATTATTTACTATTAAACTGTACCACTCATTCTTCCCTAATTGTATTTTTTAGGTGAGTTTGAGCAAAAGGACTGTGCTAGTTACTGCTCCAATGAATAATATGATGATTTGGACTGAATATGTTCACTTTGATATTTGTGTCGGTCGACACTTTTTCAAATATTTAATACCATTAAACCCAGCTGCAAATTCCCCACATATAATGACATTTTAAATCATCCACTTCACACAGAGCTGATTATAAGCACATAACTAAAAAACCCCAGGCAAAAGCAGCCTCATCCAGAGTGCTGACTTGCCTTTTGAACTAATTTATTTAATTTTTTTGTTTATTTAACAGAGCGATTCTTAATGATTTCTGTAAATGTGCCAGAATTTGCCTAAATGGTTATGTTTCATTTGCTGCAAGAGACAAGGGTAAAATTGCAGATAAACGTGTATAATGTATAAATGGATCAAAATCTGCGTTGCTTACTTTTAGTCATTATGAGAGACGCGAATCTCAAATACACCTGGTAGTTTGGTCCACTTTTAGTTCATGTTATGCATTTAACTTAAAAAAAAAACCTTGTTGTAACATGTAATGTTGTAACCTGTGAGGGCACTAACAAATGCTTATAGAGTTTAACCTTAAAAGTTTGAAAGGTCCCTCAACTGTTGCTGAAAAATCTTTGTCTTTGAGCTATACAAAGATGTGTCTTTATTATTTGTAAGTACATTTTGTATGATGGTGAAGAGTTCACATCAGTCTGACTCAGCCAGGGCAGCAGGTAAAGATGATATCAAACCTGTCATTTGCAGTGATAAGGTTCAGGAGTAGATTCTCAGAAGTCGTAATACAAATACTTGTTGAATGCTAAAATAATTACCTTATTAGCCAGAGAGACCATAATCCTGAATGAGATGTCTTTCCCGTCCTCCACGTAGGCGTAGATGACGTCCCTGATGAGCAGGTAGAAGAAGAAGGCGGCAGTGAGGCCCAGGGCGATGCTCAGAGGCAGCTTCCACTCTGGGAAGAGCTGCAGTGGGAAGTCCTCCAGCTCCCGGGACGCGCCCAGAGAACCTCTGTCCAGCACCCCAAGGCCCAGCCGGGTGCACACCTCCGACACAGCCTGCTTTGCCGCTGCGCAGTTCCCACACACGTACGTCTACACAAGAGCACAGGGTTATGATTAAGATTGGCCTCATTTCAAGTGTTTTAGTTAAATAATCTTTAAGATACAGTGTACAGATAAACGTAACAAACAATAACAGTGATGTTAGAGTAGTATTTGTGTGATTTTATATAACAGTTCAGCATTACTACTTTTGGCTAATTCTGATATTTTTACATTGTTATAACGTTATAATGTTAATCAAAGTACACTGTTCCACTGAAAACTAAAAAACTAAATGACTGAAGTCATTGTCAGCACCAAAATCAGTGACCTTAGGTCTCAAAGGCATGTGATGTATCCACTATCACTGACATAGTAGAGTCTGGACTGTTGGAACCATTCGTTTCAGGTCGGTCCTACTCATCGTAAGTGTTCTCTAGGAGAATCCACTCAGTCGCTCCAACAGCAAAAGAGGTTGAGCCATAATTTTCAGTCAGATGGTTGAAGACTTGAAACCTGACAAAATGTCTTGCAAAATTACAAGAGCAACTAGTTACTGCACAGCTGACACAGTTGTCACTCAATAAAATAAAATTAGAAAGTACTTTCCATCATGTGCCTTAATGACCAAGGTCACATAGTATCTGTCGTAAGAGCGATTAGTAAGTGTCCTTTCAGAACAGCAATGTTGGAGCGACCAATGTCAGCTATTGAATACAGGTAAAAATGCTCCAAATTTGATTTAAGCCTGTTTTTAATATTCCTTGATTTTCACCACATTTTGGTTGTTGTTGTTGTTGTTGTTGTTGTTGTTGTTTATTATTAAGAATAATGTTGTTATTATTCTAAATAATAATAATAATTCGTTTTATTTGATGGCGCTTTTCAGAACACCCAATGACCTCAAACAGGAAACACTTACCGTATTTAAGACAAAAATACTAATATTAATGACTGTGTTTTGAATGATGGCCACTTATGTTCGTCTAATAAACACTTTAACTCATCTGCAGTTGATGTTGATTAGGCAATAGATTGTCTATATCAATATAATAAGATAATCAATATCAAACATGAGTTCAAAATGGATTAGGGGTAAAAACTCTTCCCTATACGGGGCAGCAAAGTATATGATGAAGTGTTGCCGTTTTGCTTGATATCTTGTTCTTGACACACTTAATTATTTCTGTCACTGGAAACATACTCTAAATGTTCAGTCTCTGAAAAAGGAAGACCTCATACAGCCAGCCAATATGTAACCCCCCTTCTAGATCTCTTTTTAACATGCTCACGGCTCTATGATAAGACAATTAAGTGGTGTGTAAAGGGGGCCGAAATGAAGGGGCCAGTTTCTCATATAGATGGAGAGAGAGAGAGCACATTGTGGAGTCAGAGGCATTGAGCACTTCCCCTCAGGTGTGGGACAAGTGGAGCAGGAGCCAGCCATGTCTCCTCACATTAATGCACCAGAGACACACTAAATCTCTATCTGAATGTAAATGACTGAGGCCCGGGCCCCGCTGTGAATATAATCAAACCGCTGTCCGGGGAACGGCGCACATTCACCAGCACCTGAGAAACAGTCACACATGAACCCTCGGACTGTGGTAATTGCTCTAAGACTTCACAGCATGATCAGTTGTCCAAACGGAAAGGTTAAATTCAAATTTGGATTTTAAACTACTTTTGGACACATTTATATTGCTGTCTCACATCGTGTTTAGGAATATATTATATGTGGGAAAAACATGTGTAAATGTAACTATTCCTTTCTCTTTTTGATTCATTGACCTATTTATTATTATACACAAAAATGCCCATAGTGTGTGTGTGTGTGTGTGTGTGGGTGTGTATGTGTGTAGGTGTGCGTGCATGCGTGCGTGCGTGCGCGTGCTCGTGCGTGCGTGCGTGCGTGTGCGTGCGTGTGCGTGTGTGTGTGCGTGCGTGCTCGTGCGTGCGTGTGCGTGCGTGTGTGTGTGTGTGTGTGTATGTGTGTAGGTGTGCGTGCATGCGTGCGTGCGTGCGCGTGCTCGTGCGTGCGTGCGTGCGTGTGCGTGCGTGTGCGTGTGTGTGTGCGTGCGTGCTCGTGCGTGCGTGTGCGTGCGTGTGTGTGTGTGGGTGTGTATGTGTGTAGGTGTGCGTGCATGCGTGCGTGCGTGCGCGTGCTCGTGCGTGCGTGCGTGCGTGCTCGTGCGTGCGTGTGCGTGCGTGTGTGTGTGTGTGTACATAGGACTGAAGGCAGATCCAGGTTTGGTCTCCTGAGCGTTCTCTGCTTGTTTGGAGTTGGAGTTTCTCTTTGTAGCTGTGAAACGGAAGCTGCTGCTCTCACTGGTCTGACTTTGGAACAAGAGCGTTTTTGTTTATTTGTTTAGATGAGCGTTACCTGCCGCCTTCCAGTTATGGAAGGATGAAGATCACTAATAAACAGCCAAGCTATAAATTCATAAATTATTGTAATGTGAGAAAATAGGGCTAGTATTAGAAATCATAGTCCTCGTTACAATAACATGTATATTGTGTATTTTCTTCAGAGAAAGAACAACAGCAGAAGTTAAGAAGAGTTAAAGCTTTAATACAGTTTTTGTGTTTGTTGAGTATCACTACATTACATACTGTTGTAAAGGTAAATATTTAACATGATTCAAGTAAAATGTATCCTCAATATGTGCTGATGTAAATTATGTTTGCATAAGTAAATGTGTCTTATTTCACCCTTTAAGCCTGAGGGTCCTGCCACACCCTCATCAAACTGTCAGACTTGGTATATTTTCTTTGTAATTTGTGGCTTTTTTTTTTCTTCATAAAAACTTTAACAAAACCAACTCTAAACTACATACATTATGCTGTATATCTGCTGAATGTATAAAACAAGAGACTCAAGAACGCAGCAAAATTAACCAGACAAACAACCAGGAATAATAGAGTAATTTCATTAAAAGTTGCTTCTCCAGACATAAACATCTTGTATTGAGATATTCATAAGATTCAAACCAGTTGGGATGGCCTGTGTTTATGTCTTATTTGCCCTTTTACAAAAATGTTTTTGCTGCCTCTTGGCCAGGACTCACTTGGAAAATAGATTTTAATCTCAATAGAACTCTATTGGTCATGTATAAATCAACCAGATGAAAACTCTTCTAGTGTAAATAGTCGATTGTGGACATTTGAAAGATTTCCCATGTAGACCATGTGAATAAAACAGATCAGGCTGAATAAAATAGATATTTTTTTATCTGCACAAAAAAATGGCCTTGTGGTTCAAAAGCTAATTAATTAGTTTTACACAAATTCTTGTCTTAATTTTTCAAGCTGTTTTGC
>NW_027315945.1:28149514-28179514 GCF_026437365.1 Eucyclogobius newberryi | reverse complement strand
TAAATACAACTCCAGGCATGTTTTTTGATTTTGGGACATTATAAAACGCTCTAAAAAATAAATGTTTCAGTCAATGTGAACTGATCTAGCTTAGGATTTTTTGCTGAATTGAAAACAAACAAACAGAGCGAGCATCCTCTAAAATGGTCTGCGCTTTTAAATATAGATTCTGTTTTGTTTTGCTTTTTCACTTTTTTTCACTCTTCACAATTAATTCTGTAAATATTTTTATATGCATGCACATTTTTCCTTTTGATCCAGGCCACCCTTGAAAAAGAGGTCTTGGTCTCAGTGGGTTCTTACCTGGTAAATTAAAGGTTTGCAAATAAATACATGAAAAACATATAGCTTAATATGTGTCCTTTAAGATATTTTCTATTTTTGCTTCCACCTCTGAAAACTTTGCACTTTTCTTCTTTTGTCTTTCTTCAGCTCTCACAGTGCACCATGCCCCTGTTTCCCACCGTCCTCCTCCCCCCATGTGTGCATTACCTGAGCTCCCTGGGGTATAGGGCCACAGCTGTCCGGTCTGCGGCTGCCGTACACCACGCTGTATCCAGACTGGAGCAGGCGCTGGCCCAGGGAGCGCCCCAGGTCCCCCGTCCCAAAGATACACAAGAACTCCCCACGATCTGCCCCCATGGGACCAAGAGAAAGGCTTTCTGGCTTCACCTCCAGCGACATGGTCATCACAACACCTAAATGTAGTCAGAATGTTGCACTGGGTTGAGTATTTTACGACACTGGATATTGACCCTACATGAGGCCTATCCCTTTCTGTCTCAGGTGATGACTGAACCTCTTGACCTTTCTGCGTTCAGGTTGTGAGCACATGCATTTGTTTATTGCACTTATCGTTATCACACATGCAGGAGCGTGCATTATGTCATCATTTTATTTGACCCTTGCAACACTCATTTCATCAATCTCAGTCAATGATATCAGCCAATTTGTCTTATTCTCTGCTGATTAAAAATGGTTTAATATCTCTATTCCAATAAAATTAACTAATTAACAATAAATAAACCATCAAATAAAAAAAATAGTGGACCACACAACTCACACGGCTTAAAATACTCCACATTCATTTATATTTATCAGGTTATATTTGAAGTATAGATTTTTAAGGATTATTTGTCAGACCATGAATGCACACCAGTCAGACATTTAGCAGAAAATCTTTCTAGGGCTTGCCGTGTTCTATATCTGTGTCTCCACTGTAGACGTGGGGCCGTGTGGGAGCGCCTGGCACACAGATTTATTATCATTTCAAAACGCACTGTTCCAAAGCAAACAACGGGGAAGAAAATGTGTGCAAATTCAGTGCTCATGTCCCCATGGCTGAAACATCTGCAGAGCTGTGACATGGGCCGAGGCGGTGGCGCAGAAGTGATGGCCGCGCTGTCTGTTTGTGTATGTGTGTTTTTAATAGATTCAGGAGGAAGGTTCAGCACGGATGTGTGATCTGTGTGGGGTAAAAGAGTCCCAGCTGTGATCCAGGGCACGGAGGCAAGGGCACAGGAGGCCAACAGGCCGCTCAGCGAAGCGCTCTGTACCTGGATCTGCTCCTGTCTCAACACGTCACGTCAGACTGAGGACTGTAGAGTCAATGGGTTATTGGTGTGGATTCACAAGGAATGACGGTGATATAAGGTCATATACAGTGGTGGAAACTGATAAAGTACATAAGTAAAGTATATGTAAGTAAAATGTTTATCTGTATTTTATACTTTTTACTTCACTACATCTGAGAGCATTCCACTACATTTTTGTACAGGACTGACGAGTAAAAAAATACTTTTCATGTAGTTTGAGCAGTTATTTTTATCATGTCCACTGTGACCTTCTGCCTTAAGGTTTTGAATTTAATCCCGGCTTTGAGAACAACAAAATATCAATATAAAAGGCTGATTCAAATTACTATGACAAAAAATCTGCACAAAATAACTATACTTATTCATCATGTGTGAAAGACTTTTTTAAAGGGGAACTTCAAAACTGTTAAGTAGATCTGTGCATGGTGGCAAAGGCGGTTAGCACTCTTGCCTCCAAAAAGGAGATCATGGGTTCAATTCCCAGACCAGACCAACAGCACATGATCTCTCTGGGTCAAGTCTGCATGTCCTCCCTGTGTTACCGTGGGTTCTCTCCGGGTTCTCCGGCTCCTCCCACCATCCAAAGACATTCATGTGTTAGGTCAAAATTGGGAACTCTAAATTGGCCCAATGGACAGGTGTTGAAAATTAGCATCTTCTGCTATAACACCTAAAACATTGCATCTGGTTTGTCCAATGTAAATGCTATGTCCATATTAAATAAATAAGATGGATTGTTGTATGTGCTACTTATACTTTTATTTGAGTTTCTTTCCCTCACGTATCTGTACTTTTACAACCACTGATCATATGGGCACCCATGGGCACCTACTTAGGGTGTATTCACACCAGAAAAGGTCCTAGATTGAGCCCATTTTAGGGGAACTTGGAGACCAAGTAGGGTTAGGGACTAAACTGGCCTCACATCTGGGCCAAACCAGGAGTCTAAACACACTGGTTTTATTTTTTTACGTAAATAATGGCACTGAATATTATGAACTGTGCGGTCACACTTGCACAAGGTTCGACCAGGACTAAACCAGGACTAGAACAGAACCAAACCACTCCACCAATCCAGATTAGGACTCAAAATGGGCCCAAACCAGGACCAAACCAGTGTGTGAGGTGTGAGGTTGTTATAGTGTCATATCATTTCATAAGTTTCAACATTTTCTCCGCCATTTATTCATTCCCACGCTATTTAAAACAGACAAAATGGAGCATTGGTGTCGGACTGAGAAAGTAAAGAAGGGAACTTGTTTTTCCTGGGGCCCAGAGAAAGGGAGGAGCTTTCACAATCTCTGTAAAGTGCAGTTTTCATGTACAGAAATGTAATATAGGGGCCCACCAAGATGATTTATTCTGATGGCTACAACCTTCAATTGGAGCCTTTTAAAAGTCCATAACTGCAGCATGAAAGACTGACCAGACTTGAAGGAGGCATTGTTGTAACCTCTGAGGCAGATTCACATGTGACACTTAAAGCTGATGGACGATCCTCCACTGTACCAGTCATTTAAAAACTCTGCCTCCCAGACATGTCTTCGCTCTCCTCCTCTGCGCCATTATTTCTGATGACATGTTCTCCTTCATTTTCATGTTCTTGGACAAAGTGGGTGTCTAATGCCCAAAACAGGAGAAATGGACTGTCTTTCAGTAGATTGCACCACCACTGGAGTCCACTACAGGCATTTTTTAATATTTATATGGGCCTCATTACGTCTCGTTGGGGAAATTAACCATCAAACTCAAGGATGATATTTAGTTTTCGATGGATAAGTGCTCGGTAATCATTCCTTTCAATAAGAAAATTAACCTGTGTGAGTTCAAGTTGTCTATTGTAGTGACTGAAAATAACAGTGAATATTCATCAGAGTTATGAGTAAGCCCTGTACTTGGGCTTTATCAAGGATGTTCCTTTCTTAAGTTCCACATATGCTTTATATGATAAATGAATGAGGGCAAAGGATTTTTTCTTCTTATTTTAGACCATCTTGGAACATGTTAGGTTTGGATATACTTACAGCTTTTAACATTGAGTTTGTTCAAATCTACACACTTGAAGTCAGTCCTACAGAAAAAAGTATATACAAATACAATCCCCATGAGTTACTTCAGGCTAAAGGGCTGAATAATGTATCAAATCGAGATCTAGTCGTTTCAAATTGCCTGTGATAAGCCAGTCCTCTGTCAGTAAAAGCATGTGATTTGGAGCGTGAGTTCTTGGCAGTGTCTTCCTTGTATATCACATGAGTGATTTGGAAGGCAGTGCCAGGCAAGCAGAGTTCAGATTATGGGCAAAGAAATTGACAGTTTTTATGTTATTTGGCACAGAATAAAAGTCCATCTTTTATGTTCATGAGGTCAAGATTGAAAAGGAAAATAGAATTTAATTGAAAATTGTAACCGATCAATATGTGAAAATAGTCTTATTTTCCATATGCCCATTCTTCACGCATGAGCTGGGGATAAACACAGACAAAACCACACTTACTTTCCTCTTATCCTAGAACATCTTGTGACATTCTCAGTTCTGTGCTCTGGGACATGTTTGTATCAAACACATGCTGATCCGCCATTTTATAAATGTCAGCGTGTAGTAGTAAATTACAGTTAAAGTGACAAACACAGCTCATTTAGCCAAAAAAGTGTGAGGTGTAATTAGCCCGAAGCCATTTTGGCATACGACTAGTGTTTTTAAATAACAGTACGCAGTTATTAAGAACACAGTACATGGGAAATCTATTATTTGTAGTACGTTTGACACAAGTGGACACTTAACACTGATATTTTAAACCAAAAAACAATCACTGTTTTCAGTTTCCTAAGGTGTCATTGTCTTAATCAATAAAAATATGCTATTTTTCATGTATTTACTGATGAATCACATGTTAAACCACACTGTCAGAAAGACTAAGGGGGGAACCAAAGTTTAGTTCCGTGTTTCTGGACGGCCCTCTTTTACTGTTACTATTCAAGCTAACTATTCAGCAGCAGCACATATTGTGTGCGTAATTACTATAAAAGTGAGTATTTGGTTGTGTTAATGTTTATCAATTGTATATAGTTGATGTTTATCCTTATCTTTGACAGTTAATGCACTGTATTCAGCTAAACTGCCGCGATCCTTTACTTATCGCTGTTTTCGCCGTCAACTAGCTTGTTCTAAAAATAGCTCCGTCATCGGCGCATATGTAGGTTACTAATGTAACCCGAGCTCTATACCGCATAAACTGTGCAATGTAGAAGTTTAGTAATGTGACTAATTCATGTTTACTGTCTTTCTGTTCCCAGATCACACACCCATATTACAAATTAAAGGACATTCTCAATTCAATCCAGTTTCCCCTGATTCTCTAACCGGAATCAACGGCCCATACTGTCCGCTCCAATCAGCGTTATTTCCCCTTGGCTAATGTGGATATTTCTACATTAAATTCTGGTCCTTCGAGCCGGATTGGAGCTACGCTTAAGCAGTATGGACCACGCAGCACCCATGGAAGAGGAACTTACCAGGCCCCAGAGAGAAGCCCGTCTACCCTCACATCTGATGGACTATGAAGTCAACTATGGCGTACACAGCTCACATCCTCCAAACGCTTCATCCAGCTACAGCAGCAAACACAGAAGCACCTCGAGGAGAGCCCACAGCTCTGTATCTGGCTTCAGCTCACGCTCAGGGAGACACACAGCTTACCCTATTGGTCATTACCCACAAGATGGTCTCTCTCCCATACAAGCTGCAATACTGGAAGAGAATGCTAAACAACTTGAACTTGTTAACCTCCGGAGATGGATGGAAGAGGATGTACAGGCAGAGCGGGAACTTCATCAACTACAGACCCAAGCTAAAGCTGCTCAACGAGCACAAGAGGAAGCCCTTCAAGCTAAAGAGGCCCTGAGCAAACGCCTCGACCAAAGCCGCAGACTCCAGCAGCTACAGACTGATGTTGAACTAGCCAAACTGGTCACGTCAATGCTCAGTACTAACAGCAACTCCTCGAGCCCCTATCGGCCTCAACCAGCGGCTACAGCTTCACCTGCGCAGCAGCAAAGTACTCTAAGTCAAGCAACAGAGTTAAACCCTGCATCGCACCCCACTCTCATCAACACAAACGCAGTGCAGCCAACACCGCCAATAGCATATTGCAAGTGGGAGCAGCCTCCGGCCATATCTTATCCCATCCAGGCTCCCTTACCAGCACCTGCGCCCTATCCTGGTCTACAACCACAACTTGGAGCAGAAATGCTAATTGCCTCTGCCTTTGGCATCCCCAAGCCTATGCTGCCTGTGTTTGAGAGCGGTCGTGAGAGTGACTTTTCCCTCCTGAAGATGGCACTGGATAGTCTGCTCAGTAACCACAGCCATCTCAGTGAGCAATACAAATACCAAGTGTTGCTAAGCCATCTGAAGCTGCCGAGCGCTCTTCAACTCGCAAAGGCATACATGCATCACTCAAGCCCGTATACCGCTGCACTCAACGCACTACAAGATAAGTATGGTCAACCAAGGCAGCTTATCCAGTCCGAGCTCAGCGCCATCCTAAACTCTCCTGCACTTAAGACAAGTGATGCCAACAGTTTTGACCTCTTTGCTCTGTCCATCCAAGCCCTAGTGGGTATGCTGAAAACTCTTGAAGGACACAACGGCGTGGAGCTCATGTGCGGGTCGCACGTTGACCGGCTGCTAAGTAAGCTGCCTCCTTCTTACCGTGACGGCTTTGTGGAGTATTGTCTTAACCGAGGGATTCTGCAATCAGGTTCAGACCGCACCTACACGCTTCCTGACCTAGCTGACTGGCTCCAAGTCAAGTCTCAAGCCAAACGCATTTCAAGTCGTGCCGCAGCCCTCTACCAGACTGAGTCAAGTAAACCAGCTAAATCTACAAAGAGCTTCCCCTCTACAACCTACAGAGAGCGGTCCACACCTGTGCTTCTCACAGTGAAGGAAGAGTCAACTCATGCTAAACCTGCCCAGTCCAAGCCGGCCTCAAAGTCACAGCCCTACTGTCCGCATTGCGACAACAAAGATCACTACCTGAACTCCTGTGATAACTTTAAGAAGCTCACACCCAATCAGATAGTCAGTTGGATCAAAGATGGAAACCGCTGCTGGAAATGTGGGCGCAGTCATGCGGTAGAGAGCTGCAACCTCAAACGGCCCTGCAAAGTGTGTAAAGAGCAACAGTTTCCTTTCAAGTCTCTCCTCTTTCCAAGCCCAATGAGAAGTATCTCATCTCCAATGCATTTTCAGCTGATGGACTATGCTTTGCGGAGCACAACTACCCTATCGCTGCTCTCCAGCGGGCTCACAGACACTTACAAGGCATCCCACTTCAAGCTGTCGACCGTGTGCATCCACTCATCCTAATTGGTTCGGATATGTGCCACCTCATCAGTCCCGTCATGCCAATTATACAAGGCTCTCCAGATGGCCCTGTTGCTGTCTGCACTCGTCTCGGCTGGTGCCTTCAAGGTCCCATGACTCCAATCCAAACAGCTCATAATCCGACCCAATGCCTGCATATTGCTACAGCTGCAGCCAACACGGAGTTACTCCAGCACGTGCAGCGCCTCTGGCAACTTGACACCCTGCCTTACTGTGAGAAAGCGGTAACCAGGTCTAAGCTTGACCAGCAAGCCCTCGACCTTCTCCAAACATCTACAGTTAGAATAGACAATGAGGATACCCTGCGCTATGCCACACCGCTCCTTCGCCGCTTTCCACCGATCCCTCTTCAAGCGCCCAAAGAAGCAGCACTGCCAAGTCTCCGCAGCACCGAACGAAGACCCAGTAAAGGCCGCCACCTATTGCTCAGAAATCCAGAAGCTCAAGGCAGCAGGCTATGTAGCAAGGATCTCACCTGAAGAAGCATGCAAGTCCACAGAGTCCTGGTACATCCCGCACCACATTGTGCACCATAACGGCAAGGACCGTATAGTCTTCAACTGCTCATTTCAATACAAAGGCCAAACTTTGAATGAGCAACTGCTTCCAGGGCCAACCCTAGGACCAACCTTGCTTGGCGTGCTTCTTAGATTTCGCCAGCACAGTGTGGCAATCAGCGGTGACATTCGAAGTATGTTTCACCAGGTACTCCTGCTTGCTGCTGACAAACCCATCATGAGCTTCTTGTGAAGAAATATGCAGCGAGAGGAGGAGCCCGACATCTATGAGTGGCAGGTCCTGCCTTTTGGGACCACCTGCAGTCCATGCTGTGCAACCTATGCTCTGCAGCGCCATGTCCAAGACTCTCAAGCCAACCCATCAGGTCTTGCCGAAGTAGTGACCCAGGCATTCTATGTTGACAACTGTCTCTACAGTACACCAGACTCTGCTCATGCCAAGGCCGTCGTGGATGGACTGTGCCAACTTCTCGCAGAAGGTGGTTTTGAGATCAGGCAGTGGGCAAGCAACCTGCCTTCAGTCATTGAGCACTTGCCCACCGAAGCTAGATCTGTCAGCAGTGAACTGTGGCTGTCCCGCGATAGCGCTGATCTGAACGAGTCCACACTTGGACTGCAGTGGAACTGCCTTGATGACACCATGGGTTATCGACACCGCCTACAAGAGCCTCTTCAACTCACGCTCAGAAACCTGTACAAGACTCTGGCAAGCCAATATGATCCATTGGGGTTCATAATACCATTCACAACTAGAGCAAAGGTTCTAATCCAGGACCTTTGGAAGCAAGACCTCAGCTGGGATGACCCAATCGAACACCAACAGCTTAAAGAGCAGTGGCTTGCCTGGGTCAAAGAGCTCCCCAATCTCCTTCAAGTGCAGTTCCCCAGAGCCTACATGCCTCCAAATGCTGATACTTCCACAGTGACCAGGGAGCTCCATGTGTTCTGTGATGCTTCGGAGAGGGCATACGGTTCAGTCGCTTACCTGCGAACCACTGATGACCAAGGTAATGTCCATATTGCCTTCATCCTAGCCCGTTCCAGAGTAGCCCCGAAGAAGTGCCTCTCCATTCCTCGCCTTGAACTCAGCGCAGCACTAACTGGTGCACAATTTGTCAAGCTTATTGAGACCGAGCTCACCATTCCAATCCACCAAGTCATCTGCTGGTCTGATTCCACCACTGTACTCCACTGGCTACAATCAGAGTCCTGCCGCTACAAGGTGTTTGTTGGAACGCGGGTAGCGGAAATCCAGACGTTGACCGACCTTACAAGCTGGAGGTATGTTGACTCGCCTCGTAACCCTGCAGATCACATAACCAGGGGCCTCACCTTGAAAGAGCTGCTGTGCCATTGCCAGTGGAGATTTGGTCCTACATTCCTCACTGAAACTCAAGACCGGTGGCCAACTATGCCTACCGCTGCTGCTGAACCTGATCAACGCGAACTAAAGAAAAGTGCCTTCATCGGAGTTGTTACAGTGCCACCTAGCCCCCAGCTTCCTGACTCCAGTAAGTTCCACACCTGGACAGAATTAGTTCGAGCCACTCAGCAGTCCCGTCACGGGGCGGCTACGCCTGAAGTCAATATCGAAGCTTCAGACTTCATTGCAGCTGAAAGAGCCCTGCTAGTTCAAGCCCAAGTTGAGTCCTTCCCGGCAGAAGTTAAAGCACTCAAGACCCTTCGTCCAATTCCTACAGATAGCAGGCTCAGTTCCCTCGCTCCAGAGTACGAGCAAGCGACTGGTCTAATCCGAGTTGGTGGCAGGCTTCGACGGGCGGCTGACCTCGAAACTGAAACCATCCATCCAATTGTTTTAGACTCAAGACACCCTATCACCAAGTTGCTTATCAAAGACTGCGACGAACGGCTCCACCACCCGGGTGCTGAACGTGTCCTTGCAGAGTTGCGACGCCAGTACTGGATCCTAAGAGGACGTGAGGCTATCCGCAAACACCACTGCCGTGAATGCCAATTTTGCCGTGCCAAACCCCAAACTCCAAGAATGGCAGATCTCCCATCGGCAAGACTGCGGCTCTACAAACCACCATTCTACTCTGTGGGAGTTGACTGCTTCGGTCCATTCCTTGTGAAGACTGGTCGCCGCCAAGAAAAAAGATGGGGCATTCTATTCAAATGTATGACAACAAGGTGCCTTCACTTAGATCTACTTGAAGGCTTGGACTCTGACACTTTCCTGCTTTGCCTCCGCTGCTTTGTTGCCCGTCGTGGGAAGCCATTTGAGATACTCTGTGACAATGGCACAAACTTCACTGGTGGCTGTCGGGAACTTCAAGAGGCCTTTCAAGCCATGAACCCTCAACTCCAAAAACATCTTGCAGAACATAGAATCAAGTTCCGGTTCAATCCCCCAGCTGCTCCCCACTTTGGAGGGACGTGGGAGAGGGAGATAAAGGCTTCCCTTAGAGTCATTCTAAAGGAGCAAGTTGTTCCTGAGCCGGTCCTGCGCACCCTACTCATCGAGGTGGAAGGCATCCTGAACTCCAAGCCACTTGGATATGTCTCAGCCGATGTCGCAGATCCTGACCCGGTAACACCCAACATGCTGCTTATGGGACGCAAAGATTCGTCACTTCCACAAGCTCTCTACGACAGTGAAGACCTGCTGGGAAGACGCCGATGGAGACACAGGCAGGTGCTCGCCGACAACTTCTGGTCATCCTTCATCCGCCAGTACCTACCTGGTCTACAAGATCGACGAAAGTGGAAGACTGACGTGAAGGAGCTCCGCGTTGGACAGGTGGTCCTCATTGTAGATCCTCGCTTCCCGAGAGCATCCTGGCCCGTGGGCACAGTGACAGAGACATTCCCTGCACCAGATGGTCGGGTACGTACAGCGGCCGTGAAGGTGAGAGAGAAGACCTACACCCGTCCGGTCGTCAGGCTGATTCCTGTTCCTCCGCTGGTGGAAGAAGACGACAGCGCTCCTGATAGTCTTTCTGGTGATGGACAATTATCCTGACTGACAATTGGGGGCGGCTGTGTCAGAAAGACTAAGGGGGGAACCAAAGTTTAGTTCCGTGTTTCTGGACGGCCCTCTTTTACTCTTACTATTCAAGCTAACTATTCAGCAGCACCACATATTGTGTGCGTAATTACTATAAAAGTGAGTATTTGGTTGTGTTAATGTTTATCAATTGTATATAGTTGATGTTTATCCTTATCTTTGACACTTAATGCACTGTATTCAGCTAAACTGCCGCGATCCTTTACTTATCGCTGTTTTCGCCGTCAACTAGCTTGTTCTAAAAATAGCTCCGTCATCGGCGCATATATAGGTTACTAATGTAACCCGAGTTCTATACCGCATATACTGTGCAATGTAGAAGTTTAGTAATGTGACTAATTCATGTTTACTGTCTTTCTGTTCCCAGATCACACACCCATATTACAAATTAAAGGACATTTTCAATTCAATCCAGTTTCCCCTGATTCTCTAACCGGAATCAACGGCCCATACTGTCCGCTCCAATCAGCGTTATTTCCCCTTGGCTAATGTGGATATTTCTACATTAAACACACATTTATCAGGCAGATCCAGAAACAGCCCAACGCTTGAGCCTCTCTTTCCTCCTGATTCACACAGGACTGACACAGTTAAAACTTTTCACACTGGAATATGTGATATGTGTCTCTAAATAATGTACAGACTTCCTGCTGATTACAAGACATTATTTTGTCACTTAATGCTCTGGTTTGGGATTGGGAAAGGACTAGTGCTTTGAACCAGTTGAAGAATGGATGGAAATAGAACAGTGCAGACAATGAGACGCAGAGGCAGAAGTAGTGCAGCGACGTCAGCGAGGAGAGGATGAAAGAAACTACGCAACTTATGAGAATACAAGTGTTTCAGTTCAGCTAAAAAAGGCCAGTTACATCCAGGATTTCCCTTCAAGTCTCCCCTGAAATATCCCATGAATATTCCATTGGCAGCTTTCCAGACAGATCGCGTAGGGAATAAAGCCACGGCGCACACTCAGCGGGCATATGCAGTTATTATTACTTTCTTGCAATGTATTATTTGGGCAAAGGAACTGCAACGCAATCGCCAGCGAAAAATGTAGCAGCCTCAGTGCATTTCCTGGTTTTAAGCAACACCCAACCAATAGGGGGCAGCAAAATGTCCATTGCCAAGCGTTACTTACACATTAGTTACATGTTTTATAGTATATTGTCAGTTTATAAACATTCAATGTGGGCATTTTGGCAAACAAGGTATGGATTTGAGCTTCATGTTTAAAGCTGATATTGTGAGAACTTTTCTTTTCTTTTGAATGGTTAACTTAACTGCTATTGCGACTGTATTCATTTTTCATAACTCTGAAACCCATGCTGTATCTTGCATTAGGCCGTTCGAGAAAAGTCTGGTTATAGTGTAAATTATGTACAATTGTGGATAATTCCATTCCAAGATAAGGAAAGGAATCGTGCCCCTGCATTTCATCCATAAACCAATGTCGCTGTGGAAACTCATCAGGAGCAGTGCAGCGCCCGTCGACCCATCTCCAGATTCCGAGTTCGGATCGGTCAGGACCACCAGGAGGATGAGTCTGTTGTGCGTGCTTTCAAGTCTGCCACGATCGTACTTTTGCTTCCAAATTTTCAGATTGTACATGCATTGCACTTTTCCGGTATCACCGTCTGAATTTGCAGCGCTACATGTGTTCCTACATTATCAGCTCCTCCACAGCGGCGCCATCGTATACGGAGGCAGTTTCCCCCCCAAAAACCCGGCTCTCTATTTGCTCCTCGGTGAGATGTGCATCGACTGCATGTTTGAAGTCCCCCAATCTTATCTGACAAGCCGAGCGGCAAAAATCAGACACGGGAGGAGCTGCGTGAGCCGGCAGATTTACAGATATTTCTCTTTTGGTCTCGCGGACTAAATTATACAGGCTTAAAAAAATCTAAATTCAGCCCTTTTTGTACCGAGAGAGACAAAGGCTTTGCTGTCCTTAGAAAGCTCTGATAAGAGAATGACATCATCTCCCTTCCTCGTTCTGCCCCGTGTCACAATTGGTCCGATCGGAGATGGCTGAAGCTGAGCAGAACCATTTTGGGACGCCATGCAGGGAAAGGCGAGATTAAAATCGCGGATGTATTTGCGTCGTTGTGTATAATCGTATCTTTGACAAACAGCTGCGGTCTTCAAATAGTGTGCGTCAAGCCTAGTGGGCAAAGGAATAAGTAACAGGCCCAAAGAGTATTTTCGCCTCATCTCGTACCTCAAATGCGTGTGTGCGTGTGAAAAAAGCTGACAAGATGTAAAAAGGCTGATGCAGACGGCTAATTCTTGGGGGATGAAAACTTCCAACTCATCAAAGGGGCACATTTTGAAGTCTGTATCCTCAAAGGGCCACAGGAGACAGGGAAAGCTCCAGCAGTGTGCAAAAGAAAAAACACATCAGGTGGAGACAGATCATTTATCACAAGTATTGTAGTTTCATGATGGAGCCGTGAATGGTAACAATCGGAAACAGCTTGATTTTTTGCAATATGTTTAAAAAGGGGCGGGTGTTATGTTCCTGATGAGCATCACATAAGACTGATGTGATTATGTGGTGACAGTCGCAGCACGGATCAGAAACACATGACGAAGTATTTCACACTTGGCACAAATGTAGTCACATCTAGAGCATTAAAAGGTGGGATTTGTGGATTTGAAAAGAGTCATATCGACAGAAATGCTCTCTAGGCTTTCATCAGCCTTATAAACAAATACTGATATATTAGTCTTGCTTAGACAAAAGCTAATTTAAAATGGACTGAGGCAAAAAGGGAAATGTAATTGGATTATTAATAAGGTTAATTAAGGAGATTCATTTATTATTTCAAAATGCCCCAGAATGCATTTTTACAAACTTGAAGCAAATTAGTTTCATACGCTGATGATGTTGATGGTCCACAATTTTGAGCTCTGCATTTATAATAAATCACACTTCAAGCTCAGATTGACAGAAAAGCTTCACTTCTGGTCAGATGATTCACAGACAAAATCACTTTAAACAGAAAAGTGATTTACAGTAAAGAAACATCTTTTCAGGAAAAATATATTCTATTTTTTTATAGATTCCCCCCAATACCTGATATGCTGATCAAATGAGAAGTATACTGTATATAAATATTAGTATTTTATTACTATTATGAGTATACAAAACCATTCAAAAACAAACCAAAAACATAATAATCATGTTTTACATTTATTGGCCAATATTCCTTTCAGATGCATTTTACTGTTTGGTATTGAAGTATTCATAAAGTCATGACATTCATTCCATAATTTTGCTCCACGAGGGAGATGAAGAGTTTTTGCGTGTTTAGTTTGATAAGAATGAACTTGACATTTCTTGAAAAGTAGTTACTAAAGGTATAAAGGATTTTACCACGTTTCATCACAGTAACAAAGGTACATATTTGATAAATATTCATTTCATAAATATTGAATAGGCTTAATAATTAAAAAAAAGTGGGAGCATCGTAGTTAGATAATGTGGCCAGGTGAACAAAAGCCTTCTGTAAAAGTGTTTTTTTTAGATAACTTGGTAAATTCAAGAACAATACAAAGTTTACATTACAGCACCGTGAACATAACTTCTAATTCTTTTAATATGCCAAGAGACTGCACAGTTTTATCTCACCAAAGTCATTCGTCAACAAGCTGAACACCCAAAAAACGGGTCGATGAAACTTCTATACACATTATTGTTATGGAATCACATTTATATTTCTTATAACTTAGCAAATGTATATTTTTTTACTTTCAAAGATGAACTTTTTGAAACCAAGTTGAACACTATTAGGTCCTCATTACCTCTTTCTATAAGTGTGGTCAGATCTTTGTGAGACAGGTGTCGTCTGCAAACACAAGAGTAGCTTTACTTTATTAATGACTGTCTGGTTTGGGATCTCTTTGGCTTGTTCGTTACATTTCTGTACAAAATTATAGAGAGCATAAAGAGAGAAATGTTCCATAGTGAGAGAGGGTTCTGCTCTCACTTGTTCAAAGTGCCTTCTGGGATACAATGGTCAAATGAGGCGGCTCAGAGCCATGATTGGTGAAAAATAATTAGTGGCCAGCAGGCCTGTTAGATCAGCAGCATGAGACCTCAGTGAAATGAGGCTCTGTGAGCTCTGCGGCGCTTTCTTCTAGTAAAGCATAGCTGCTAAGAGGGTGTTTTACTCAGGTCTTGCGTCTAAGCTTTGTGGACACTGCACAATGGTGTTTCAGACTGAAAAGAATGAAATAAAGTGCAGTTTGCAGTGCAGTTGATCTCAGAGAAGTGAGGGTCAGCAATTCAACAAATTTGAAGTTAAGTTTGAGCTCTGCCAGTTAAAAAATCAAGTCTGTTTCAGAGGCAAGTCCAAATCATCTGAAGAAACCGAGCCTAAAGTATTCGAGCAAAATTGCAATATTTGCATCACTGTCTGACGCTGAAAGACTTTCAGATGAAACAGAGTACTCAAAACAGTTACATATGATCAGAAAAGAAATTTAGCATTTATTCATTATTCACACAACTAAAAATGTGGCGCTCATAACTGAAGAGACAACAAAGAGACATTAAACTGGAATATCAACTTTGATTGAGGGTTCACAGCCCCAACGAAAACAGGACGAAACAAGGACTAGAACAGAACCAAAGTCCACACCAGGGCTCAAATACACTCCATTCAGGACCAAATCATGATGAAATGTGTCAACTATAATCTTTAACTACTCCCCCTTTATGGTTTTTTATTACGCTGAATTTCCAAGGCTAATTGATAAACACGGGTGTTTTTTCATAGAAAATAACCCTGCCACAAAAGATGTAAATGTACTTTTTAACTGAAATGAAATACATTTGACTTTCCTTCTGAACTCAGCAGGTTGAAGGACTGATCCAAGACTGCAAAACTAATGCATAGAAATAGTTGAAATTGTTAATGCTAATGGTAAATATACTAGGTGCTCTAAATTGTTTTCAAGTTTTTAATGAACTGAAATTGTGAACCTCTACAGACCTTACAACTGCAGCTAATGTTGAAGGACAGAAAGTGAAAAGAAGACTTTTCCATTAGCACATCACTGTGTAAGTGTAAAAGTTTTATTCTATGTCTTTAGTTTACTCAGTATATAACAGCTTAGCAACCACAAATTAAATTAAGAGATGTTTTTCCTGGAACATATTATGATGTTAATTTTTATGTTTGTTACTCATTATTCCCCAACAGTTTATTAAAAAAACAAAACAAAAAACATTTCCAGTTATTCACATCAATTGACTATCACTCGGTCTCCTGCTCCATTGTTAAAATAATAAATAAATAAATAAGAGCATACACATTGTTAGTGCTGATAAGCTCCACTGGACCGCCGTGTATTTTTCTATTTAAATGTGAATTATGAATTATTCTTTGTCTAATCTGTTATGTCTGCAATCCAATTCTTACATTTGTCAAACAATCAGTTTATATTCCCCACAATATGTTAAACATTATTCTGCTTTTCGATGCTGCTAAATAGCAGATGTTTTGCTCGCAGTTACAGCGACAAGGCGGTTAACAAATAAATGAATAACAATAATAGCAGCTTGCAGTCGCTAAGGGAATTCATTCTCATTTTATTTTCTGTGGATGCTTCTGGCTGACTAATGTGTTCCATTATAAAGTGCTTCACCTGTGAAACTCAGAAATCGTCAAAAAGACCATTTATACAGAAATGGAGATTGAGAGTTTAAGTGCATTCTAATTCTAAATAACACAAACCACAGTAATCTGAGCTTTTTGAAAACATCTGAAATAGTATTGATTTTGTGATTTATTTTTAGAGCCAAATTTGTATACAAAGTCATTCAAAGTGCTTTGCAGAACAAGAAAGAAGTATTAGTAAATAAAAACATTGTAATAATGAAAAAATGTACTTTAAGAATATAGATCAAATATCTGTCACTGTTTTTAGCCTAGAGTCCTGACTCTGGCACCAGCAGGAGGCCGGTCCATGTTTAGTCCTGACTCTGGCACCAGCAGGAGGCCGGTCCATGTTTAGTCCTGACTCTGGGCACCAGCAAGAGGCCGGTCCATGTTTGGTCCCGACTCTGGCACCAGCAGGAGGCCGGTCCATGTTTAGTCCTGACTCTGGCACCAGCAGGAGGCCGGTCCATGTTTAGTCCTGACTCTGGCACCAGCAGGAGGCCGGTCCATGTTTAGTCCTGACTCTGGGCACCAGCAGGAGGCCGGTCCATGTTTAGTCCTGACTCTGGCACCAGCAGGAGGCCGGTCCATGTTTAGTCCTGACTCTGGGCACCAGCAAGAGGCCGGTCTATGTTTGGTCCCGACTCTGGCACCAGCAGGAGGCCGGTCCATGTTTAGTCCTGACTCTGGCACCAGCAGGAGGCCGGTCCATGTTTAGTCCTGACTCTGGCACCAGCAGGAGGCCGGTCCATGTTTAGTCCTGACTCTGGCACCAGCAGGAGGCCGGTCCATGTTTAGTCCTGACTCTGGCACCAGCAGGAGGCCGGTCCATGTTTAGTCCTGACTCTGGCACCTGCAGGAGGCCGGTTCATGTTTAGTCCTGACTCTGGCACCAGCAAGAGGCCGGTCCATGTTTAGTCCTGACTCTGGCACCAGCAGGAGGCCGGTCCATGTTTAGTCCTGACTCTGGCACCAGCAGGAGGCCGGTCCATGTTTAGTCCTGACTCTGGCACCAGCAGGAGGTCTGTCCATGTTTAGTCCTGACTCTGGTACCAGCAGGAGGCCGGTCCATGTTTAGTCCTGACTCTGGGCACCAGCAGGAGGCCGGTCCATGTTTAGTCCTGACTCTGGCACCAGCAGGAGGCCGGTCCATGTTTAGTCCTGACTCTGGCACCAGCAGGAGGCCGGTCCATGTTTAGTCCTGACTCTGGCACCAGCAGGAGGCTGGTCCATGTTTAGTCCTGACTCTGGCACCAGCAGGAGGCCGGTTCATGTTTAGTCCTGACTCTGGCACCAGCAGGAGGCTGGTCCATGTTTAGTCCTGACTCTGGCACCAGCAGGAGGCTGGTACATGTTTAGTCCTGACTCTGGCACCAGCAGGAGGCCAGTCCATGTTTAGTCCTGACTCTGGGCACCAGCAGGAGGCCGGTCCATGTTCAGTCCTGACTCTGGCACCAGCAGGAGGCTGGTCCATGTTCAGTCCAGACTCTGGCACCAGCAAGAGGCCGGTGGATATAAGGAGGATTCTACATGATGTAGAGCTTTCTGGTACTTTTTCAGACCGAATCAAAACCAAAATTACCAAATTACACTGCATTTCAATACGCAAATCTCTTTAATGGAAGTTAATGCCGGGGTGCCAGGCAGAGAGAGACCCTTAATGCCGGGGTGCCAGGCAGAGAGAGACCCTTAATGCCGGGGTGCCAGGCAGAGAGAGACCTTTAATGCCGGGGTGCCAGGCAGAGAGAGACCCTTAATGCCAGGTTGCCAGGCAGAGAGAGACCCTTAATGCCGGGTTGCCAGGCAGAGAGAGACTTTAATGCCGGGGTGCCAGGCAGAGAGAGCCCCTTAATGCCGGGGTGCCAGGCAGAGAGAGACCCTCAATGCCGGGGTGCCAGGCAGAGAGAGCCCCTTAATGCCGGGGTGCCAGGCAGAGAGAGACCCTTAATGCCGGGGTGCCAGGCAGAGAGAGACCCTTAATGCCGGGGTGCCAGGCAGAGAGAGACCTTTAATGCTGGGGTGCCAGGCAGAGAGAGACCTTTAATGCCGGGGTGCCAGGCAGAGAGAGACCTTTAATGCCGGGGTGCCAGGCAGAGAGAGACCTTTAATGCCGGGGTGCCAGGCAAAGAGAGACCCTTAATGCCGGGGTGCCAGGCAGAGAGACCCTTAAGCCGGGGTGCCAGGCAGAGAGACCCTTAATGCCATGGTTCCAGGCAGAGAGAGACCTTTAATGCTGGGGTGCCAGGCAGAGAGAGACCTTTAATGCCGGGGTGCCAGGCAGAGAGAGACCTTTAATGCTGGGGTGCCAGGCAGAGAGAGACCTTTAATGCCGGGGTGCCAGGCAGAGAGAGACCTTTAATGCTGGGGTGCCAGGCAGAGAGAGACCTTTAATGCCGGGGTGCCAGGCAAAGAGAGACCCTTAATGCCGGGGTGCCAGGCAGAGAGACCCTTAAGCCGGGGTGCCAGGCAGAGAGACCCTTAATGCCGGGGTGCCAGGCAGAGAGAGACCTTTAATGCTGGGGTGCCAGGCAGAGAGAGACCTTTAATGCCGGGGTGCCAGGCAGAGAGAGACCTTTAATGCTGGGGTGCCAGGCAGAGAGAGACCTTTAATGCCGGGGTGCCAGGCAGAGAGAGACCTTTAATGCCGGGGTGCCAGGCAGAGAGAGACCTTTAATGCTGGGGTGCCAGGCAGAGAGAGACCTTTAATGCTGGGGTGCCAGGCAGAGAGAGACCTTTAATGCTGGGGTGCCAGGCAGAGAGAGACCTTTAATGCTGGGGTGCCAGGCAGAGAGAGACCTTTAATGCTGGGGTGCCAGTCAGAGAGAGCCCCATGACACATTACCTCCCCCGTCACTCTCTCTTACCTGGGATGCAGCAAGTGAGAAAGGAGCAGCTCAAACACACACAGATTATGGTTCTGGAGAAGAGTTCTGTGTTCCCACTCGCTATGAGCACCCTCAGAACTATTCATCAGTCTTTATTTTACAAAATACAATTTAATATTTGTGGAGAGATTATCATGATCTGAACAAAAAGCCCAAACTATCACCATCAAGGCAACATAAAACACAGGTTCAGCCGTTTTCCTGACAGGACGGTGTGCCGCTGTGTTTCCTGTCATATTGAAGGCACAGAGAGAATATCTACAGCTGTTGCAAGGGCAAAAGAAAGGGACTGTTGGGACGGGGACCCCAAGACAAACCTGATCATTTAACTAATTAAAAAGATAATGACCACAACCACCACCACTGTCTGGATAGACCAAGTTATGTGAGACTATAATAGGTCTAAATGTTATATTGTACTTAATAGTTCAGCTGGAGGGTGATGAGCTGCTAAAATGACACATATGAGTGCAGTAATAAGTCTGATAACAAAAGGGTATGGGGGGGCCCAGTATAAAATGCTTTCAAGGGGCCCAGAGTTTATAGCGACACCCCTGCATCCAGGCACTCCTTGTCTGCTCATGAAGGGCCTCGATGTTTTGGCAGCTCAGGCCCTGGGACAGCGAGTTGCCTTAGACAGTGAAACCTGACGAAGAATTATCCATGTAACCGATGCCTCTTATTTATCATAACCACTTAAACAAAATACACTTATTGATAACCCAAATATAGCAGCCTCTTGTCACATCAATAAACAAATCTGCATTGGACTGCCTCGGACTAATTAATCAGATTCATCATTCTATTACTGCCCCCTACTGGTCACACATAGTTCACTTGGTAATGCGACAGATTCAGCTCACACTTGAGTCAATGCGTACTGTAATTTTTAATAATTTAGTAGTAATAAATCAACCGCAATGTATAAAACAGTACAGACAGACTCAATTTGATAATAATGAAAACAAAGCAATAAAGTGACAGATAAAATTCCGGCAAGCGAGAACAAGTAGCAACTAAGCAGTTTTATAACCAAGCAGTAGCAGTAGTAGTAGTAGTAGTAGTAGTTGCTGTTGTTGTAATAGCAGTAGTAGTAGTAGTAGTAGTAGTAGTAGTTGCTGTTGTTGTAATAGCAGTAGTAGTAGTAGTAGTAGTAGTAGTAGTAGTAGTAGTAGTAGTAGTAGTGGTAGTGGTAGTAGTAGTGGTAGTAGTAGTAGTAGTTGCCGTTGTTGTAATAGCAGTAGTAGTAGTAGTAGTGGTAGTAGTAGTAGTAGTAGTAGTAGTAGTGGTAGTAGTAGTAGTTGCCGTTGTTGTAATAGCAGTAGTAGTAGTAGTAGTGGTAGTAGTAGTAGTTGCTGTTGTTGTAATAGCAGTAGTAGTAGTAGTAGTAGTAGTAGTAGTGGTAGTAGTAGTAGTAGTGGTAGTAGTAGTAGTTGCCGTTGTTGTAATAGCAGTAGTAGTAGTAGTAGTGGTAGTAGTATTAGTAGTGGTAGTAGTAGTAGTTGCCGTTGTTGTAATAGCAGTAGTAGTAGTAGTAGTAGTGGTAGTAGTAGCATGAGCTTGTATGGAGGACTGGGGGAGACAGTCTGCGGTGAGTAAAGGTTAATTGTTGCGTGACCATATGGAGAGCACTCACCTTTGACCTCTCTGTGCACGCATTTGGCTCTTGCTCATTGGTTGGCAGAAAAAAATGTATAATTAATCTGAATACGCCCTCAGAGACGTCCTTGACATTGAGCTCTGCAGCCTCACACTGTGTCACTTAAGGACCCCGAGTGGAGAAGACGCTTCCTTGCTGTTTTCTAAAATGACTGAACCCGTGTGCACTTGTTTAGACAGATTTGAAATGCAGTGGTCGGGACGTTGATTTGCCGTGAGTTTTGCACCAGATGCCCATTCTGAGGCAACACACAGGCCATTTTGAATTCAAGTTTTACCTAAAATAATGGCGATAATGATGATGAATCGTTTTTTTCACAATAGCTTAGGAAAATTGTGCTTTTAATGAAACCCAACGATTATTGTTGTCATTTGAAAGGACTTTAAAGATGCTTTTCCTGCACCTTTTACCACCTTAAAACCTGACCAAGACAACCATTCTTTAAGCTGTCCAAATGTATTGCTCACTTACATAATGCATTCAGAGCAACACAATGATTTACTGCAATGACTTTATAAGTGCTTCTTTTTTTTCTTCAACAAATTTCAGAAGCAAAAGTGAAGTTTACCAGCACGGTAAACATTAGAATACTAACAGCACGCTTTCTACTCTTTGACCCTTAACACTGCCTTTACAAAATATGCAGATTTTACTTTATTATATGAAAAAAATCAAGTACAGACCATTTAAGATATAAGTTGTGGACCCAATTCCTAGCAAATAATGATAAGGTTAATCATTTGCGGATCATAAGGCTATTTCTTTTAAAAGCAGTGAGAGTTATACAGATCCATGCCCTCCAAGTGAAATCAAGACATTATTATTATTATTATCTCTAACTCTACAGTATAACGTGAATGCAACCTCTTAGGATTGAAGTGGAAATCAATCAAAGTACAATAAAAGAAGTGGTAAAGTTTCTTGTTTATCCAGTGTTGAAATAAACCCAGACTGTCTCTCTATGACAAAACTCTAGTATGTGCTGCTGAGGTGTTGTTAATCCCTGTGGCTCGGCCCGGGTCACGTCTGCTGTCCCGTTGCTGTGGAGACGTGAAGAAAGTGCCTATGGAAGGTCTTTGTGGAGGCGAGTAATTAGTCCCCCGCTTGCCGGACTGCAGATTGACATTTAAGTGTGATTATCTGCTCCTGGTCCAGTCTCTTGTGCGTACATGAGTGGATACATTCTTTCAGAGCCGACTCAGTGTTCGCCCGATGTCCAGATGACTTCTCCCTCTTCTGCTTGAGATGATAATGTGATTTGACCAGACTTGACGGTTACTATGACATGGTATTATGTCAGTACTGCTGTCCGGACTCAAACGCCAGCCGACTCACTCACTCAAACAGACCAGCACTTCATTGTCTGTTATGTCGTCATTTATGGAGCTGTCGTGTTCATTTATGTAAAAATGGTCCAGTTTTGTGTGCAAAATATGGTTCTAAAATTCTTCTTTCTGTGTTTGGACAATTTGAACTATGGTAATTGGTTCTTCCCTGTCAATGTTCACTGTATAATAATCCAAATAAAATTGAGGGAAACCACAATACATTCTGTTTAATCCGACTTTAGTGTCGACTTGAGAAAGGAATAAACATAGTTTTGGAGGAAAATAATGTATTCGATGTGAATTTGTTAGACTGACTGGAGCAGATGTTGTGTAAAAGTTCTGAAACAAACCAACACGTCTTTGCACATGAATTAAGATTTATTTTGTCAGCACGGTGTACTCCGGTAAGTGAGTGTTAAACATTAGTGAGTAAATTTAGGAAGAAATAAACCTCCAATTAGGGCTAGACAACTTTGAATGTTAAAAAATAAGCGATGTCCTCACGAGTGCTAGAGTCGTGCAGAGGGACAGGGGACTCTGGAAGTTTATTCACCATCAGACAGGGAGTTGAATACTCAATTTGTGCCAGTATTTGCTATTCAAGCCTGACTATGCCTCCGCACAAGGGCGTTTCAATAGAAGCTGCGAATTTAATAAGAAGTGCAAACCGCTTCTGTGAGACGTGTTGACCAAGGAAGCTTATCATGTTAGAGAAGGCCACAGTCTGTAACAGTTTGAACACATCGAGCGGCGACGGTGATCGAACTGGAGGTGTCCTTGTTGTGACTGTGCAGAGGATGAACAACAGCTGATATAACATAAAGAAATATACAATAATACAAATGAAGGTGGTGTAATGCGTCGTGGGTTTGCTTTGCTGTCCAGAATGTGTAAATTACAAGTTGGATTTGATTTTTTTCTTATGATAAACGAAATAAAATAGCCCTCAATTAAAATTCCTTGAACATAAACATCACAGACTTTTAATCACTTCCATTTAACGCAAAGTCTGAACTCTGCTTTACACAACATGCTTTTATTGACAGGAGATTAGCTGTTGACTTCTCGTTTAAAAAAGGCACACATTTGCCCACGCACAATCATTCAATTAAAGTTAAAATAGTGTTAGTCACACGGAGCAGCCTGTCGCTTTAGGTTGTTATAGAAAGGACATACTTCACAGAAACTTGCATCCGTTTTTGGTTTTCTTTTAATGATGCATGTTAAAATAAATAAATAAATAAGTGTTTCCTCTAATGGTTTGTATTGTTAAATGTTGTGGCTTGTGGGACATCATTGTGCAGTGTTTTGATAGCGTTCATCCTGAGGCCAATTTAGCAGAGTGTGGTTGACATGTCTGTAGATTTTATCACTGGAGAAAGCCCTCAGCCTTGGCATAAATGATGTGTGTGTGCGTGTTTGTGTGTCTCTTAGCATTAGCACCAAAGCTAAATGTGCGAAAGCTGTCAGACAACATCAGGAGCTGAAAATAGATGATTCCCGCGGGAGAGAGGAGACGGGACGGAGCGGGCGGGACAGAGGAGATGCTTTCTGCCTCTGCCGAACAAAAGGTGCAAATCTGTGAGTGACAGTGATTAATTATAAATTAGAGACAACACGCAAACAAAACACGCGTTCACCAGATTTTACAGCGGAAATGCCATGTCTATTTAGGGAGCAAGTGTAACGCAGAGCAAACGTAATGATCCACAAACATAATACAATTTTATGTATTAAACCCACAAACTATCATTTCCCACAAACGCAGTAGTGACTTCATTATACATCTACATTTCCCACTATAAAATCAGTAAATATGGTTCTGATCCATGTTTCAAACTTGGTTCAGGTCTAGAACTTTTTTGTCTTGTGTTGTGGTTAGAACGTGGTAGGAATATAATACTGGTCAGGACCTTGTAGTAAAGGTTAAAGTCGCTTTGTTGTCCCGGCAGTGAAAGTCGTCCTCTGCATTTGACCAATCCTCTAATGCCGCTGAGACAAACGGTCAAGAGCAGTGGACCCATCTCCAGATCAGGCTCAGGTAACTTTATTCGGTAAAGATATAAAGCGCCACACATCAGGTGGAGGCGTCGACGAGAGAGTCGTCGCAAAAGAAATATACGCTCAGCACAGACGTGTGCAGTTTGCAGAAAGCGCGCAGATATGGGAACAAATCAATCTAAAAGTGAGTGTGTCCATCCCGGAGACACCTGTCATGCTGTAATGTCAAATAAATATGGGAAGGAGCGTCTGGAATGACTGCCAATGTGGTTCGATAAATTTGGATTTGGCTAGGTGTTTTTTTTTATTGTAATTTTTTATTTTGTGAATTTTATTGTATTTTTGTTTCTGTAATTTCTTTGTGATTTGAATGCATTTTTCCTGCTGTCTGAAGCACTTTGAATTGCCTTGTGTATGAAATGTGCTCTACAACTAAACTTGCCTTGCCTTTATTTACACCCGCAGGTTGGATTTGTTTGCAGTTGGAGGTAGCTTCCATACATAATTATACAAGAAAACAGACATAAGCTCTCAGGTCACAAAAAAATACAAAGGCCACAAGTGCTGGTCATTTTAACCTTAGGAGGATGTTTACAATGTTATCATCACTACTGCACAGTGCTGCGTCTTTTAATATTCCTACTGCTGTTATTGCTTTCTGCTACTGTGCAACTGCTTTTACTATTGCACTTTTCCCCACAAGATGTACTTTAGAACTGTGAATTGGCCTATTTGTGTATTTTCTTCTGGAGTCCTCCTGATATCCAAATTATTTCTACAAAACAAAGGCTCGTGTCTGTGTGAGAGTTATTGGATTGCCTCGAGAGAGGAGAAAGGGAACGGCTGTAGTTGTGTTTTACAGGAGGCATTGAAAAAAGCCTCGGCGCTGGAGGGTCAAGGAAAACCCACATCCATTAGAACTGATTCGTTGTACAGTAAGTGAAGTCCCATAATGATTTTCCTTCAAAAGATCCTTGCAACCGAGACTCACCTGTGAGCGGACTGCATTGTGCTTTATCTATAATGAAAAATGTTTCAGTTTTACATGCAGTTTATGTTTGTGGAATGTATCACCTTGTACGGTAGTTTTTTTTGGTCAGATACTTATTTAAAAAAAAAAAACTCTCAAAATTAAAAAACGAGGAATAACAAACACGTTTTAACATCCAGACATTTAAACAGCTGTAGACATTTACAGTACAAACGAAAATTGTTCCATTGTAGATTTCTCTCAGCACTTTTCTTCACGTTGTGCGATGGAAAGGCACCTTGAGCCAAACCTAATGCAGCAAATCTTTATTGTGAGTTCCTTCTGGTAAGGTATTGATCATAAAAACATATATAGGTACTTCACATTCCTTTACTTTTTCAATAAAGTTTGATTTTTCTTTGCCCATGTGAATTTGTTGGATTAATATTTAGGATAGAACAACTTTTCTTCACTCCAATGATGATATCTCATTTTCTTCAAGGTAAAATTCAAAGTTTCAAAAATTTGACTGAAAACTCACTGGTATCGGGTTGGATTTATACTGCAATACTCATTTCAAAACACAATGTATTTGTTTATTGTTAATCGAAAAGCAGGTTGAATTGGTTAATTGATCTGTATTTGTTTAACCAACTTTGTAGAAAAGTACAGATTGAACATCGAGCAAGAGCAGCCTTGGATTTATTCAGGCTGAAACTATCTTTGTTTAGATTACTCAAAACATAGAATGCAATTGGAAAGCAAAAAATAAACAGGAATACATTTCTAGATAATCAAAGTAGCAAAGATTTCTGTCAAATAAGACATGAAAAGTAAATATAATACAAACATCTGGAGTGTGGGGAAATACAGTGCAAATATGAAAATGTTTTCTTTACCATGGCATAAGAGTGAGTTGTTTTATGAATGCAGTGTCTGTTTCTGCTGTTGTGTTTGCAAAGAACGCAAAGAACTTCAATGTAAATATTTATGGAAATGTGTTTTTATTATAGTCTGTGTGATGTGAATGAATAAGCCAAAGACACATTTCTGCCATCACTGCGAATGACACACATTCTGTTCTATTCTATCATTTACACATGGTCATTTATTCTTCATTCATTTTCAGTCTGTTTTTCTGTCTTATGACTTCTTCTCTAAATAAAACAATATTTATATCCCTGTCTTCTTGGAGGCCTACTGTATGACAGCCACAAAAAAGAAAAAAGTCCTGTTTCTCTTACTTGAGTAATACTCGAGTATGTCGTTGTTATTTTTACTATCACTTCATTTTATTTTTTTACCCGCGAGTCTTAGTAATAAGTAGGGGAAAAGTAAAAAAAACAAGACAAGAGCTTAGAAGGATTTTTAGGGACAACAGAGAGATTTCAGATGAATAATCCATTGCGATATTCACCCGGGACATGAAATAGGAGGCAGTGAGGACTCATCTTCACACACACACTGATGAGGGACCCTAAACCCTATCATACTTCTCTGCAGCTTCCATAGAGCAGTGCAGGATAATTAAAAGATAGAGCGATATCAAGGTGGAGCGCCGCTGCACCCAGACCCCAAGTATAATTAAAATATAGACCTTACCGAATAATTCACTAGATTCATCTGCTTTTATAGGCCCACTTGAAGACCTCATATTCAAACAATGAGGCTGCTTAAAAACACGAGGAGTAGGACGACCTGTAAAAGTCAGCGCTGGTTTAATCATTATCTATTATTATCTGAAAACAACCCAAGCGTCATCTCGTGGGAATTGTAAGGATGCTGCCTTTTGAACAGATGTAATTGTGTCTATGTTGGTCATTTATATTTCTCACAAAGGAAAGTGCATGTTTGCAGGTTATTAAGGTCAACCTGCTCTCTAGATATAAATCACACTATGCCTGAGTAGCCCACTAATGTCACCATTTCACTATAGTGTCAGTAGTTCAACTCGTGTTGGTGTATAAAAAAAGAATCCAACATTAGATTTTTAATTACTGCAGATCTGACCTGTTGTTGCCATAGAAACCATACAGAAAAACTATAAAAGATCTGCTTCATCATAATAATCTTTGGCTTGTTTTTTCAGATCAAAATGTCAAAGCCTCGGAGGAATGTACATTATACTGCAGCTATACTTCCTGATATACTTCTGAAAGGAGATGTTGATTTTAGTTGTTAATAGGTTACATTTTCTAAAGCTATTTGTTTAGATCTTTAACAGAATGTTCTGAAATGCGTGCGTTTCTTGAAATAGCGTCACATTGAAGTGGTTCAAACTCAGGCTTTAACCCAACTTTACCATTTACACTGATTAGGTTCATGTTAAAGGTGACGTATTATGCTTTTTTTCTAGTACTTAGTAATAAACTACCACCTACGCAGATAATCATTTTGTTCTTTGTAAACTGAAAAATGTATCTAAATCAACTTGGAGTTTGAAAAGAGGCCATTCAAAATTAAGAATTGAAAAACCTTTTCGTAGATTCATATTATTTAACAGTAACAAGCAGTGGATTTTCAAGTTTTTACTGTTGAAAAACAGCTACACAACATTCCTGAACCTTGTGTGAATGACCTGGAGTACATTTTTGGAATAAATTCAAGTTAATATGAGGAAGTGGGCGGGTAAAGGGGGGAGGTGAACACAGTCAGATTTAGCACAAAACAGGATTGATCAAACATGCATGAATCAAAATACAACTCTGAATATTATAACACGGCTAAAAGCCTGTAAAGGTTGGTTTTTGCATAATATGTCGCCTTTAAATCACTGGATACACCCCTAAATATAAAAGCATATTGAAAATGGATTGAATTTGTCATAAGCTGCCACTGTATTACAAAGGGCAAAGTCATTCATCATTGTACCAACCTTCTTTAAAGTAGTCATCATGGGGTATTGTTAGAGAATTTCGAGGCAAATAATGAATTTAATACATTTTGGAATGAGGCAGTAATATAAGAAAATTTGGAAAAGGTGAATAAATTGAGTGGAATATAGGGCTGTGGGTGATATTACAAAAAATGTTGTATTTCCAATATTAATTTCCTAAACTTAAACAAAAAATATTGCCATTAAAAAGGAAAAAGAAATACAAGGCACATTTCTTCCCCCAAACTTTGAACTCTGCTCCAAACCAAATGCTTTACCGACTGAGGATTGGCTGTGGATCTCTTGAGTGTTAAGAAACTGTGCCTCTAATCCAACGAGTGAATCCAATTTCAGTCCTATATAATTTGGAGCGAGACGAGGCCAAATCAAAGACAGGACCAGTGCAGGTTCAGGTCTCTGGAGCAATAACATCTGATCCTGCTCTCGACCTGGATTCTGACACTTGGAGCACGGCTGAAGAATGATGACCTTGAAGGAGCCAATTCAGGGCCGTGGTCATTTTTCTAAAGGCGCCGAGAACTCAACCCTTCCACTTTCCCTTCCACCGCCTCAGATAGAACGATCAATTTTGTCTGAAACCTTGCCGGGCTCATGTCTTTTTTTCTGGGCAGCTTTATATTTGGGTTTCCCTTTCTGCTCAGACCGATCTAATCCTTCTCTGTCTGTCTGACTTGAATTCGTTCACTCACTACTTCTACTTCTCTCTCTTCCCTTTCTTTTCTTTAGAGTATAGTCTCCTCTACCTGCAGGCTAGACAAGCATGTGTGAGCCAGTATTTATCACATTGTGGGGACAAAAATGTGTGCACGTTCAATTCGCGGAGACATGCCTTCTTAATAGAGACAAAAAACCCAGCCCCTACATGCCGTAAATCCTTTATTATTAGATCAATAATGGGATAAAGGGTGCGTTCACATTATGCTCATGTTTGGTCCTGATTTTCATTCTGTTAACTCTCATTTGGACTTGGTTTTAACTGGATTAGTCCCAGTTTTGATATGATGTATGTGTAAGTGTGAACACATCCTTAATGTTAAGATAAGATAAGATAAAATAAGATAAGATAAGAGAAGAGAAGAGAAGCTTTATTTGTCCCACAATGGAGAAATTCCAGTTGCGACGCACAAAAGTAAATTAGTAAGTAAGTAAGTAAATTTTATTTACATAGCACCTTTCACAGACAGAGGTCACAAAGTGCTTCACAAAACACAGAATAAAACAATAAAAACACAAAAAACTTACAGTGAGCAATACATATACAACAATATACAGTAAAATCAGTCCGTAAAACAAGTGCATTTAAAAGGCTTGACTAAATAAAAAGGTTTTAAGCTGACCCTTAAAAGCAGTAACTGAGTCCAGTGACCGTAGGGAGAACGGAAGATCGTTCCAGAGTCTGGGGGCAACAGCCTGGAAGGATCGGTCTCCTCTGGTCCGAAAACGGGTGCGAGGAACCAACAAAAGTTTCTGATCCAAGGACCTTAGTGAGCGAGAGGGAGCGTACGGTTTAATCAGATCGCTGATGTACGATGGGACCTGACCATTTAAAGCTCTAAAAGTTAAAACAAGAATTTTAAACTGTATCCGGTAGGAGACCGGCAGCCAATGAAGGGCTTTAAGAATGGGTGAAATGTGGGCCCTTCTATTTGTGCGGGTTAAGATCCTCGCTGCAGAGTTCTGGACCAGCTGCAAACGAGAGAGTTCCTTCTTGTTAAGACAGGAAAACAAGCTATTACAGTAGTCTAAACGTGAAGACACAAATGCATGAATTATAACTTCCAGTTCATTTTGAGACACCATTTTCCTGAGCTTAGAGATTTTCCTCAACTGAAAGAAACAGTTCCTCGCCAATAGCTTGGAGTGGTGCTCTAAAGACATGTCTTTGTCAAAGACAACACCCAAGTTTCTAAGACTTGGTTTAGCAGTCTGACCTAAAACACCCAAGTACTGGTTTATCCCTGGAATGGCATCATCAGGGGCAATAATCAGAGTTTCTGTTTTGTCAGCATTTAGCTGCAACGAGTTTTTACTGAGCCATTGTTGCATTTGCACTAAACAACTGAC
>NW_027315945.1:28012014-28144514 GCF_026437365.1 Eucyclogobius newberryi | reverse complement strand
GCCAAGTGGGTCTTTAACGGCGGCCATGATTCAGGTGACCTCACTTCCTCTGACCCCTCTATACGAGTGGCTCGGCGTGGCAGTCGGCCAAGAGCGCGCCGAGCCCGAGAGCAGAGCCCAGATACGATTTCTCCAGGTCCGTTTGAGCTCATTCTATATTGTCTTACTTGTCAGGCGGTGAACTCAATTCAGCACGATGGGGTCAAAAGCCTGTACTATTTATGCCAGTGCCAAGTCTTGATAAATGGATTGTGGAGAGAAAGTCAACAAAGGCATCTGATGTAGAAACTGTGTTGCATTATGTAAATGACGCTAAGCAAAGCAACACTACACATATGGATAATTCAAAGTCATAAAAAATGGACAAAAATGCACAGAATTTCCAATTTATTTTAAAAATGATTGTCTTGACTTAATTTAACATCGGTACTAAAGTTATTCTACAATTTTATGCCATAAATGGGAAAATAAATACTCTTTCTCACTGTGTATTTGTCTCATCTTAAAATTAAACCCTTAAATTAAGTACACAGTGGCAGAATCAAAAATTAATACTTCTTTCGTGACTCATTTTAACTGTAATTAATCTGTTTAGAATGCAGAGAATAAAAGCAGTCCGGTTCTCTCCAGCAATGATGTTATACGCCTTTGCTATACCATTTATCTTTGTAAACAAGCCGCTATTTCCAAACGCAGTATTAAAATTCCACTGACAGATTTGAGGCTTGTGTTGGTGTTTAGAATTGCTTTATCTCACAATGTTCCAGATCCTTTGCGAGTCTACACCAAAGATGACAAATTGATTGACCTCTCACTATCTTTAAATGTCATCTAAATGTTACGTTTTCCTTTTCCTTTGTTGGAGCCTTACAATCTGACAAAGCAGAAAACCCAAATCATTGAAGTGTTTGAGCGAAAGTAAATACATCCAACTCAACAATACTATCGCACACACATATTGAGGCCTGGTGTTCACTTTACACATTTAACCTTACCTGCCTCTGCTCTGAAGTGCACTATACATCCACGCAGGAGAGGGCTCGAGTGTGGTCCTCTATTTGACTCAAAAGCACACTCGCCATTGTCCTCTGGGATGGACCAATATCCCCCCTCACCAGACCTTATCTATTATTCACACAGTGCCTCTGATATTGCAATAAATAAGCTAACTGCCCGTGCAAACCACTCTCCGCTGTCACAAACAAGAAAAAAAATCGTGTCCATGAACTTTCTGGCAACCACACGCGGCGAAACCTGTGACCCGCTGAAAAGCATTTAAAAGGAGTTTCACACTGGCCGAACAAGTGGGACTGATGAAGGCTGCGCACAAAAGAGCCAGGCATGAATGGTGGGAGAAAGTACGGCTCGAATATGTGTTCTGTGGATTATTATCTGTCCGACAAGCAATCATGACGACCAGTTGTCGGGAGTCGGTTCTTCTGGGCTTTGAGATGTTTCACAGAGGTGAGCTCACATGCAGCGCCAAGACCTCGAAGTGAACCAGTAATATCCAAGTGCAGCCTTAAGACATGAACCGAACATTCTGAAGAACTGAAGATTCACTAATAAGAGAACCGCTTCAATATACAGTGGTAAAAAAATGCAGTTTAAACACTATTTCTGACATACTTTGAACAAATTAAAGTCAGACATTCAGAACATACAGCCTTGTTTTTGTGTGTTCTCTCTGTGTCATGTTCCTTGTTTTCTTTTTGTTTGTTATGCAAAAATGACAATAGAAAATTGCGTCCCTAGTGGAGTCTCTTCTGGAATATATATTGTCCTAACGTATATATATATATATAATGTGTACCATAAAGAGCTTATATTATGACAACTTAAATCATGTTATAATGTTGCTTCTCAATCAAAAACACACCTAGAGGCACACGTACTGGATGAAGCACCCATATTGTTAAATTGGTGTATTTTTGAGTAGTCCAGCATAATCTGTCTCCCTCTTGAGAGATCAAAACACTCACATGACAAAGATGCTTAACAATGCAACAAACAAAGGTGTAAAAAACAAGGAAATGCTAGTTTCAACAAGTGAGGATACAACTTTATAATAACTACACTCTAATTTGCCTTAACAAAGTATGAACAAATAGTTTATTCAGCTCGATTCAGTCTCAGTAATGACTTAATTATGGTTAAGGTTTGGGTTAGGGTTAGGAATTAGGGTTAAGTAGTAACTAAGCCTGAAATATTCTTAATAAACTATTTGTTCACCTAGAATTAAGTCTTTTTTCATGCGTTACTAAGACTAAGTGTAGTTATTATAAAGTGAGTTTTGAGCCATGGTTTGAACTTTTGGAATGAGTCCGAGCTCCTGATGAGTTGAGACTTATTTCAATCTTTTCAACGTCGTTTCAATGTTCTGTTTCATCTGTGGCCTTATCCGTACAAAATTAGCTTCAACACACACTGCCTGCCCCATTTTGCACTGACAAGACTCAACTTACCAACAAACTAACAACAGCAAAACACTTATCCTTTTGGTGATGAAATACACCAATAAAGCGTCAACTAATTAAAAATCGCCCGTCAAGTTGGTTTTATGAATACTGTGTTCATAATTGCTTATTCATATTTAATGAGCAGATTTCAACTGGACTAATGACCCAATTTCAAACTTGTGATGAAATCCTTATGCAAGCGCTTTACGCCTCGTCCCTCTCATACTAAGTGCAGAGACAGGCAGCTGAATCCGGGCTGCCCTCTCTGACTCGACCTGTCACTTTGTACGGCGCAGTCAGTGAGTCAGTCTGGCCATATCATTATTAGCTCTAGCACTGCATGACCAAACCACTAATCCCTTCTTTTCCTGGTGACACTGCTCCTCCAGTGCACCACAGGGCCAGGATCAAGTTCATGTAAGGTGCACTGCTGCGCCGCTGCTCTGTCCATTCATCATGCACATTTCAGAACACTTGATCGCTGAGTGACTAATTGACCAGCGCTTGAGAGATGGGTTCCTTGGTCTGGCAGGTCTACGACGCACTGGCGCCTATATATTTAGACTATACGCATGGTCTACAGGGCTGTTTCAGTCTTACTCTCAAGCCGAGGTGAGTAGAGTAGTCAAAATATGGACTCAAGTAAGAGTAATGTCACTACATTTTATTTCTACTTGAGCAATATAATTTTTGAGTAATTACTTAAAAAAATATATATATATATATATATATATATATATATATATATATAATTATATATATATATATATATATATATATATATATATAATTATACAATATGATTATGATTATTATATATGATTTATGTTTTGCAGACAGAAAATTGCTGTACCTGATTTTACGGTCTTAAAAATGTGAAAAACAGAACAAGTTCATTTTAAACTTTTTGCAGTGGTCCACATGTATCACTCACTCACGCTAATGCTATCCTAGCATGCTAAATTCACAACAAGGAGTTTATAAGCGCATTACTGTCACTGTCAAGCTAAAGCATTAGCATGCTAATGGCACACTTCCTTATTTGTGGAGAAGAAAATGCTCTTTACTTAAGATAAGATGAGATAAGATAATCCTTTATTGTCCACACATGGGGCAATTTCAATGTTGCAACGTGGGTAGATACAGAGGAAAAGAACAGATAACTTATAGGAAGTTAAAAAAAACACTCTCAATAGAAGAACTCTTATAAACAAAAACTCCTATAGACAAAACCTCCCATGACTTACATCCCATCCCAAACTTACATGCAGACAGCACACAGGAATACATTTTTCACCCGGTCTGGACCCGGGTATAATATATATGTACTTGGGCAAAACAGATTTCAATTTAGTACATGAAAAAAGGTACAGTCTCTTTAAATAAAGGACTGATTCTGGTATTTCACAAAATGTGGTGTTTTAAACATTGTATTGATTGCTTTTTTTATTGACACATTTAACACAGCATTTGGTGAAATCTGATCTAAAAACCCTTCGAGCGATTGGGGTTGCAAATTAGCCATGGCTATAAACACTGTGTCATTACTTTTAATCTATGATTGTTGTATCTGCAGTGGTGGAAAGTAACAAACTACAAAAGTAAAAGTACTTTACCGAGTAAAATATTGGTCAA
Organism: Eucyclogobius newberryi; assembly: GCF_026437365.1. Classification (NCBI taxonomy): domain Eukaryota; kingdom Metazoa; phylum Chordata; class Actinopteri; order Gobiiformes; family Gobiidae; genus Eucyclogobius; species Eucyclogobius newberryi. The sequence goes on along the minus strand of NW_027315945.1, from coordinate 28,140,420 downwards.
ATATTAAGTAAGTACTTCTTACAGTGAATAATTTTTATGTTTATTTCACTACATTTAAAAGCAGGCATCTGTACCATCTGCTCCACAACATTTTTGAAAAGGACTCATTTTTGTATGGTTTGATTCATTCTTTTTAGCACATTCATGTTGACGTCACGGCTAAAGGTTTTGAATTCAAGTTCTGATCTTAAGCCAGCAAAAATATATGGAAAAGAAACATTGATTGAAAATAAATGAAAAGGTTAAAAAATCAAAACAATTCTTAATTGGCACATTTCACTCTTTAATAGTTTTTAAACATCTGCGTGAGATACTTTTACTTTTTATACTAAAAGTAAACATGTACTTCAATACTTTTATTTAAGTACATTTTATATATTTACTTGAATACTGGTACATTTTTTTCTCCGGTATCTGTACTTTTACTTAAGTAACAAAATGCAGTACTTCCACTGTGTATCTGTTCCTGTCATAAAGGGTTCCTTCAAAAGGTTCAGAGAAAAGAGTAGATTTTACTGAGAACTATACATCCTTAACGGGCTGAGTAGATTTCTTATTTTCAAATCCGTATGCCTGCTCTCCTGAAGCATGAAACCATAACTAAATATAAATCTTGCCTTCTCTCACTCTGTCAACGACGCACCACCATTCGTCTCTTCATTTCTTCGCCCGTATTCCCTCCATCTAAGCCCCTCCACCTTACACAAACAAAAGTCTAATAAATTGTGGCACCAGTAATTACATAGAAGCCACCGGTAAATTTCACTTCCATTTACATTTAGATTAGAGAATATTTCATTCCTATCAATGTGTGCACGCGAGGTATATGTGCCACAACTGTTCTTGGCATTTTACAGGCCACTCGCTCCCAGGTGCACCGAGTCACACGGGGGAAACACTCATAAGAGGGGGCCATAAATCTAGATGTTCACCTGCAACATACACACAAACGCTCATATTAAGGCGCAAAAAAACACCTTTCTGACAATATTTTATCAGCGCAAACATGTGGATATTAAGTAATGCATTGACAGGGGGAAAGGTTACGTTCAGTTTCTGGAATTTGAGGATGATTGATGATGATTTCAGATGGAGGGAGGGCAGAGGACGTGAAACTCTTTGGGAGATTTACTGTTTTTGAAAGTATACAATAAACCGACTTCAGCAAACCATATTAATCTTGTGGCTTAAAGTCCTTTCATCTGACAGCGATCGAGTTTTTGGGGGTTGAATGATTATTTTCACGTTGAACTTTGTACCGAATTTGTTTCATATAATTACAGAGACATTAAAAGGGGACATATTGTGAAAAATCAACTGCAATGAACAATAAATAGAATGTAAAATGATCTACATATGTTCCAGTTTAATACAAAATATCTCAAATAAAGCATATTATGTCTCCTTTGATCATTAACCAGGACATTTTGACAATTAGAAGACATAAATCTACACTAGAATTGTGACCTTTCCTGCAGCTCAACATTGTGATGTCACGTGAACAAGACCTTGTGGTTCAATGTCTGGTGTAAAGGACCAAAACGTAGTGTGAAGAACACCGCCTGGATTCTTTCACTCCAAAGATTAAGGTAGGGTTCATTGCCCTCTAGAGAAATTAGTTTTTCCCTTCTCGAACCCATTCCCCTAATGCTTCTGGGGCAACTTGTCAGGGCGAGTGACTAAAGCATCTAAAGCCAGGTCAGGACTAGCTTGTGGAGAATAACTCTACAGATCATTTCTTTACACAGATCTGGTCACTACTTTGTCATTACAGAAGACAAAATATGAATGCTGGTTTGCATCTTGTGGAACGCTGAAATTCTGCCCCTATAACGCCCCCACTGGCCACTTCAGTCATAGAAATTAGGCCACATGTGACTGGAAGGGCATCTAATTCAATTCAAACTTATAATATCTTTTGAATCTGATTAGCAACATTTTACACTACACAACAACAAATGATTATTGTTTCCCTTTTTCCATTATTTGCGATTTATTTCAGTTTTCAAAGAGACTCTGCTTAATGTACTATAAGATTGTTTTGTGGAACCTGGTTGTGCCTCAGCGAACTGTTTTGACTTGTGACATTAACGCATCAAATAAAAGTGGTGGAGCAAAACGTCGACGAGAAATGAATCTTGTTACTGCTCATAATTTACCGTGAACTGTGTGATGACTGTCTGATGAAAATACCTCCACGTCGCCAACTGTCTTCATTACTCAAGACTCGTGCACGCGTCTTTTGACCAATCATTTTTCTGCCTCTTCATTCCGACGTTCACAGCGTTTTCCACAGCAATGCCACGCTGCCTCTGTCGCTCTCCAAAGCCTTTCCAACCCTGGCGCACAATTTGACACTTAAACCTGGCCACTTCTGAGATCATAACGCATTCAAACCAGACACATTCTCCGTGCATGGAAATACAGCAATATACCCGAGTGTAACATCTCACTGGAGTAAGCAGAAGCAAAAAAGCCAACGGCAATGACTGGGGAAAACAGATACCGCTGCGATTTTCCTCTTCTTTTTCTCATTTTGGTGTCTTGGTCGCGTACTACCCACACACACACACACACACGCCTCCTCTTCCTCCTCTTTTCTCTCTCGCCGCTGCATCAATTCCAACAGTAATGAGTGCACCAGGAGCAGCCAGAGCAGTGGGAAAAGCCAGCTACTTTAGGGAATTAGACTCTTTAAAATATACACTTTGGTTTGCCTCTTGAGGGCGATCAAAGTAAACATTCTCAGCGTTAAACCTGCAGGGAGCGAGCAGCATCCCCGAGCTTACCTACCGTCACGCCTAGATGTGTTATTAGACGGTCATTAGCAAATACAAAGAAGTGGATTCTCCCGCCATCATGAAGTACCTGAGTTGTTTTCATCGCTCGTTACATTGGCTCTGTCTTTGTGGCTCTCAGGGGCACTCCAGGACATAGAAAATGCATTACCTAGCAGTGCTTAAGTGTAGACATTAACTAAAGCGTTCGCTGGAAGATACCATGGAGGTAATTTCCCGCCGTGAAATTGGTTTCCTTTTTCTTTCTATGTGGAAATGCAATCCCGGGTGGGTAAGTGGCTGCGCAGTAGTGTATACAGGTGACGATAGGTGTATTTGTGGGATGCATCGGGTCTTAAAGCGAAATAATGTAACTTTTGCTCTATTTCTGGGACCCCCCGCGTGTAAGGACGACCATGACAAAGCTCGACAAAGAGTTTGTTCCACCGTATGCCACTGATGAAGATTGTTTGTAAGTCGTGAAAAGAGCAAACTGCTGTGTATGTTGATAAAGCGATAGGTAAACTTTATTGTCCCCGACTGGAAGTTTGTCATCTGTGTTTGACACATGCTTCAATGCCGTTGGAGGAAACTGTCAGGGGCAGTGAGCGACCGCAGTGCAGCCCCCGGGGACCATGTCTGGATTTTGAACTACGCTTGCTCAGGACTATATTTTGCTGCAAGGTTTTTGGCACTTTTTGCTTGTTTCTTTGTTGGTTGGTGGTGGAAAAACCAGAGAGCTCAAAAGAAAACAAACTCGGACACTGGGGAGAAACATGCAAACTTCACAATAAAAGGCCCTGCCCAGAGTCAATGAGTTAAACCAGAATCTTCTTACTGATTTTTACTCTGAAATTAGCAAATGAATGGAGAATGAGGTAGAATTAAATGAGTTATAATTCTTTCTATATTCCCTTTTTTCACTTACATTTTAGTTCTGGATGGATGACTAATTGTGCATCTATCTACATGTTTGAAATAAATAAATGAAATAATTGAAAACTAAAGCAATGTCAGCGTTTTACTAGTCAATAGTGTGGTTTGGCAACCTTTTCAATTTAAACACATATTGTTTTGTAAATAGGGTAAAAGTGCAGTTGAATAAGAATCAGAAATGTTTTATTGCCGTGGTCAGTGAACAAAATCCTCAAACTAGGAACTCTCTTTGGCGATTTGATGCAACATAAAACAATAATGAGTAATGATAATTATAGACTAAACTGTGATGAACTAAAGGGTGTGCACAAAACAATGTCTGACTCTGACTGAAGATGAATAAATACAGTACGGACACAATAAACGTGCAAACTAGCAGTGCAAATAGATGAAGTGTGAAGGAAAATTGTATCTTTGTGGCAACTTCAAAACAAAACAACATTTTGTCATCTGTTGACACAGATCTGTGCACAAGCTTTTTACTTATTTATTTTACATAAACCATTATAGTTCTCATCTAATGTTTTGGTAGAGTAGAAAACACTTCCTCAAAATGTCTTTAGGAGTTAAATATCCGATTAATCAGTTTTGCAATGACAAAACAACTCGTTTCAAACTTCCCTAAAAGCCATCAAAATACAAGATGGGGATGAGAACATTTGGTGCTGCTGAAGTGGAGATATCTGACTCAGAGTGTGAGAAAAACACTCAATTTGTGAAAACGGACGTTGGAGTTGATATCTCTAGTGGAGAGTTGCTAAATGTAATAAATGAAACCTCTAGAAAGTAATTTGGAATAAACAGTTACATTTAAGAGGAGCAGACTGTCCCAGAATCCAACTATCAAAGAGCTCTAGTGCCACAGGTTTAAATTACCGCCTGGATATGATCTGCAGAGGTTAGCGCCGGTCACGTTGGGGGAGGAAATTGAAGCAAAGACTGTTTTTAAAGCTTAAAAACAGCAGGGCACAAACTATTAGAGATAAGAGCGGACGTTGGGGCCGATCGACACTTAGATGTCCAGAGTTGAGATCTGGCCTGAGGGAGGCAGGGAGCAGCGAACGATGCCTGACAGCTTCAAGCGTTGAGTCACGGGAGAGAGCCGTCTGAGATAGTTTAGGTAAACCACTGTTGTCATCGTGCCATTCGCTCGTCCAGAAATACAGCGTCAGCAAGTGTGTGTCGGCAGCGGGGGAGCTCGGGCCTCGCTAAGTTGTAAAGTTCAATTTAACTTTTAGCTTTTATTCACAATGGACTTCCTGAGGGGGAAAAAAAAACTTAGTATCTGCAAAAATCTCTGACCAGACAGTAAATTTGTAGTCGTCCCAGTGGTTTAGGTACAAGCACAAAAATTACTACTTTTGAGAAAGTTTTGGTGGCGGGTGCATGTAAGCAGAATAAATAATGTGGAGTAATAACACCTCTTGAAATGGGGGAGAGAGGAAAATAACACACATTTGAAAGTCCCTTAGCGGCACTGGCTGGCGAGAATACATCCCTGCTTATGCCTGATGCTTAAAGTTGTCGCCAGCTGCATTTCAGACAAGAAAAAGTCATTAGAAAAAGACTGAAGCAAAGACTGTTTTTAAAGACTGATGCTGTTTGTTAGATTAATTATGAACATGCATATTTGAACTAGATTAAATCAAAATAAATCTAAATTGTAAAGGAAAAGTCAATAAGGGGGGAAAAAATACAGTTTTAGGAAGGATCTGGTTCACCGTTTGTCATGTATTTGTGAACTTCTATGTTCCCTGAAGGTAATTTTTTCTGAGCATTTGACCCATTCTTCAATCAGTGACTGTGGAAAAGATGTCTGGAGCAATAAGCTACTGTAGTGCGGCGCCTGGAGGTCCGTTTTCAGAGATCTTGAGCCAGGATCTGTGTCAGGACTATGGTTCATTGTCTCTGCCTTTTTGAGATTTGAACTGCTGACCTTTGGCTCAAGGAGAACGTGCAAACTCCACACGGTAATCAAACCTTGATGATGTGAAACGAAAGATAAAACCTTTTAGCCACTATGCCCTGGCACCAAAAAATACAAATAAAAGAACATAAAAGCTGTACACTTTTGGTATTCTTCCAAAACATGTCAGGTTTGAAAGGGGGCAGAGTTCAAATCAGTCGTAATAGAGAGCCAAACAAACATATACCAACAAAAAGGCTCAAAAGGACGTAGCAGACTTACAAATACTTGTAAGACGTGATCCTGGGGTGGAAACCAGTCGAGGTGTAAATAAGAAGAATCATTTTGTGATGTTCTGCCTGGTAAAGGGTAAAATAAATAAGAGTGAATGACACTGAAAGGCTGTTCAGTTATTTGCGTGCCCCCTTTGTCTGGCAGGTCGTCGTGTCTCATCCCAGTCTACACGGCTTCTGACTGGACAAAACCAGAAAAAGCCTCTACATTCTGGCAGCTCTTCATTCTGCTTTATTTGCTTGTGAGTAACGACGGTGGACATGCCCCGCTCTTGTTGTGCCAGAGCACATCCCGAGATCTCCACATTGTGAAGATCTGAAGTACAGGCTCCAGTATCTGATGTGATTTTTTTTTTGTACACGGCCAACACACAGATGATGCAGCGCAGTGACACGGCTGTCTCTGCACATCGTACTTCTCAGTACACTTACAGCACCATTACAACATGGAGTGAATCAATCACCGTGGGGACGCCTGTCTGTGGTCTCCAGGGAAATGGCGCAGGGTCACCACACATGCCTATAAAGAAAGATCTACAAGAGAGCGGCTTTGAGTACATATGCAGGCTATTTATTACGAGAGCGGTACAGCCACGAATTCATGCGTACGTCCCCAGAGAGCGGACCTCTCGTATAATGGGACACGCACATAAAACAGAAGACATCAAATAACATCTGTAACATTGACTTGTAATGCTGCAACGAGTGACGCAAGCATCAATATAAATACAAGTCCACTACAACGCAGACTTGGGCTGTCAAGAGTTTAATCATGATAGTACAGATCGCAAAATAATCATGAGAATTGTTAAAAGAAAAAATAAGTTTAGTTCAATGCATGGTTCAAAAAATTGCATCTAAAAATAAATTAAATTGTTAATGTTTTTAAGAAAAATAGAGGTATTTTCTGCGTGGTTCTGTCCAGTTGAGTTGTTTGATTATTTTTTTTATCTTTATTTTATCTTTAATTAATCATTTTGAAAGTTATATTTTATACAGCTAGAGGAATGGTGAGCTATTGGACAATGTGAAGTGAACTAAGCATTTCAGTCGGTGTAATCCCTCATTCGTCCAGGCGTGTTCCATAGTAGAAAAAGCTTCAGTTGTAGAGTCATTGTCAATAACAGAATTTAGGTCGAGAATTTCTCGACCTAAATTCTGTTATTGACAATGACTCTTGGATGAGAGTCGAAACGTCTACTTTTTCAAACTGAGTCCAGATGACTACAACTGAAGCTTTTTCTACTATAAGCATTTCAGTGTTGTTTGGTCAAGGTGTCAATACTTTTGAATCGTTTGTAAACAACATATTTATATGTAAAACGATTGCTGAGTAGGCTACAACAGTTTGACCAGGAGTAGGAGGAAAGTGGAAAATGTAACAAGTGAAAGTGCAAGGATCATGGAAGGTTTGAGGACCGCCTTGTAACAACCCAGAGTAGCAAAACATAGATCAATCATTTAAAAAGTTACTAAAAGACTTAAACAAAAACAAAAAGGCCTCTCCAGAGTATATAATAAAGGTACAACTAATAATAACAAGTGGCAGGGTCTTGGTAAAAGTGTGGCACTGCAGGTGGAGAGGCTCTTAACCAATCAGCAGAGAGGAAACTGTATGGTGCATTTTATTGTCCCTTTAGGGGAATGTGTTCATTTGCCGAATGTCTCTACAGCCTCTCTCCATTTCACGCTGTCTTGTCAAATAAAGCCTTTGGGCCGGAAAAAGCCAAAACAAAAACAAATAGCTGTAGGATGTTGTTAAATGATAATGTCATCACGCTCACTTCCAGGTCCAATGGGATTCAAGCCTCATTTACGATAATGGCATTTTGGTGATTTTCACCAGCTCCAGGGTTTGGCAAAAGCTATTTTGAAATTTAAAACTGCACAGAAACAATCAGTGAAGTCTGGTCTTCTTTTACGAATATTTTAGATATAAATAAAAAAACAAATCATTTTTCTGATCCAAAAAAGAAATTAAAACAATTATAAAACAATTAATTTTATTGGGAAAAACAGACACCCACTGATAGTATTTAGTGTGAAACTGTTTTAGTTCCTGATTATAAGTCTTTAAATACCAGAGGGCTCAGTGTTTAATAAAACTCTGAACATTAGTACCTGTGAAGTCACAATTAAAAAACACATACAAGGCGATAACTTGTAAATAAGAACATTTCAAAAAATAAACTAAAGCAGGAAAAACATAAATGACTGAACTCTATGAAACTCAAAATGCTGACTTTTTTCCCTCAGCTTGCCACAGAAAGTAGCTTTCAAACCACGAACAGCCCCATTCAAATGTAAAGTCTGTGAAATGTTCGTCTTCAGGCTTACAAACTGTCCTCTTGGCGCCCACTAAAGCCAGGGTTTGCATCCCACTGTTCCCCTGGTTAAGTGTTTGAGGTTAGAGCTCAGATGTGGTTGAATATGCATGACGCTTCTGGGAGTGCTGCGCTCGCAGTTTACTTTCAGCACCACGCCATTGAACAGCTCCACTCAGACACAGCGTTCAGACTGAGACGGGCTCAAACGGCGCCCTGCAGTTGGACCGACCGAGCAGCAGAAAGACCTTTTTATCTCTAATCAAATCTCTTCGTCACCAAGAGGAGGCTTCTTCGCGTGCGCATTAACAGACCGAGGCTTCTCTCACGGTGCTGGACTCGCAGCAGCAGCAGGCGCGATACTTTTACTCCACTGAAGGCTTCACGGGGGAAGAGAGAGTGAGAGAAGAGAGAAGTCGACAATACTTTGACAGACGCAGAAAACCATTTGTGGCTCGGGCGGCCAATCCTCCGGACCCAGACGCGGACCCGGGCTGCACACAAGGATCGAGAGAGAGAGAGAGAGAGAGAGAGAGAGAGAGAGAGAGAGAGAGAGAGAGAGAGAGAGAGAGAGAGAGAGAGAGAGAGAGAGAGAGAGAGAGAGAGAGAGAGAGAAAGAAATGTGTTCTCGCTTTGCAAAGCTCCAGACGCACTTGAGCTCGCCCACTGTCAGTGCGCGCATCACGTCTGTGCTGTGCCGGGATTTTTGGGGCCGTTGCTGTGAGATACTCAGTGGGCGCTGACTTTTGAATCTGCACAGGAGAAGAAGACGTGACAGCTCGTCAAGAGAGGCTGCCACCCCAAAGCGTCTCCCGGGCTCGTAATATGCTCCTTTGCACTCCGCGGACGGGAACAAGTGTCTCCGGCGCTGGCACTCTCCGCGGGCGCCTAATGGCTCGCTAAAGAGCCGCGGATGACAGCATGCCAAGCGCCACACTCCGGTCCGTTCAGCACACGCAGTTGCTCTCTGTGTGTTTTTTTTTCCCTGATTGGTATATCACACTTATTCCTTCTCTTCTCTTCTCTTCTCTTTCTTCCAGACTTCCTCACAACTAAACACAGGAATAGTAATATACCCTATATCGGCCAAAGGAATGGCGTGCGGCGCGTGTTACTACCTGGTCATCAGCTCCACGCACCTCAACAATGGTCACTTCCGGAGGGTCAAGGGGGTCTTCAGGGGACCTCTGCGCGCGCCGGCCACCACCGACTCACCGGTGAGTGTCTCACGAAAGCTGCGCGAACTGTTTTGCGTCCGCGGGCAAGAGTATTTAAAGTTGAGAGAGTTGTTAACTGCGAGAATGACAGCTGGAGAGCCGCCGCCACGCTGTCAACTGCATGGATGGTTACGTTTGCAAACGTTTCTCCTCTTAGATTAATTGCTGAGGAGGCAGATGATGTAGAAAAAGTGTGTTCGAGCTCTGATGCTAAAATGTGGTGGGTTGAAATGACATACATTGAGTTGCTGAGTAGCTCAAAATAGCTGCAATTGCTCTGGAACTGTTAGTAATGTGTGTGCCCAGAACTCCTTTGACTGTTCCCATCGTCAACCTCTGAGCTCTCTGTGTCGTTGTGTTGATAATATTCAAAAGTGGCTGTGTGTGGCCCCAAACACTGTCAGAGTATATGTAAATGCACTGCTGCTATATTGGTCTTTAAATTGGAGCGTGCGTGATTGAGGAGCGCGGCGCGGTTCACGAGGGTCCGCGGTAATCACACATTATTCATGAGCTCTTAATGTGAGAGGAGACAAACTGGTGGAGCTGATGACAAGTTTGATGAGGAAGGAGGCGAGAAGAGCAGCTGGTGCGTGTGCCAGTGCGTGTGCCAGTGCGTGTGCCCGTGCGTGTGCCAGTGCGTGCCCGTGCGTGCCGGTGCTCAAGTCATTACCAGTCTGTCATGTTCGGGCCGCGCTCCGCTCTGTGACGGGAATGAGCGAGCGGCGCCGAGCAGCAGACACGGTGTGAAAGAGAGGGGCGTTCTGCACATGGAAACTTCTTTGACATCCCCTGAATTGTGCCTTTGAGAGGATATTTGTGCTGTTGTGAAATTGTGGTTGCAGTGTGTGACTATAGCTGGGTGAGATTGGGAAGTGGTACGATCTTCTGTGTTCTTGATTATGATGACTTAGTTTTTCATTCAAAGGAGGTCTATTAAGTAAAATCACAAAGAAATTACAGAAATTACAGTTCATCTATATATAAATTGTTTTGCTCGAAGCTGGGGCTTGAACTCAAAACCTTTTTATGGGATGTCATCATGAATATGCTTGAAATAACCATACAAATAAAAAAATACTTTCAACTTTTCTTTCCAGTTCAAAAACGTTGTGAAGTAGAAAGTTCAGCTACCAGCTCTGGTGAAGTAAAAATAAAAACTACCCACTGTAAAAATGTACATTAGTAAAATAAACATAACAATCAAACGCAGTAATTTTACGTTTGTACCAGTGGCTGAATTTCCTGAATGAATGCTTCTTATTTGTGATCAGTCAGAAGATATCCAAACCTAACTTCTGTATTTCCTTCTTAGCACAACTACTTCATGTCCTCTCCATCTTCACATCCATAAATCTTCGACAAGCTTCCGACCGGCAGCTCTAACACATCATCCCTCTCAGTAAATGCACTCCTCCTCCATATTTGTCCAACCCATCTTAATCTGGTCTCTCAAATTCATCCCAAAACACCACTTTACAACAGAACCATACAACATTGCTGATCCGACCATTGTCTAGACCTTTTCCACTGGCTTTACACACAAAGTAAACTATTTTTCAACTAAGAAAATGGTGCACTTTCTTCACTTCTACCCCGCTGGCGCATCACTGCTCCACTTATCATCCACCTCTACCATCTCATCCACATTTTGTTTTTTTGTATTCTGTTTTGTTTCATTCCTCTCCACTTTCAAACCACAAACACATTTTCAGACATAGCATTCAAAGTTAGTTCCATCGGTTTGAAAAAAGCGAAGGCAAGAGATAAGAGATAAGATGAGATAAGAAGCAAAAACTGCGTAACTCGAGAGACAAATTTGTGAGGAAATAGAGATAACAAAACTAGTGCTTGACGCAGATCTTGTTTAATCTGTGCCAATTATCACTGAATAGAGGCAGCTATTTTGCTGAAATTAGTGAACTGATTGAGTCAGAAGGATTAAGTGACCCAATGCACACAATGTGTCTTTTCTTACTGATTTGGCTATATTTTAAACAAGAAAGCCTATGGTGCAATGCTCTACTCAAACTGGCTCTTTGATGGTTGGGTATTTGTTGTATTTAGAGACCAATCTTTTATATTTTCATCCTCCTTTCATTATTTAATTGCCTCATTTAATGTGTAATCTCACATATAGACCTGCAAGTAGGGCTGTCACTAACCATTATTTATCACTAATTGTAGAAAAAGCTTCAGTTGTAGTCATCTGGACTCAGTTTATTACACCGTGTTTAAACCAACATTATTTATCACTAAAACTATCACTAAAACTTTTTAAATACATTACCAACAAAATACAGGTTGACATATTGTGACTAAAGGCTTCAAATAAAGTCTGTTATCAATGAAAGTCTGAACATTTGATTTAATAATGCTACTGTCTTAGTTGTAAAAGGTCTTCCCGTATGTACTGTATATGCATGCACAGTAAATTAATTATGAAAATGTGACTACAATTGTTTTTAAAGTCAACCAATTGCAATTAGTCGATTAATCGTTACAACCCTAACTGCAAGTTTAATTTTAGATCAGGTTTCACCCTATAATTTTGGCCTTGTCATTTCTGGCTTTAGTTCCGGAGGTTCTCAGAAAGCCAAATATCATCTTATGTGGTACTATTCTCATTTCTGGACTGGCATTGAGTAAAACGGCACGGAAAATGTTGCTGGACCATATTTTCACAAAAAAGAAATGAAACTGCCTTCAGTGACCTCATCAAATTAATTCCCTTCTACGCAGTATGTACAAGGTCTAGTCCCTGTGTTTTTTACCGTCCGATCAAAAATAGAGCTTTTATTATTCTAAAGAACCACGATGGTGGAGGACACGCACTCTCTGGCTCCACAGCTATTCCGCATTTGCGCAGGGAAAATTTAGGCTCAAAACAGAGACGCACAAGGTCACCAAAGCCGATCAGATTTATCCTTATTAGCGTGGACGTGGGCCAATTCACGAGGCTGTCAGTATGATAAACAGCGGAGTGGTCAGGCGGTCGGCAGATGACCTACCGTGTGAGCCGAGGCTTAGTTTTAGCATAGAGGGCTGGTCCTGGGTGAGGCGCGGCGTGTTGCCCTGTTCGCCCCTGTCCGTTTCACTGTGGAAGAGGCGCGTCGTGTCTGTGGAGCTCGTCTTTGATTCCGATCAGCGAGGAACAAAGCATTTGACTACAGGGATTTGTCAGAGAGCTGTCTTTGATAAGCTGCACGCTGAAACATTAGCAAAAATACAGACAGACAGTGGAGACAGAGGGAAGGAGCTTTTCATTCATAATAAACGCTGCCATTTATGTTTTGTTTTTGGTTCATTTGAGATCTGATATTGCCCTTTGTAATGAATCCAGCAGCGATTTGTGTTGGCACCGAAGAAAAGAGGTGAGCCAGAGCCAGGGAGGGCATCTGGCATAAAAACGTACACCAGATTAACAAGAAGATGAAACTAAAATAATAAAACAGAGCTAAGTAGAACGTGTATTTAGCACACAGAAGAGTCACTTAAAAAGGAATTATAAAAGATAGATTTAACATTTCATTGTAAGCAGACAACAATTGCTGCCACAGCCTTTACAGTCATTACCCTAACCGTTGACTAATGATATTATTATGTGCTTAGCAACAGAGCAGGCCAAAACGTGTAAACATTTATTCTCGAAAGATGCTTATTCAATTTGACGAGTTACTCTTCAAGCCATCATTCATACTTCACAGTGTTTTGTTCTTTGGGTCTGCATAAAAGTGGAGGAAAGTAAAGAGATGTGAAAAGTTTTCAATCAGGGCTGGATGTAGAAACCAGTTTATTTACTGGTTGTATTCATTTTTAGCAGGTTTCAATGTTGTTTTTTAAATTACCATGAATTTCAAAGCAGAATTTTGTCAATAAAAGTGAAAGTGATAGATAAGTTCAATGCCATACTGTGGAACAGTCCAGGCAAAGCAATAACACCTCCATGGAGACAAGCAGGTGGTAGACCTTCCATCAGAAAAGTTACATAACGCAATTGTTATTTTAAAGGGGACAATGTACAATTAGAACATAAACGTTACCGTTTGATGTATTGTACCAGAGTTAGCCTTAGGCTAAATTACACCCGCAGTCCCCTGACAAGGGAAAGAACCACCCAACAAAATAATATAATTATTCAGAGATTTTCTTTATACATGCTATACTTTTACCCTTGCAGCTATCGGTAGGACAAGATAACACTGTAAGTCCAGTTTATAAATGATAACATTCTGTGGGTTTTGCCACACGAGCGACTTCAGCAAAGTGACTTTGTGTAGAACTAATCTCTATTCACTTCCCACAATCAACACAATTAAAATAAACCCTTGTTTTATGTACAGAATAAATGAGGGGCTTAGAGTGCTAAATAGTAAAATGTTTAATATTTTATTGTCTCTAGCTAATGTTCAATATTGTAATGTCACGTTTTACTGATCGTATAATGTGTAAACTTAAACTGTAATTTTAACTTCTGAGGACGCCATGAAGGCTAAAAACCACTTTGGCATCAAAATAATGAATAAAGAATACATTGTTTCATCAACATCTATTTTTCTATATTTAGTTACCGGCTATATTATAGCTCAGAAAGCCTCTCTCAGTAGATTATTATTGGCTTATATGTGCGTGCTTAGCTGTCCTTTTGATGTAAATTTCACTGGTGTTGCAGAAAACAGACTCCTCTGCAGCAAAATTGCAAAGTATGGACAAATACAAATTTGCACGTACAAATCTGGGGATGCCTCTGTCTGTGGCCCTGAGTGATTCCAGGAGATCTGAGCAGTGTTTATGGAAATGAGATGGCATTTAAACATATGCCCAGGCAATTATCCTGAAACTGCTCTTTAGTTGTACAAAAACATGCGGCATGTTTGGAAAAGTCAAGAGCTTAGCGACAAGCGTGAAGGCATCATGATGAGGGGGGGACCGGGGCGAGTGGAGCCAACTGCCGTGCCATTTGGTGTCCCAGCCTGCTCCGGGTGCACGCAGAAGCACCGCAATATCAAGCCCGGGTAATGAGAGGCATGAGGTGTATTAGTGCGAGGCAATCTAAAAGCTGCAGTTTTATCTTGGCCTTTTGAGGATAAATTAAGAACTCTGCAAAACAAATATTAAAGCTATTGATTCTAATGTGCTTTGGGGAGATAGTTTCACGGGAAAAGACCACATTTTGTTTAAGGATGATTTTAAAGTTGAAAAATGTATTTACTTAAAACTGAGGTTCTGAACTTTATACTTGTAATTCTGCAAATGTAGTTTTTTATCCAGAATCTAAAAAAAAGAGAAGTAGGAGCCAAAGCAGTGCTCTGATTGACTGCACTTTGGTCGTCCGCATCCTAGTTTCACACACCCGAGAATGAATCCATATGAATATTAACCATGTGTCAAAGGGTTTGTGAGAAATAGGCATTAGAGACCTTTAAATTAACAGTGCCTGCCCATTATATCCCCGTGGCCACTAGATGGAGTAGTGAGTGTATATACGGTAGATGACTTCACAGACATATTTAACATTTCAAATTCAAGAATTTTACTTTTACAGCAAAAGTATGACGAGTTTTCCCCCAGACTGTGGCTATTTACCACTGGGCGTCCGTCATTACACGTGCACTGTGTAACTGTTCCAGTCCAAAGCAACACAAACATTTTTATACAATGTGAGACAGATATTAATAATGAGTAATAATCATGCAACATCAATTTCTGTGATGAGCTCTAGCTAAAAAGCACACAAACAAAATGACTTTTCTATAGTAAAAATGTGCAGGCCTGTTCATGCCATGCACTGCTTTAGCCACAGAAATAGTACTTTCTTTGTAAATGTAGCACAAGCATGACGCATATTATAAATCTATGCCAGTGTTGATCTTTGAAGCTGGGACGCCTTTTGACAAGTCAGCTCCGGAACTTGCTTGTCTCGGGATATCTGAGAGCTTAAAAGAAAATGTCACCTAAACTTTCCCCGCTAATGCTGCAGTCATCGTGTTCTTTCAAAACACACACACATTCACAGAGTCTTAAGGTGCCGGAGTGTGAGCAGGTGAGCGCCGCGGCATACTAAGGGCCTGTATTAACGAACCATTCCTGCTGACCACAGCAAAGTGCTCCTACTGATCACCGCTAATGTCCTCCATCACTGTGTACTCTCGGAGGAAGGTGGAACCTGCGTGAATTGGGTTTCGGCTGAATAATTGGGGGAGATGGCTGAACCTGCATAAAGAGACAGCAGATGTATAGGTGTGTGAGGGGGACGGAGACAGTTACCATTGATTCGAACACACTCTCAAGCCTTTATTGACATCTCATTTAGCTAACGAATTCATTAGCGCGCTGTGGCATAATAACTTCTACTTGAAAACCAGAAAGGCTCCCGGAGGATATGCGTTTGCAGCTATTGACGAACTTTTCCGCACAAAACTCTTCGTCACTTTGATAGTCTGTCTCCCCTGCATGCCGGGCCTGTTCGTTATTTTCCCCCTTTCGCAGTTTGTTTTGCACGACATTGTGTAACTTGTAAATGAACCTGCTGTTTGGAGGTGACATAAGCTGCCAGATTGTGGGACACCTCTTCCCCTGACAGAGCCGTGCATTCATCCTCCTCCTATAGAGCCGTGCTTTTAGGTGTCATTGTGCTTGTTTTTTTGCTTTGTGAGTAAATTGAGAAGAGGAAAATGTACTGCATTTGCTTTTAAGTGACAGAAAATACATGTAAATGTTGTTTTAAAGAAGAGAAAACAGCTTTAACCTTGGTCCAGTCGCATTACTGTAGTACTACTACTACTACTACTACTGCTTCTGTTATTGCATGTTTTATGCTATGACAGCTAAACAGCATAAATGTATTATTTATTTGTCAGGGTGTTGGAAGACAAGATGATTTGTTTAATTTATAATCACGATCATCCTGGTCACAGTATAATCATAAAAACTTAAAACAAATATTTGTGATCATTTTAGAAGCAAAAAGTTGAGAGCTTTTTTATCTGCCTGTCTATGTTACATTTACTTTATGAATCAACTGAAAAGATTGTCTAAACAGTGAGCTGATTCTATACCATGGCTATTATTGAGGAAGCCTGACAATGATGTCAGCTAAATATACAAACTAAATACTAACAAAAACTATAAAGCTTGTGGTTATGGCTTTCGTAGTATGTGTTATATTTGCACATACACAAAATAAAAAATTGGGAATAAAACATGACTAAACTGGAAACTAAACTAAACCTGGACTATCAGGACTGATCAAGGACTAGTCCAGGACCAAACCAAGTCTACGTCAGTACTAAAATGGGCTCAATTTAAGACCAAATACCAACACGTGAACGCACTATAGTTATTATTATTCTGCATGGCTCAGTTGTCAGTAAATGATTCTTTAAACTGTTTTAGCCTTTATGTTTGCGTGTGTTTATGTCTTAGTGAGGCCTGTTCAGTGTCAGATACAGATGATCTCTATTCAATTTACTCTGATGCTTTGACCTGCCTTTCAGAGAAGCCACACAGACACAGTTTATGAATTAAACACGCTCTTAAACCGACACAACTTCTGCTCGGCAGTAGCATTAACCTGCCTGCACTCACCAGTTCTGTTTTCTGAAAAGGACTCCGATGCAAGTTTATGAATTGAAAGTGGTGATTTATTGATGTTTGGGTCCAGTGTCTGAGTGGTCAAAACAATCTGATTTTGCGGCTTGCCTCAGACCTGTGTAGGCGTGTGGCCAGCTGCTGCAGCAGCATCACAGATGCAGCTGGAGAAGTGTGGAGGAAGAACTCTGCACTCAAGTCAGTTTGGTGCTACTTAAAATGCAAAAAAAAGCAAAACGAAATAGCAACTTACTGAGGGAGAAGTAGCAGAAGCATGTAGATAAGTGCTCGTGTTCATGGAGGAATTGGTTTGCAGTAAAAGCATTGTTTACTGTAACATTCTGCTATTCTACTAAAATACTACTACTACTACTACTACTACTACTACTACTACTACTACTACTACTACTACTGCTACTACTACCACGGCTATGACTTCTACTACTACTACTACTACTACTACTACTACTACTACTACTACTGTAATAGGCTGCATTCACATGATGTCTCAATATTCCTGAAAACCTATAGTTTAAAACTGGTCAGAACTCTATTTTGCTGTTTATCTTTCAGATTGTAGAATTGTAGATTTGACTTGATTTATGGTCCATATCAGTAATAACTGGGCCAATCACATGACATCTTCTCAATCAGCAGAAATAAACTAAACTGAAATCAAAACAAATCACAATAGACTCACAGAGTGGTGCCATTATTAAACTCAAAAGAGGTTATTGTTGTCAGATGAGAAGACTTTAAACGTGAGTGAATGTGATACGTTTGTGGAGCCAATCTCAAACAAATAAAGATGATGTTCAACATTTGTAGATTTCTATGTCGGATATTGGATATACCACCATCTGAGATTATAACATAAAACTCCAGAACGTGAATGCAACCTAACCTATTCTACACTTTTACTAATCTGGAGCTATTACCGTGATTACTACTGCTACACTACTATAACGCTTAATCTTCTTATTGCCACCAATGTCAAAATGAAATATTCAGAGATTATGGGATCATCATTTTGTGCTTTGCTCAGAAACAACGTGGTAATGTAATCCCTCATTTGCTCAGGAGTGGTTCATAGTAAAGGTTCCAAAGGTAGTTCTCTGGACACAATTTTAGAAATCAAGACGTTTTGACTTCCATCCAAAAGTCATTTTAATCTGATTGTTTAATAAAAGTGTTATATCCCCCAGGAAACTAGAAAAAAATGTAAGAGTATATTATGTCTTTGTTTGGTAGCTAAATTAAACGTCCAAGTTATTTCCCTTGTGGATTATTGCATAGGTTTATTTAATTTTATTTGTGGACATGTTATTAAAAGTGTATTATATGTGGCTTTTCTTGTTGTCTCAATGGAGATCATTAAAAACAATGATAGTCAGAGTAAGTTTCATGCCTTATGGTGAAACTTTCAGTGGTAGAAGAAGTACTACATTTTGTTACTAAAGTACAGTATTAAAAGTGCACTTTGAGAGTAAAAAAGTGAAAGGATTTAACATAGATTTTTGAACTAATGAAGAGTCAAATGTAGTGGGCTTGATAAAGACTTTGACAGATTTTTGGTTAACAGAAGCAACTGACTATTATAATTATTCAAAGTAAATTCTATGTGTATATTTTTGTTTAAAGCAGGCACTTTCACCTTCAGCTAAGATGTCTCAAAAAACATGCAAAAAATACCCTTCAGTCATTTTTAAAACCATTAAAAACAGAACGTGCAACAGACAACAAACTGTTTTTTTTTTTTTCAGTCCAGTTAAATGTTGTGGAGTAGAAAGTACATATATCATGAAGTAAATATAAAAAGTATCTTCTGTCAAATGTATACGAGTAAAGTACAGATACCTAAAAACTACATACTAAGTACATATGATAAATCAGATTACACCTTTCACAAAAATGTAGCAAACGTGATTATATTTTAGATTATACTACAAAAAGTTTTTCCCTTCATTTACAATTTTTTCAAAGAGGTAATTCCTCAGCTGTTACCTAGCAACCATACTGTAAGCAACATAAATCCATATAAATTACACAATTTGACAAATAACAATACTAGACAACACCTTTAATTTGTTAATTTATAGTTTAAACTGTCGCTTATTGATGACATCACAGAGGGATTCTGTTGTAGAACTCTGTATACTTCCTGTAATTTTCAACATGTATTCTTTTTTCTTCACAAATTGCAACATGACTGATTTAAATCTATGATAAATATTTACCACACGGCCTATCCCACCAAACAAAGTCATAAGTCATATGCACTTTAAGTACATTCACTTTTATACTTAGTTACTTTCCACCATTGGTAACAGACAGACAGACATAGAAACAAACACGCTGGTCCCCACCAGGAAAGCTACATAGTGCAACTTTAAAGCTCACTTAATAATCTCACTAATCACAAAAACAAATGAAACCATAGACAATATCTTCTATTACATGCATCTCATTTGATTCTGTCACTACGATCCCTTTGTGTGCTGTTGTTTGATATTACTTTCAGTGTTTGTTGTATCGTTTCCATTTATCCAGGCTTGGGATCGTACATAAACTACCTCTTGTGGTTAATTTTGTTTCCCCCCTTTGACTGCCGCCTCTCCTCCTCCTCAGCTCCGGCACTGTACATTTTACATGACAACGCCAGTGACACATCCACAAGTGCGGGGCTCCACTCAGCAGATGGCCGGCCCCTCGCTCGGGATGCTGCCTCGGGACAGATGTTTGTGTGTGTGTGGTCATTAGCGATGGCAGCATTAGATAATTACCTGGCGCCCGTAAACACTCACTCTCATACAATCAGTGCGCGTCTGATAATCATGCCATGTTTGATGAACCATCTGGAAACGCGGCTCAGGTCTGAAAGAAGGAAGGGAAGTGGCTGCTCTGGAAGGTCTAAGCAGTCAAGTGTGTGAACGAGGAGCATCAGGAGAAGGGACAGGCGAGGGCGTCAAAGGGCTGTTTTGTGTCATAATCACGGGTATCGGAATCAATCACTTAGCAATACAACTCTCACGATACACATTACCGAGGCTTAATGCACACGTGTCGGAAAACCGCGTTACCATAACTTCCGGACTATAAGTCGCACTTTTTTTCATAGTTTTGGCCGGGGTGCGACTTATACTTATATACTTATACTCGCGACTTGTATGTGATATTATTTGTTGTTTTCACACTTGCAACCACATTTCATACTCCAGTGCAACTTATATATGTTTTTTTTTCTTCTCTATTATGCATTTTTTGTCTGGTGCAACTTATAGTCCAGAAAATACAGTATTTATAAAGCGCATTTAAAACAACCTCAGCTGACCAAAATGCTTCACATAAAAGGCGGTGAAAGGACAATACAGTAAAAAGCAAATTTTAAGGGATAATTGAATAAAAGGTGTTTAATGTTGAGAATTATTGTTGAGAATTAGTAAAATAGAGGAAACATTTGTGTATGTTCTCCTGAGGCCTAAAACGTATCAAAATTGTATTTATGTCAAACTGTATTGTCGCATCCCTAACTGGAAAAAAAACACCTGAAATCTTTATAAAATACATTGCGTTGCCATGACACAAAAATATCTAGCTCGAGTTCAAGGCTCAAAGCTGAATAACCCAACTTTTCTTACCATGACCTAAGGAAATGTAGTTTTTCCCCACTATAGTGCATTGAATCTAGTATTTTTGTCTACGGTATCATCTCTGCACACTGTTTATCTAATAATAAAACATGCCACAGATTGCAAACTTAAACATGCAGTAAGAAAGAGCAATAAGAGAGTTGCTATGGCACTTTGGGATGAGAGCTGATTGGCTGTCCTTTGGTGGCCCACTCTGCTTCACGTTTCCATCTGAAAAAGCTGTTCTAAATCTGTGTGTGTGAATCCAAATGATGTGTTAAAGAGTCTGAAACAAGATGTTTACCTACTGTTTCTGTGTTTGTGGATGAGAACATTGCAACATTCAGAGCATACAGGTCAAAATGTGAATCGATCATGTTGAATGACAAAAATAACTCAAATGGAAGGTTTATATATAAGAGTAAAAACACTATAATTCATTGATTCATGGCTTCATTTCAGTGTGTTATTTTCTACCACTGACCTCCTTCGGAAACCCATATTTTCTCTCTCATATCCTCTGCTCTTTTACCCGGTCAAAGGTCTTACTCCACCGTCCTTTCCCCTTTATTTATGTGTACATTCTGCCTATATGGGAGTCGTGTGTGAAGGCAAGCAATATCACAGTGGCAATATCTCGAACGATGCCTTGAAGGAATAACAGAAAATAGAGGTTTATATAATATATTTTCGTGGTGGTCACTTTTTCAATAAGCTTTATTTTACTGTTTGGCCGGGATGTTTGCAGTCTGCTTTTTGACCTGGACTCGTCAAATATCAAAATGTTGTGTGAAAGTTTAGTATTATGACACTGATTTAATTCATTATGATTACGATTGGAATTTTTTTTGTCTTGTGTTTGTCAAAAGGTTTCATTATAATGGTCTTATAATGTAATGAGTGTTTGTCCAGATTGTGTTCCAAATTGATCCTATAAAGTGGTTGAGTCATAGATTCAGAGTTCTTGTGTATGGCAGATAGAGAAAAGAATATTTTACAATCTCGCTATGCATTTTGGAATAATTATGTTGGCTTAAAGGTTCACATACTACAGATGTTGCTACATTCTTTTTTACTCTTTTTTGCTCCTTCCATTACGCCCTTATATGAGCACATTTTTGGCACAGATATTTTCTTGTGGTCCACTATTTGCAATACTCTTGTGTTCTTTGCACCGCCTCTCAGCTTTCTGACATAAATCTTCCCGTAACATGAGCGAACGTAGGAGACGATTAGAGCTCTTTAGCCTCTTTGCGTACGCCGCTGCTGTAAGTGCGTTTACGTCGGCGTGTGGACGGCACTTTTGCACCTGGGTTCTCCAAAGGCTGTTTCCAGCGGTGATTAAGAGCAGGGTTAAGACCAACTGACACAAATTAATCATCTCTCTGGTGGAGCAGAGACGGCTCACTATTAAATGAGGCCTGTGAACCAAATTTGTGAAGGCCCAAACATTTCCAGTCCATGACCAAGAGTATGAAAAAAAACACCTTCAATCATGTGTATTTTCTACTCCTCAAGTGCAATCGGACAATTTTTTTAAAATAACAGAGACTGAAGTAAGCCAAGCAGCCACTTTGCATTTATAGATCAAAGTGGGAGAGGAATTTTAATGCAGGCGAACAAGTTTCACTCCACAGAAGAAGTCCCTGACATAAGATCAAGGCTTTCATTTCGCAGTGCCCTGCATAGAAAAGGTTTTAGAGTGATGGGACAGGAATATTCATAAACGTGCAAACTCCGAAGCTATGTATAAATATAAAAAGAACTGTGTCAATTTTTTTTAAATGTATTCAGATTAGACTTTTCAATTCTTTTTGTCATTTCTCTTCAAAAAAGAAAAATGTACCTCACAGTGTGCAGGAATTCTGCATCGGACACTAATAACATCATTTAGATTGGATTAGAACTTGTACAAAGACACTGCGGAGGAAATACTTTACTGCATATTGATATATAGTCTGTATTTGATGTTTTACACTGGAGGCGAAACTATCTTTATTTAATCAGATCGTAGTACAAAGACTACAGTGATATAAAGATGAAAAAAGGATTAAAGGAAAATCTGTATAAAATATAAACTTCAAGATGGACTATTTCACTTTCCTAGTACTTGTCACTATAATTATATTGAATTATCAATCAAAAAATGATGGGAAAAAACATTTTCAGACTCATTACTGATGTACCTTTTTTGTTTCACTAGTGGGGACATTTTGGGTATGTTTTTTAAGTAAAGATTATTATTGTAGGATTAAATATATATATATATATTTAATTCTACATTTTGTATTGTTGAAAAATACTTTGAAAACCTGCATTCTTACTGTGAGCGGGGTCACCTCTCCATAGATCTGACCGGTAACTTGGCCTAGCGGCAACTAAGTTACTCAGTGCATCTTTAAACAACAAAAAAGACAATACAACAGAGTCCAATCTGTTTTCACTGAGGGCCAAATACTGAAACAGACAAAATGGAGGGCCAGTGGTCGTGAGTGGAAAACATTAACGAGGTTTTAATGTGCCGCCACACTCTAATGAATAACATTTGGGTGTGAGACAGACCTGCTATTGAGGTTCCGAGACATAAATGAGGTTGTAATGGCAGAAGATTTAACGTGCAGTAAAAAGAACCTGTCAGGACAATGCGGGCCACTTCTGCAGGAATATTGAGGGCCCGAGTTTGGACCTCCTTGCAAACGAACACGCTAGTTCGACTCTCTTTCACTAATCAGGGTTGGGACCATGACGCATAAACTAGTTGACAACGTTCAATAGTTTCAAAATGAAGATAATCTAGGACCGTGGCCATAGTGACAAACAATTTAATACAAACTGTCATATCTTTTGAATGGGGGGAGCTGAAATCAATGCAATGTGGCTGGATAAGACTCGATGACAATAGGATAATAAGATAAGTCATGTCTAAATTGTTTATGTAAATATTTGTCATTTCTTTGCACTTCGATGTTTTGTCCCGTAGGCTTCATTAGACAGGACAGCTCAGGGTGAAATGAGGATGAGTGAGAAGGGAGAACATGCAGTAAGCTGTCGGAGCCGGGATTTGAACCCACGACACGATGCTGCCACCTTAACCACTCGGCCGCCGGGCAGCACAGATAAGACACCGTGACCATCTTAGTCCGGCACTATAGACTATTACTGTTTCTGCTACCTCAGCTTCCCTCTTGACCTTTCACCTGTGTCCTCTGACAACGCTCCCTGGAGTAAAATTATTGCGCTGAAAGGTCAACGTGCAGGTCAAGGATTATACCAGAAAGAAACAATTGAGCGAATGGCTGATTAAACCATTTTTACCGGCACCTTGCACTTCAACGTACGCACATATTAGGCATGAGCAGCGGAACGTAGAGAGGAAAAATGCACAGGCGCTGCAAAAACGACTGTCAGATTATAATAACATTGTGAGTGCATTGGACTGTGCTCATTGTGCTCTCATGTTTATGTATCATGGCGGGTAGGACCTGATAGGACATTCTGATTTCAGGCTCGGTCATGCATCAGTAACAATGTGCAGAATTAAATCAGACTTACCTCCGCCATCACCAGCTCTCTACAAATCCATGCACTTTGACTCGAAAAATAGAAAAATAGACACAAGCACGTTTGTGCACTGGCAGATGACTGTATAACATTTACAATGGACTAGGTTATTTAAAGTGGACTTATCATGAATTATTCTGGCTTGAAATGGGTTTAAAACAAACTTTTGGATTCCTTAGCATTACTATTCAACATTTGGTTGCTTAAGATAATGTCTGCTTTAGAAAACACATTAAAAAACTGCATATCTATTTCAAGACTCAGAATTGTCTTACTTTAGTCATCCAGAAAGGGCAAATCAGTTCATAGCTGTCGTTCAGAATAATACAAATACACAATCAACAACGAATAAGTAAATTAATGCAGCCATTCTGACAATATGATCCATATACTTGATTCATGAAACTACTGTGAATTTTGATCCCTCATCTACTGCATGAACTGGACTCTGTGTATCGCTGCATCACTACGGTTTATCACTATGGTTTAACACTACTGCTAAGGCCCTCACCAACCACTCTTTATGAGTTAGTTGCTGTTGCTGCCAAAACAACATTGGTACATATTAATTTCCAAAGCTATTCCGGGGAAACTTCTGAAGTACCTCAGTGACCTCCTCACCGTTAGCTCAGGTAGTTACCGGCTTCGCTCCTCATCTCATCGACTTTCAACCAGCCTTGATGCCTTACAGACCTGGGGAAGTCTGCTTTTTCCTGCTCTGCACATTGGTCTAGGAAAAATCTACAAAAATACCTTTAAATTTGAAGCTCTAGTGTCAATTGATGAATTCAAGAAAGTTCATAAAAAGTGTGGTGATGGAGAATTGTTTGTGTTTGTGTTTGTGTTCCTGAGAGAGCTGTTTTTATAATGTAATATTTTGTGATTCTCTTGACTGTGTTGATTGTGTCGGCTGCTGCCTCGGCCAGGTCGCTCTCACAAAAGAGATTCTGAATCTCAATGGAACCTCCTGGTTAAATAAATGTATAAATCAAAATGAATCAATGAAAAAATTATACTGTTCACTTCAAACACGGACTATTTGGATCAATTGAATAGTTTGACTTATTTTTGGTTTAACTTTTATCTCATTATGCAAATGATCTGTCAATGGGGTGAGACAAATAGAAAATAAATACATTTCCTTACCACAGATTTATTTTTTATGATATCATACAGAAATGTAACAAAGCAAAATAGAAATCAAATACTGAATTCAGATTATTTCAACCCATTATACATATTCATTTGTGCAGTGTTGCTCGATGAAAGGCTGTAATTGAAATGTGTGGTTCAAGTGATTAAATTCAACAATGCTCATTTTATTTTGTGGAGGTCGCAGTTCCTTCACTGAGCAATCACTGCAGGTACAATTACCCCGGCAGCAGCAGCAGCAGCAGCAGCAGCAGAGCCTTTCTATGTTTAGCAGATCGAAGGGGCCAGGTGGGGGGTTTAGCTCTGTACCGAAATGTCCAGGCTTTGTGTCCGCTGTGGCAGGATCACACAATCTGCAGAAAGCCTCAGGACAACCGGCCCTGTCAACCTGCTCCACTCCTCTGTCCACCAGGAGCAGGCTCTGAGATATTAGGCTGTTGTCACTGTGCAAACGCATGTATCCACAGCGGACACTAGGGGGGCAACCACAATGCACCTGGGTAACCTTTTTTTCCAGGTATTGAAGTAATAAAATAGGTAAACCTCAATACTGATCTAATGCAGCTAATGATAATATAAGAGAAACAGGTACGTTGACTTAAAACTGCTGATCTGAAAAGCCCCGCCTCTTCATTGTGATAAGATCCGCCTCTTCATTTTACTGTCACAAGCAGCGATTGTCATTTTAAAGTGTTTATTTTTAAAAGTGGCTACGATACATTTATGACCCGGCACGTGTCACTCAGAGTCTTAATTTTTCAACTAAATGGAACGTACAGGTACATGTGGGCGGGGGTTGGGGGTAGGTGAAAATCTGCCTTTTCTGAGCACTCGAGCCTCAGTTGCAGGAAGGTACAGGATGACTCAAACATGCATGACACTGTTGTAACAAGACTAATACCTCATTAAAAACGTTTCTGCATAATAATTCCCCTTTAATGTCTCATTTGCTGCTTGCACAAAGAAAGAATTTGGTCATATCACCTTAAAAATGCCTGTTATCCAAAAAATACTGACAGAAGACCGTCCTAAAGCCTCAAATAGAGATTTAACTATATATTTAAATTCTAATACATTGTAGTTTCTTGAAAATACATAGACAGATTCTTGGATGTGGATGATTTAAAGGAGCCGATGCCAAATCTCATTCAAGGATGTACAGAAAATACAATTCATGCATAACTCAAATTCCATTTTTCTAACGTCTGAATAATAAAATATGTCTGGATACAATTATTTCACTTATTGTGCAGAGTATTTTGTTCAAAGACATGTTCAGTCCAATAAAATAAATGCTCTGTGACGCCTATATTCAAGGACTGCATGGAATTGACAGATCAAACGCAGAGACCAAGCGTCCCTTTGGAGCCAGATGAAGTATCTACATTTTGATAAACTAAGGACACACCGAAAAGAACGTATTGCAAAAATCTAAAACCGTCCCCTGTCTGTGCTATTTCTCACTGTGAGGTATATTCTCTACCCCGTGGTACCGGATTAGTGCCTGAAAAGAAAGCCACCGAAACAGGGAGAGGGGATGAGAACAAGAAAAGTGAGCAAAAGACCTACAAAGATGATGTTGTTGCTGTGTGGGATGGCGGTGTGATTGTGGATGTGCACTGGCGTGTCATGGGTATTCATCAATTTCCCAGCTCCCCCAGTTTCTTCCTGACAAGCCCTGAGGCGAGAGGTAAACACAAACTCAGATACAGCTGCTGTCATAGTTTGTCTGTCACAAGTTCTGGTTTGGTGCTACATGTTGTTATGTACATGTGAGCAAAGGATCAGGAGGGAAAACACTGGCATTCATCTGCATGTGTGATCACAGCTTGGAAACACAGGAGTAAATAATAAAAGAGCTTATTTTTAGAGTCGAAATGGTCACGAAGCGTAAAATTCGTAGCGTTGTTTTGATTTGTTAACATCGATTTGCACCACACATAGGTTGTATAGGCTACTTATCTCGCGGTGTAAAATGTGCTGTCAAAATAAACCTGAGGGTGTTTGCTTCTGTTGCTCTTTTTCTTCCATGTGAAGAAGACCACATTACTCTATCCATTCCCCATAGTGTACGTATTTGCAACGTGTTTTCAGATGAAAGCATTTCCAACGAGAAATGCAGCTTTCATGACTTTTATTTTAGATTTTGACCTGCTTGTATCCTGAAAAATGTTACTCAAAAACATGATCAGCTCGCATTTCTTTATGGGAGTTGATTTTACAATAGTTCAATTTAAAATGTGCAAAATTAGTAAAAAGGCTACAGAAAGAGCTGGTTAAAAATGAAAATAAAAAACAAAAATTTAAATTAAAAAGGTGATATTTCTGCACTTTTGCGATTCATTTTACATACATTTCACATCCGTCTGATAATTAATCCTCAACTAATGATAACGACAAATTTTGATGAGATACAGACCTAGTATTGCTGTTCTATGTAAAGGTGTGGAGGCTTCCATGGATTCACTTCATTGTCATCTCGTTCATATTATGCTTCAAAATGCGGCCCTCACTGAAAAGCCACATTACAATTCCCTCCAAACATTGACCTTGATTCACATGGTAAAGACAAGCGACGTGAAGGTGTCACCCCGACTGAATTGTACAGCACATGCCTTGTTGATTTGCAGTTGGTTCCGCGCTTACACCCCGCACTTTGAATAGATTACCGGTAATCACACAGTCGCTTTTTGCCCGCTTTATTTGAACCACAAAGCTTCACATCAGCACCATCTTTTCTTTTTTTTCCCTTCCCATCTGTGATACATGTGACACAGCTCGCCCCTTCCTATCAGCGCGTGCAAAATGTGCGCGTGTGATTTATGCAGATGAGCGCCAGTGGCCGACGCGCGGTGTGAATTCCCAGGCCTGATGAGTGGCTTAATGATTCATCAGGCTGGAGCTGGAGCAGGCATCAATAATGGATGACAGAACGGGTCACGCTGGATCGCTCGCCCCTTGATTAAAGTGCTCCACGGCTAAACGCCTCACTTCCTCCCTTTTTCCTCACCCTACACCTTCCCCAAATACAGAAGACACACACACACACACACACACACCGTCTCAATCTCTCCCTTTCGGCTTAAAGTCATCACACCTTTCACATGCTTAATAAGCTTTCATCCCGGCTTCATCTTCTCAGTCTGTTTCTTTAGTCCTAATCCAATCATTTCGAGCTGTGGAGGGGGGAAGACCAAAATCGCTGGAAAGCAAAGGCTACAAATGAACGCTTTATGATTTCTCTTGTTCCCGAAATGAAACCTTTTTCTTCGAGAGATGGGGCGCAAAATAAATGTTCCTTTCCCAGTTGGCAACACACACTGGTAAGATGTACGCGGGTGTCGGAACAGGACAAATCTGTCTATTAGGTGACATAAACCCCTAAACCCTCTGCTGCATGGCCGTACATACTAATGCGCAGAGAGGATTCAAGCTGGTGGATATAGGAGACAGAGGAGAGGAAATGTTTGAGGAGGAAGGAGGTAGGAGGTAGAGGAGGAAGTAAAGAGCTTTTGGAGAGAATTCAATCCCAGCCAACGTGGGGTCTTAACTGCTACACGGTCTTTTGAGGAGAGCAAACTGGCTTTTAGCAACATGTGCACTGTGACAGAGCATCGCGAGGAAGACAAGCAATTATTTCTCAACTTCCCAGACAACAGCACTACATCATTTTAGCAGAGCAGCCATGTACACACTTTAGTCCCGGAGGAGCATCAGATTCGAGCAAGTGGAAATGTTCCTATATTGTTTACTTGTAGTGAGTTTCCTCAAAAAGCACTGTAAACAAATGTTACATATACTTTCAAACCTATTCTAATTCTGGGCTTGGAATCATGTTTTGTCCTCCGTGTGTTAGTCCCTGGTGGCAATGTACACCAAATCTGAATTCTGGACCTTTAAGATTATTTAATTGACATGTAAACGTCAAACTCTAACTTGAGTAATAAAAGGGGCAAATCTGTATCTAATATGTCAAGAAAATTAAGAAATATAACCCTGGCTATACACGTAATCTTACATGTATGTGAGAAGTTTAACTAAATTCAAGACTTTTCCCAGTTCACTTGCACTATGCTCTACTTTGGACACTCTTTTCCCCAGATAATAACATCTTCCCCCTCTGTCTCTATACATTTTGGAGTTTAAAAATTGAGTGAGCGTGTAATCTGAGCTCTCAATAATCCCATTCTTCAAAATCTGTCTCTCCCCTAAACAGATTACCTCCATCTTCTTAGCTGGTTTAATCTGCGGCATCGCTCTGACAGATTACAGTGGCGTTTGATCACTTTGAACGATAGCGTCACAATCTGCTTTGAAGCAGTGATTCATCTGCCTCCTCTAAACACTGACAGGCACTGACAGGAGCACAGGACCACTCCACGGGGGGGACCCTCTCTACCACAATGTATATCTATTCTCCGTGCCTTTCACTATTCGATTGTGTCTGTACTTTAAATGTCATGAGTGCATGGTCCATATAATTGCATTTTTTTTCCTCCTGGCAGGCGAGAGCGGAGAGCATTTAATACATGAAATGACATTTAAATGGAAACAGGGGGCTCGATAGGCGCATGGATATGACACATAACTGACAAGTGCTTATAATGTGGAGGTGGGTTTCGTTTATAATAGAGCAAGTGTGGAGATCCAAACTTCAGAATACTAAATATTAAAGGATATTTAATGCCCATATTAATGCAGAGGAGTTCTATAGCAGCCCCTACAGGGATTGTCAAGACGCATGTGGTGCTTTGTGTTACTGGACCATACAAATCTAAAGTTGCTGCTACAATTTGAGGTATAGCATGTTGTGGTGGTTCCAACGTCTGCTCTAACTCATGTTCGCGGCCGTTCGTCCTTTTGGAATGCCTGAAATCATCTGATCTCAGAAGCTAAGCCGGGTGGAACCTGGTCACTTGGATGAGAGACCACTGGGGAAACCAGGTGCCACAGTGACACTTCATCCATCCTGCCTAGTATGAGTCTGGTGTGTGAGTAAGTGTTGGAGTTTATGGAGAATTTGGACACTGTGAGAAGTGAGTAAAGTATTATTATTATCATTGGTGGCTTGGTGGCAGATGGCTAGCACTCACGCTGCATAGTAAGAAGGTTTAACACCCAGGCCTTTCAGTGCAGAGTTTGCATGTTTCTATCTATGTATGTAGCTTTACTCCAGGAACTTAAGTTTCTGCCATCAAACAAACGCGTGCAGGTAAAGTCAGGCAAAGTCCTCAGGTCCTCAAAACACAAAATCTGGAGATGTCTGCTCCTGACAGGACGCTCCAGCGGCATTCAAGAATGAGTCAAATGAAGAGGACAATAAAGCGTACCTTAAGCATAAAAAATTATATATAGAGAGAGTTTGTATTGCATGCACCAAACAAATCACAAAAAATGTGTGTGTACACTTAGAAAAGCAAAGCAAATGTTGTCAGTTGTGGCTAAAATCGCAAGAGGCTGTCACGAAACCACAATCCAACCAAATGTACTTTTCATTGTAAGTGTAAATTCACTACCAACTGTCTCACAAACTATAAGAAATTACATTGGAAAGGTCATGGAGGAACCATTCCTGAAGGCGGTTAAAATGTGGAATCAGAATGGTATTTATAGCATACTAAAATAGATGTTGTCGCATGAACATTTCAATTAGTTCTCTGGAAGCATAATATCCGTTGGATATGGACAGAATAAGATTGTGTGTATTCAACACGACAACGTTCTCCTACGCCTTCCCCAGACCATCTACAATCGGTTTACCCTCTTCCCCTACGCCTCCTTGTAGAAACAAACCCAAGTCTCTGAAGAGCACCAAAAGCCAGTGGTAGGATCATAAAAATACATTAGAAGACTCAGAGGAACAGGCACAATCCCCGAGTATTTTAAGAATACACTTCTCGTCCTTTCCTCCAAACCCACGTTGCATTTTTATTCATAAAATGACTGGATAGAAAGTAGTGGGTCATACTTATTCAAGTGAAAATATCTTAAGATTCCTTTTGTGTGTGTGTCTGTGTGCGTTTGCCCATGGGCCGGAGTCATTGCTCAAGTCAGAGGCTTAAGCTCCCATGGTATTCAGAGGAGCGCGGAGAGCGCAGAATTGAGAAACTGGAGTAATGCAGAGAGGCGTCTCGATTTTAAATGCGGAGTGGATTGATCAGCGAGATGGCACATGAATAAGTCCGGACCAGACCCCGGGAGGCCTGTTTTGTGAATGTGGAGATGAAGAAATAAGGGAGAGAGTAGAAAGAGACAGAGACAGCCTTGCACGGAGACGGACAGGGAATTAAACTTTGATTGCATTCTGATCGTTTGACTTTACATTTCTGACTTCAGCGGGAGACCTGTGGGAAAACAAAGTGAAACGAATGACATTTATAACCTTCTAGTTAATTCTTTTAGAGCTTTGTATCACTATCTGATAGAGTTATTGTGAGCGAACAACAAAAACATCTTTACAAGGCTGCAGAACAGTTGCTGTCATTGTTTATATTGTTTCCAACTGGTGCAGGTTTTATTTACTTATAGTTTTGGCTGTATATGACAGGTATAAGGCTGGTAAGTTAAGCACAATTATGGTAATTACATGGTAATTACTCATGAAAGTAATTCCGATGCTCATTGTCTGAATAATAATCTATTACGGTGCTGTAAAGTAAAGTGCATCCATTTCACCGTAGGGACTTTTGGTTATTTTTAATTGATTCCACAGCTAATCCTCTGTCAGTAAAAGCACCGGGTTTGAAGCAAAGTTTAGACTATTTAAAAAATATATAGTGAATTGACCATTTTATTTTTTAATTACATTTTTTGTACCAATTTCCAATCCATCCAGACGTTTCTTTTTATTTTACAATGCCTTGTCCACACACAATTACACATAATGGATATTGGTACTTTAATATTTTTAAATTGATGTCAAGTTAATTGCGGATTGAGTAGAAACTGACATAACGGTTTCTTTGGGTCCAGATACTCTGCTCCAGAGCTTGAGCCAGAAATTGAATTACCTATAGCTGGGATCATACAGTGTGTTTTAGGTTTACTGGGCAAACTAAGCCATGATTAGTACCAGTTTAGTCACAGTTCTGATGTATGTAACCTTTAAACACCTGAGGGTACAGTTGACGAGACTTTAGACAACAGTTGATTTCTATTTCAGATTTACAAAGTTCTCCGCATGCATAATTACATTAAATATTTGAAACAATGTAAACGTTTAGTATTTGTTATACAAGTGAATAGGCAGCCATGTGATGGACATACAATGAAAGTCTGACTGCGTGCTGACTCTGAGTGATCGTTTGACTTAATGCGCTGTAGATTTGCCTTCAGCGGGCGGCCAGTCAAATGTATATTTGAAAAAGGGTTCTGATTTTTCCACCATTATTTTTAACCTTCCAATTTGCTTCCATGTCGCTGTCTAAACGAGTCAGCGTGAAGTGCTAAGCTGCAGTTGTCAAACCCGTCTGCGCCTCGACAGATGTGTGGGCCGATTTATTCATCGCTTAAACTATATTATTTATTAAGTTGAGAACAAAAATGGCTGGTGTTCAGTATGCAGGCGGCGGCATATGTGTCTCCTCTTTAGCGAGTTACTGTATGTGAAAGTGTGTTAACATACTGAAGGAGTGAACAGACGCTGAAGTGCAGAGCTCTACAACACGGGGGATTTGAATGAGGAGGAGGCTTGAGGCTGACCGCGCCGAGTCAACAAGTTTGATCAGTTTCAACATTTCGGATGTGTCGCCAAGCAAAGAAATGGCATGTAAAGCCCAAATCCCCTATCTTACTTCTCAGATTATGTATAGTGTGTCATTTTCTTCTGACTACGGAGAAGCGGGGCTAGTTATTCCAGAAAGAACAGCAAGTGAACTGAAACAAGCAATAAAAAGCAAAAAAGAATGGAATTAGACTTATCACCACCAAATTTAAAAAAAAATAGCAGACAAAAAAAAATCTCTTATCAGTTGAAACATGTTAAAAGGTGTAATATTTTTAAAAAGCAACACTAAATGACACACTGGCTTGGATCTTTATATTTTGTCCTCTAAAATCAGAAGGAATAAATAAAGAAAAAGGAAAGTTGGTATTTTGTTACATTTATTTTCCCTCTAAAGTCAGTTGGGTCTTCCAAAAAATAGTACTTTGAAAAAGAAAAATACACAATTTCAGTCTTGACATTTCCAACTATTGCCTTCTAAAAAAAGGATACAGATTTGGGATGTGTGTGATAGTTGGTATTTTATGGCAATATTGACTAAAATCAATTTTAAAAAGGGCTGAAAAAGTGCTTATGTAAAGGCAATACCTCATAAATATATATTTAATAAATGGAATGCACTGAAGAATAACTTCTTACATGCCAACATTTCTACAGACATTTATAAAAGCAATATTTATCTATTTCCAGGTCAGGAGCCCGACGCTGCTAAACTATAATTCACTAGAGAAATTAAAACTAAATGAAAGTAAATAATGAGCTGTATGGTGCAAATGATGATAAAAATATGAACCTGTTGCCCCGGACAAATATAGCTATGCATTTAGATGTTTATTCTAATAATGTTGCTTTGTTTTCTTCTCCTATTTTAAGTATTAGCTTGAGAGAATGCATAAGCGTGATTCAACAATTCAACA
This sequence comes from Eucyclogobius newberryi, assembly GCF_026437365.1. Classification (NCBI taxonomy): domain Eukaryota; kingdom Metazoa; phylum Chordata; class Actinopteri; order Gobiiformes; family Gobiidae; genus Eucyclogobius; species Eucyclogobius newberryi. The sequence continues at coordinate 28,106,395 of NW_027315945.1, read as the reverse complement.
AGGCAACAAAGGGCACTGGGGGAAATTAGCAAATCTAATCTCTTCATCATTTATTTATGCCGTTTGTTTTGTATGCATGGCTTCAAAGGTCAAAGGAGATCGCAGGGTTTGCCAACTGCAGCTCAAAGAAATATTCAGGATCAAACAAAGATGGTTGTTCACTGTCAGAGGTCCAGAGGAACAGCAGGTTATCTAAACATGTTCATCACACTTTCACTTCATAAGTAAGTCACACAAGACGTTATTTGAATGTCTAGTAATTAATGATGACATCTATTTTGTCTCCTTTACTACATCTGCTGCTGCTCGCAATAAAGTAGGCTATGACTACTACATTTATGACTTCTGATTTTAACTGTGTTATAACATTGTTCTTTCATCAAAAACAAACAAAAAGCATTCAGATTCATTCACATTAGTTTGATTAGAAAGTCTCCCTCTGAGTGTCAAAAACACTTTCACATTCTGAATTTCCCGATCTGTGATTTCATGGTCTACTTATGAAATGGCTCTGAGATCTTAAATCCACACCAGACAGCTGTCTGCATTAGCGTTTGTTTCTCTGTATCTAATTCCCTATGCAGCCAGTAGATGGAGCCCAAAGGTCAGTTTTTAGCATGGGAAAAGACATCAAGTATTTTTTTTTTTCTTCTTTAAAATATGAGATGCCAAAAAAGGGCATGTTTAGAAGCCAATAAAAATATAAATAATGCTTACTTGTGCATAAATATGACACATAAATGTGTCCTTTAAGTCAATTCCACCTCAAGAAAGTGACACTGTTACTTAAGTTCCAGAATTAGTCCCAGTTTTGTCACAGTGTTAACGTGCTTTGTGTGCGAGGGTGAATGCCTCACACGGCAAATATTAAAAAACGTTTAACAAAGGTCGAATGTATTAATAGAAATACTCAAAGAACAAAAACTGCAAAAAGTTATCTTGTGTCTATGAATATATTTTCTTATCCCAGTGAGGTTTTCCACCTTCTTTTGACCTAGTAAAAGCACCCAGTTACTTTCCAACTTTCTGCAGTTCAACGAATTGTTGTTTTTTGCGAAAAAGCGAATGAGTCATAAGACACCTGACATTGGACGGCTAATGGGCGGACATTTTGAGTTTATTTCTCCCAGATTTGTATATTGGCTCGAGATGCAGCTTCCTGTTAGCAACACATCTGTCCTTTTGGCTCCCATCAGCCTCTATAATGACTGCGTCCATGGTTCGTTTTGGCTGCTGGTTTGGCATTGCTTAAAACTGTCCGCAATGATCCGCAGCACACACAAACGCACACAAAACATACACAGAAGTACACACACACACACACACACACACACACACTGCAGAGTGAATGGGCGGACCGCGGCTGTGAAGGCATGACAAGTGCAGTCGAGGGAGCCGCGTTGAGGTCTGCAAATATGAGCTCATTAACACAACGCTATCTTGTTTGGCGTTTGCGTGTGTATTTGCATGCGCGACTCTACAGGTTATTACGGTATAACAAGCGACTTAGCCCTCGGGTCGGCCGTCATTAGCCACAGAAGAATGGCCGGGCGCTCGCATTGCCAGACACGCTCAATACAATCACACAGAGACACGCACAGACCTTGAAGGAAGGCGGCATTAAAAAAAAGACAAGGGATAGTTATTTTTATTGCAAGTGAAATGGTTTCTCTTCCTCTCACAATGGCCTAAGTAAAGGATGATGAGTATTGCGGCAGATAATGGAAGGTTTAATTGGGCTTGATAAACAGTTATGAATTGTTTATTGAATTGTTCTCGCGCGGCACACTGGCAATTAGAAGTTGTGTGGAATTGTTAATGTCCCCAGCCATTGTTGTCACTGTCACTAGATTCTCTCTCAATTTATGTTCAGCACCTGGGCACGGATGAGAGCGAGGAGGACGGAACACAGCTCTACTCAAATGTGTCCAATTATTATATCCAACTGGAAGTCAATTATAATTCATGGTTCTACTAACAACTGGAAGTATTCTAGAAAAAAAAATACAAAATAGTTTACAGCTGTAGAAGTGGCAAATATACAGTAGATTACAAAACGTTTTGAAAGAAAATTGACTTGTTTGACGGACAAGGGCCGGGCGATATTGAGAAAATTGATTATCCCGATGACAATATTCAGACGATTTCATATAAATCCAACAGAAATGTGTTAGAACATGTTTTTAAACGTATCCGTTGAGGGTTCATAGTCACTAGTCACAAAAGGGCAGAAATGTCACCTTGTATGCTTATTTGAACATTAGTTTTATTTTTAAGCAGATTTTTGACACATTTTTTACCATAATAAATACAGTTGATATTCACATTTTGCAAAATGTATCTTTATCTTATTTAAAATTGTATATATTGTCCACCCTAAATGGGGCATAGTCATTGGACAAATGGAGTTTTTTGCTGTTTGTTTGTTTTTATTGAAACATTTTAAATACCGTGTTCAGCGTTCCAATGACAACCTTTGAAACCTGTTCTAGCATTGGCTGATAAAACACCAAGGACTAAAAAGAAGTTGTGTTTCAAACGAGGATAAAGTGTGATATTTCTGCACATTTTTGTTCAATTTCAATTCAATCAATCAATCAATCAATCATTTAACCGTTCTTTATAGAGCCCTTTACAACACTCAAGGTGACTAAAGGGCTTTCCAATCAAATCAAGGTGTCAGAAAGTAATATAATAACATAATTCAATACAAATAACAGTGCAGGCAACAGCTCAGACAACTGCAATATCAAGTGTCAAAAATCAGGCAGAATAAATATGTTTGAGCTTTAAAAAGCAGAAGTGTGTGATGTGTGCATATCGGAGGCAGCCACAGATAAAGCTCCAGCTATAATTTGACACTCCATTGACTTGTGCAATACTTGAACCTGAGCCACAACGTTTACAATTACGTTATAGCTTTTTTCGTTTTTTAGGATTGTCATATCGTTGTCTGAATTGGAATAATACAACACAAAAAAACACACCGTACACTGAGATATTATTTCTGTTGCTCACGCAGCCATCCTACTGATCCAAATAATGACTTTATACTGGATTGCTCTTTACAAATGTGTCAAGCTTGGTTTAGTTTCATCTTTATTTGTCTTTATTTTGTCTGCTGCAGATTGAGCTACTGCTACTTTTCATTTGCAGGTGCACACATCAGTTAAAGAAAATACCCATTACAAGTGCAACTAACTCGTAATTAACTTAAACTTAAAATTACAAAATTGATTTGCGACTATGAAATAAGTGCAGGTATGATATCAGAGTCTGGTTTAATGAAATTTACTATTGTAATCCACATTATTTGCTTATTTAAAAGGACATGCTTGGATTTTTTGATGAAGGCAAAATTCTGAATTTCAGGTTTGTTGTTGAGCCCAATATAGTTTTTATCAATTGTATACTTTTTTGGGATCATTTTGAGGGTAGAAAGCTATATTTTTCAATCCTCTGTAATAAAAAACCGAACTAACTGACATTTCTACCCTGGAGATTCTGAAACGTTTGTTCTCTATTGTTATAAAGCCGGTAATTGTTGAAAATGTGTCATGGTTTACATCATTGTGAGCAGTGTCCATGGTAACGACACGGAAAAATAGTGACTCCAAACTGCTTTACGTCCCCCCTGTATGGCTTTTACTATTTTAAGAGTTCACCTGATGGCAAAAACTACCTCTTAACTATAAACAGACCTCCAAGATGTACTGTTACAACTAAAATGTCCTTGTAGCGTAACCTGGGGTAATAGGAATAGTATTTCTGCAAAAAATACAACTACAACTAAAACCTTTGACTGCTGCTAAAACAACTGCCAGAAAAGTGCACATGTAACGGCTGCTACCTTTAATAAAACAGCTATTGCCACTAATACTTCTCCTTTGCCGTTTCATGATTAGCAACGCGATTTTTTCAACCGTTAAAATGTAATTGAATTGTGAGTGGCATTAAAAAAAAACAAACTTAAATCGGTCATCAAAGCATAATATGTGAGTCATTTTCTTTACAAACAGTGCATTGAAAGTGCTTCTTCAAAATGATAAAGCATAACTCCTGAAGATACCGTCTTCCTGTCTTCCTTTCCGATGCGTAATGGTCCTCAAAGCCCTTTCATCATTTCAAGGTAAAAATCACCTTCAATTTGACTTTTTTTGAACATCCGATATCAACCTGGATTAGGTTGTCGTTTCCCGCTCTGTTTTGCATCTTTACTTTGCATCTGAGCCTTGTTTGTCCCATTTCCAGCAACTTTAATTTGCGTTTTGAACCAGACAATTAAATCAGACGGCGTTTACTTCACTTGTTGCAGAAACGCACGGAGTCTCCTCCTCAGCGGCGTGTGAAAAGGGCCATTAGATTGTTGCCGTTACCTTGATCAGCAATGACAGGAATACTTGAGATGTGGTTGTCGGATGAGCTGCGGCAAATTGTTAAGAGCGTGGTCGTCGGTTTGGTCTGCCGTCTGTGTCCATTTTCCCACGAAAACACACACTCAATATTTGATCACTCCTGACGGAAAAGTGACGCTGAGGAGGCATAAACCATGAAGGTGTGATGTTCCCATAATTAATGTCGCTGAGCCATGTTAATTAAATGCATTAATCAAAGTGTTTAATGGCGTACAGTGAAGCGGGTGGTTATCTCATGACAGCAGCTATGGGCCGTAGGAGGAGTACAGGCTGGTTACGGTTAATAACAATACATTTTTGTTCATATTCCGCTTTGCAAGAGTCTTTGAACCGTATGTACTTTAAGTTAATTATCAAGATAAGATCAGATAGGCCTTTATTTGTCCCACAATGGGGAAATTCCAGTGTTGCAACACAAAGTAGGTACATAAGTAAAATAATAAAAAAACAGAACACTCAGAAACACTCAGAAAAACAGAAACACTCTTGTAGAAAAGCACTTATAAAACTCTTATTAGGAGCAATTTAGACTGATTTTCAAACATATCCTATTACTAGAGAATAATGCTTCCCTGATTCTGATTGATACTAGTATTGAAATTCATAAATCAAACATTGTAACTGAAAATGAACACATCAATTTGATCAACTTTGACATTTCCTGAATAGTTTTTATGTGTCGACATATTTCAATTCTAGTACAAAACTACATGGTATATTAATGTGATTTATTTGTGTGGATATTTAGACTCAAGCTGCTCTGATGCAAGTTTAAAATACACATATTATTTTTGTCTGAAGTCTGAACTTGTCGCTGACTGTGAACTGTAGTGTGTGGTATTGTAGCGTCTGTGTTGTAGCGTCTGTGTTGTAGCGCCTGTGTTGTAGCGTCTGTGTTGTAGCGCCTGTGTTGTAGCGTCTGTGTTGTAGCGCCTGTGTTGTAGCGCGTCTGTGTTGTAGCGTCTGTGTTGTAGCGCCTGTGTTGTAGCGCCTGTGTTGTAGCGCGTCTGTGTTGTAGCGTCTGTGTTGCAGCGCCTGTGTTGTAGCGCCTGTGTTGCAGCGCCTGTGTTGCAGCGCCTGTGTTGCAGCGCCTGTGTTGTAGCGCCTGTGTTGCAGCGCCTGTGTTGCAGCGCCTGTGTTGCAGCGCCTGTGTTGCAGCGTCTGTGTTGTAGCGCCTGTGTTGTAGCGCCTGTGTTGCAGCGCCTGTGTTGCAGCGCCTGTGTTGCAGCGTCTGTGTTGCAGCGCCTGTGTTGCAGCGCCTGTGTTGCAGCGTCTGTGTTGCAGCGCCTGTGTTGTAGCGCCTGTGTTGCAGCGCCTGTGTTGTAGCGTCTGTGTTGCAGCGCCTGTGTTGCAGCGCCTGTGTTGTAGCGTCTGTGTTGTAGCGTTGTAGCGCCTGTGTTGTAGCGCCTGTGTTGTAGCGCCTGTGTTGTAGCGCCTGTGTTGCAGCGCCTGTGTTGCAGCGCCTGTGTTGTAGCGTCTGTGTTGTAGCGCCTGTGTTGCAGCGCCTGTGTTGCAGCGCCTGTGTTGTAGCGTCTGTGTTGTAGCGCCTGTGTTGTAGCGCCTGTGTTGTCTGCTCTTCTTGTGAATGTTGTTGCTTTCTGTCCTATTGCTGCAGAACAGGAACAGGATTCATTTGTATCTTTTTTCCTGTAAAAAAAAACTAAATAAAGCCCTGCTAACTATCCCCCCAAACTTGCCACTGAATTGAGTCACTCTTTCTGCTCATGCTGGAGCTACTAACAGATAAAACGCTTGTGCAGTGTAACGTGTTATTATCAGATGAGAGGTTAGTGTGTGCCAAATAGATCCATATTTATCAGAAAGAACCCAATTTAAACACAAACCCACAACCTTCTTTTTGACACGCACTTCTAAACTCTGGTCCCGTGCCTCCAGGCCAGAAGAAAAACATGCAAACACTGATGCTGCTATTAAAACTTCCCTTTTGAAAGTGTCCCAAGATTGAATTTAGTGAGTCAGATTTATTTTGGAGTGAGAATCATGTGCGATTTGCCAATGACAAAATTAGAAATAAATATCATTGAAAACGTTTTAATTAAAGAAAATTTGGCCAACTAGAAATGATACTAGAAATACTTTGGCTTTGGAGAGAGTCAGACCTAACAAATTGTGCTTGATAAATAATCTTGTCTCAAGCAGAGGGTCAGAATCATTTCAAGGTTGTCCCCAGATGAAAAGTTACGCATTCCAACTGAAACGAGGCCTGAAACCGTTCAAATGCAGAGATAAATGCAGATTCCTGTTTGCTGCTCCACAAACTGAATGCATCAAGGCGTATATCATGAATATAAAATTAAACATTAGACATAAAGTACTTATCATTCTGCAGTTTAGCCTGTTTTATGTTTTCCGGGGCGGCAAATGCCAGAGATTGTAATTTTGTAATTTAAAAGACAGCATTGTAGTGTAATTTTAAGTGCATATGACAGGTTTTCATATTTTTCCAATAATTACTCTGTTTGGTGACATAATCCATGTGAGTATTTAGCAAAGTTTTATTGATTTTGTTTTTTTTTGTCATCAATACATAAAATGAAATCCAAAAAGGTGGTGGAATTCACAAGCAAGAAACACATATTTATGACCGTTTAACAACAAATATGTTGTCTATTCGTAGTGTTTACAGAATAATAAGTAACAGTTGATAAATGCTCAACCAGGGAGTCAAATGAAAAACTACCCAAACAAAACCAAGGATTTTGATATTCAAGTAGTTCACCACATTTTTGGGATTGATATCAAAGAAACCAGACAGCCTTTAAATCCTGGCTCAGCTGTTTCCTTTATTTATATTTCACAACAATGCTCAGATGTGTCCACAGTCTCGAGTGTGCCGCTGTATTCTACTTCATCGTATCCATCCATTCACCATATGCACGATAAACTACAACATCTGAAAAAATCCCCAAACAGAACATTTGTCAAATTTATTCAGCCGTTATCCCAGTGCGTGTGCCAAAACCCTAATCCATTGACCATATGGTTGTGATCTGTGTTTACAACAGCACCGGAAGAAAAGAGGAAACATTTTTTGGGAAATGAACGGTTATTATTGAAAAATGTGGGTAAAAAGACTGTAATTAACCAAGCAGTGTGAACATCTCAAAGAAGACAGTTTCATTTTAATTAGTGTAACCTAGTTGTCTTTTTGATTTCCTTCATGTACATGGAATGAATGGCTGTGTTAAACCAATATACATAGATCTGTTTTTTTTTAAATACTTTTTACTGTACACGGCTCTAAAACAACTGCTGCTGGGCCTGCCCCTAGTGACATTTTACTGTAACGAACAACTTTGATTTCCACAGCGTCATCATATTTTTGAAGCTGACATGAATGAGCTGGAGTACAGTATAGTATATTGGAGATGTAGTTGAAAGCGGACATTTTCACAGCACTCAAGCCTCAACTGAAGATAACTCAAACGCATGAATCAATTGAAATATCAAGAGTAAGACAACTTTGAGGGGAAACCGTTATAACACGGCTAATTCATGTGAATGCCAATTTCTCCACTGATTTGAGCTGGTTCTATAGTTAGCCTGGGCGTGCGTGTGCTATCGAGGCACTTTGACAGGGTTAGGCAGCTGCAGCAGGTTAATTGCATGTGACAGGTGCGACCACGTTCTAAATGTAGAAACTCTCCCTGGACTTGACGTTTCCCCATGAACACATTTGATCTCATTATTTTCCGAGGCAGTTGCCAAAGTAAGTGCGTAAAACACTTAGAGCGCGACCTCTTCGTCTCCACAGTCGCTCGAGACAGATTAAATCGGGTGTGCGTGCGTGCGCGTGCGTGCGTGCGTGCGCGTGCGTGCGTGCGCGTGCGTGTGTGTGTGTGAAGTCGCGCATGTTTCGTAATGACGCATGTTTGTGCTGTGAAGTGTCAGAAGAAGAGTGACGAAAGGACCCAGGACCCTTGACATGGTACAAACTGAGCAGAAGTGCTTTAAGTGTACTTTCCACGTACAGTATATTGTATGTGTAGGTGTAAGTGCTGGCTTTAGTGAGGGAAGTGACTTAAAGAGAGTACAAAGTATTTATAATGCATTAATAAGCACTAGTTATTTGTATATAAGCACTGACAATGTGTATTAATCAGTTCATTAATGCTCTTACAAATATGACATGGTTTATTAACGCGCGCATGTTTTTGGATAATGGGTTATTAAAATGTTAAAGGTATCAAAGCATTGGTCAAAGTATAAACAAATAACTAGTGCTTATTAACACGTTGTAAATAGTTTACTAAGGAACCTTATTTTTATTTATTTATAAAGCTTTATTTAACCAGGTAAAAACACATCAAAAACTCTTATTCAGGACGGCAAAAAATGCAGGACACATCATAAAAAAAAAGTACACTTTATCTTACTCCTAAAAGACATTTAAGAAAGATTAAAACAGAACTACATTTAAAAGCACAGATATTTTGGGAGGATTGTTGCTGTAAAATAGAGTGAAAACCCGCTCAAACAGTGTGACTCTTGCACTAGGACTGCAACTAACGATTATTTTAGAAATTGAAGAGTCATCAATTTTTTTTTCAATAAGTCAGCAATTATTTATGACATTAAATACATTGTCAATCAAATATAGGTTGAAATGTGGGGACTGAAGGCTTCTAGATGGATAATACTTACAAATTGGCATGTGTTTTAGTGTGTCTGTGTCTGTGTAGTCCAGATAAACATTACAATTATCAATATACGACTTGTTTTATTATAGTCGTCTTGAGCTTGGTTTGGTCTGGAGGAGGAGCTTATTGTGCATGTTTTTTTTGGTTTCTTGCTCATCCAACTCTTATAGCAACGGATTTTGATCTGACTAAAATTGATATCCGTTCTTCACACCTCAAAACACCACAGAATCTGCTAAAACACTCCAGGCTCCACTCCAAAATTATCTTTGACCATTTCGATTGCTACAAATACTCGCTCAAAAAAGCTAGAAAGAAAATGTTATTTATTAAAGCACTTTTAACGAGTTTTTAACACCTGTCTTCAGCTTCTGCTCCGCTGAAGGAGAGAAAAAGCTCTTCTATCTGCCGTATAGTAGTAAATCCCTCATCAGGATGGCTTAATTTAGCTGCGATGTGCTCCAAGTGAACATATACGCAGTGTTCATTACTCCACATGCCGAGCGCAGAGGTGGCCCACTCCTCATGATTGGGTGATTTCCTGGCGGTGACTCTGAGCCCACGAGGCAAATCGATACGGCACACACACTCAGGCAGCGTACAATCAATGCATATTAGTTACTATTCTGTGGATTTCAGTGAAGAGAAGAGACACCAGCTCAGCTCTTTCCAACCAAACTTCCCCCTGATCAAAAGCTGAAAGAGATGGAGAGATTTGAATTTAAACTTTGGAACATGCCCTCTAAAACAGCCGAAATGTACACTGAAGCTTTGGCCAAACCTCACACTACTATACTACTCCTGGTCAAGTCACAACTTAAATAATTATCATCATATTGCTCAGTAGAGGTGTGCAATATATCCACATTTAGATAGTATCGTCAATGTTGTGTGAATAGTGAGTTTATCATTTATAGTTTTTTTAAAAAGCCACAAAAAGAAAAAGGTTTTGCTGTAAACTTTCAAATAAATCTAATGTGATATTTCCTCTGACTATCCGTATCGGGAGAGTCAATATCGCCCACTCGAATTGCTCAGTTATTTATCTAAAATTCAAGTTGTTTTCTGTAAGATCCGAGTTTGAGGGAAATCTCTAAACCACTTGATATCACTCAGATTTGTATTGTTGAAGTTGTTGCATTTTCATTCGGAGTCTGTTATTTATTTCAATCATAATTGTAAAAGCTCTTAAAGGAGACACAACAACACACACTGCAAGATATTTCAATCATGTGGTATTTGTTTTCCCTTCTCATTTACTTGAAGTTGCATTTAGCGTGATTCCTTCTTGTCGGAGTAATCTCTACTCTCCAGAAGTCAAGACGCCATTGCTCCAAAGATCCGCCCACTGCTTTCTAATTACTCACTTCCACCTTTTCTCATTTCCCATCCTCCCTGAAAATGATATCAAACCACTTTTGAGTTATCGAGATTACATTAGAACAAAACAGCGACATAATTAAAGCCACTGAAATATGCAATAATGAGGCTGAGAGCTTTTCAGTGTTGGGTCGCGTTACTTTTTAATGTAACTCGTTAAATTACCTCGTTACTGCGCCGGGAAACGAATGCTCCACGTCACTGCAGTACCTGACTCATGGGGATCAAAGCAAACAAGAGTAATCTGAGTACAACACTGGAGCTTTTGATAAGCATTTACTTTTGTGTCTGAACCCTCTGCGCACATGTACTGACACTGTGACCTTTGCACTGCCCGAGCGGAGCGACCAAACCGCTCCGAAAAGCAGTGAGTATTCTATAGAATATGTTGAGTGATCACCTATAGTCTCTGTTTAAGCGTGCGTGCCATCTCATTCGCCCGTTTCCATGGCATCTTTCCCCTTCCTCTCACCTCTGGCGCTCGGTGCGGGAGTATTACAGAAGCAAATTGGGGCCAATAGACACTCCACGACCCCGGGCTTACCAAACAGAACCGGGTCAAACACGAAGCCACAGATGGGATCAGACTGGGTGATGAGAAGAAAGAGAAAGATTCAGGAAGGAAGGAGGAGAAGCCGGGATGGACGGACGAAAGCAGAAAGAGACAGAGAAAGAGAGCGAAGAGGGAGAGAAAGTGACAAGCTCAAATTAAATTCCCATCATGTCAGAGTAGAACAGAATTCAATAGTGTTTATTGGCAGCCCCTCGCCTCAGGGAAATTACATTCTGAAGCAGAGCATGAATGCACACACATACACAGCCGCGGCCATGTACACAGACCTAAACCCGTGTGTGGTAAACTGAGGGGGAAAGCGGCTGCAGACAAGCACTTCACCATGTGCTACTTATTTAGGGCTAAAAGTATACATTACGTACGTTACATGGCACAAAATGACAGGTACTGCTGCAAAATGTGTTATTAAGGGAAGTATCAAGTAAGAATTGAAAATAATAGTGTACTTAATAATGTACTTAATTCTTTATGCAATTTAATGGCATTTTAGATCAGTCTTTTGTGCAAAACGTATTAATTAAACAGTAAAAAGTCAAATGAAGTTGTTTTAAACAGTTAATCTGCATATTCTCTGAGTTCTGAACAATCAAATCAGGCGATGCAGTTCTTGTAGGTTTAGAAAGTCGATTAGAGGTCGTTAATGCTACATTTTCATATTGAATACAAAAAAATAGCTACAAAAAGAGCTGATTAAAAATAAAATAAAAATAATAAAAATGTATAAATAAACTTTCAAATAAAGGTATAAAATCTGCACTTTTGTGATTCATTTTACAGGCATTTCACAGTGGCCTTATAAAACCTCAACTAATACATTCAAAGACATGTTTTAACACGATTGACATAAAATCATCTGAAGATTGTTATTGGATATACATAAAAATATCAAGACATTCATTGATGTCAGTGTCGGCCGCTCCTAGAACAGACACAGAGAGCCGAGGACTGGGACGACAGAGAGTTGTGTTTTAACTTCTATGATTTTAAATGTAGCAATTAGAATCATACTCCATTACAGGCATAATTGTAGGTTTAAAAATGTGCACTAAAAAGCACAATTACACAAACAAAATCAACTCAATACAGTAACAACATTATGACCGCTGGGCTCTACAAACTGTGCTGTGCGACGTATGTGCTGCTTTTGTTAGACGTATCCAGGACTGAACAGCGACCAATATCACTTCGTTTTGATCTCAGACCCGAGAGAGCGTTTGATCTGAAATAACTCCCATAATTAAGTCTCTTGTCAAATTATATCAAATCATTAGTTATTTTCCTGCCTCTGTGAAATTAACAAATGAGCCATTATTTTCCATCATGTGGGTTCTCATTCTACAATGACAGAGCACTTTAGTAAATACACCCTTGTCACGTAAATACTTCATCAACTACGACATGCTTAACAGAAGGATGTGATAAAGATTTAAAGGTGCACTACGTCACTTTTCTGTCCGTGAAGGGCCTGCCATCTGCTCGTTTCAAACTTAATTACACTGGAATGATCCACTGCATTAAACGTATCAATCATGTATTCGTTTAATTACAGGTGTTTTTATTGCACATTATAAAAACGTAAAATGTAAAATAAGAATTCTTACTGCGAGGTGCTTTTCTCTGTGGAGATGTAATGTTTTTATTTATTTGATATGGACATAGGAATTACATTGGATGAACCAGATGCATTGGTTCAAGTGTTAAAGCAAAATACGTTACAATGTCATTATGTTTTAGTATTTTAGAAAAGGTTGATCTTGGATTTCAACAAACAACTCTAGATTTGACAGTTAACTGGTGAAAATGCCTCGTCGATGCCAGCGATCAGAGGAAAGTTCAGACTTGTAAAGAGTAAAAAACAACACTATTTAATGCAAACACAAAAAGACACAGTGCTGCCATTTTATTAGGCACTGAGAATTCCTAATAAAGCAATGAAAACTCGCAAATGTGCAGGTTTAGTTCTTGTATAGCGGTTTCTTATCTTCACTTGTGCACAAAGCCATGCATTTAAGCTGTGCTATTTGTCTCCTAGCCACAATTGTCACTTTCAAGTCGTTCTATTTGCATCCTATTATTACAATTATGTATTAAATGCATCCCTGGGCGCAAGTTGCCGTGGGGACAGTGCGACGGCTCCTTTTGTCCGACCTCTGGCGGCACTGCTTTAATGGGAAGCTGTTTAATAGTTCTGTGCGGCGCTCCCATGTCGAGGCTATTACAGCTGATGTGCCCGAATTCAGATTGGTTCTAAATGGCTAACAATGTGCCATTTCCTGCCCCAGCCCGGCCCTTTATGTCTTTGTCTGTTTAGATCTCAATTCTAGGTTTTCCCTGCGCAGCTCCCCATCCAAAGCCTGCTCACTTGTTTCCCTTCATGTGGTTGCTTTTTTCAGGAGCGCATGGAGAGAGCCTTGGGTTGCTCGGTGGAGGATCTGAAGGCACTGTTCTACTGTGAGCTGTGCGACAAGCAGTACCTGAGACACCAAGAGTTTGACAACCACATCAACTCCTACGACCACGCGCACAAGCAGGTAACGCCATGACAACGGCACCCAAATAGATACAGGCAGATTTGATTGTGTTGCTTGTATCAAGCAGTTTTACATTTTCATCTAAGTGTGCCCGGTGGGTGATGTGACTCCCAGCGGGTGACAGTGGGAATGTGACAACTGCCATCGTCTGTTAGAAGTGACAGCTGGAGGGGCCAGACACAGCAGCGCTCATAATTACACAAGGCTCAGAACAGCAGCTACTAAACAAGAACATGTAATTTATGAAAGACTATTATGAAGCCTTGGGTTTTTCTGCAGCTATTTTAAGCTGTAGAAAAGCGAATGGAGACAGTGAGACTGGGAGTGTTGGCCATGTATCAGTTTAGACTAATGTAATGCTGTTTGCCACTGCCACAGTGTAATCAGCCTGACATGGGCCACATCAAAGCTCCACAGCATCAAAGTCACTGTTCAACTTTAAATCCTGTCATTTACAAATGAACCAGAACCACATCACTCAAATGGAGTAAACAAGTGTGAAAGGCGTTTCATTTAATGTGTGCTATAAACACTAATAAACGTTAGTGTTTCGGCCTCAAAGAGATACCAAGCAGTACAGTTAGAATATGAATGAAGCCGAGTCCAAACCTCAGCTGTGAGGGTTTCTAAAGGACCTGCTCCACCACATGCAAAAGTCAAATATAAATATATCTATGTTCTCGAACAATGCTTTATATGTAAAGCCTTATATAAGGTAAGATATGCCTTTATTTGTCCACACATGGGGACATTTCAGTATACAAAAACATTACCATATCATTCTAATCTGCTAATGTCTGAAAATCAATGACAATGTTCAGAGAGAGGCCATAGGATATGAGCCATTGCTTACAGAGCTTTATGTGATTCCTGTGTGTGGGTGATGATGCCGTGCACCATTAAGAGTGGCCCAGAGCAGGTTTGTTCTCTTTTCCACTCTGGTCGAGCTGAACTCCTGCAGCAGTGCTCTGTCAGAGCAGAACCTCCTCACACAAACACAAACATAAAGACCATACACACACAAGCACGGCATGAAGGCAGCCAAGCAGCTCCCACTTCTGAACACCCACACTGGGCAATATGAAATAAACATTGAATAAGACTGTTCCTTCACTGTCATTGTTCTTTGAAAATGAATTGAAACAACTTCAGGCCAATGTTAATGCTTTGTTTTAGCCGGCGGCAGGCACATGAAACGAGCTGCGTGAGGCTGTGAGCTGACAGTAGCAAGTGGCTCAGTACCATCACACTCCAGTACACACACACTTAGTACACACATACTTGTACACAGGGCACGCGGCTGTGGGCTTACGTGCACACTGAGCAGACATAGATGAAACTGTAGCTGCAGACAGCTCCCCTGCAGGAGTATTGGCTTTGGAGAATGGAAGCTGATTGCGTTTCCTTGCTGTCTCCATTGCTTGTCATCGATTCAGGGATAAACATGTCTGAATGCACTGCTTTATCTGCATTTACCACTGATTACAGAAATGGCTCATTACATCAAAACTGCACTGCCTTTAAATAAAAGAGCAATCAAAGTCTATTAGCATTAGCCTGTATTTAGCTTCCCTAAGAAAACTTCATGTGTTATTCCGCAGCTCTGCCGGATAAGTCCCCACTGTTGCCTCATTCTGCAGTCCTTAACACATCTAAAGGAATATTGATCGGCCTTTGACAGACGGATTGAACTTCACAGCGCTGAGCTTGAGTGGCATGTGAGAAAGGAGGGTAATCACATCCCACTGTTAGGACAAAGCCTGCAGTTTGAAACCTTAAAGCCACATAAACCTGCGTGAGCAGAGGGGAAATGTTGTGTTTGCTACATTTTGTTTGGCTCTAAATATAGCCACAGGTTTAGCTGCAGTGGGACTTGTTTTTAAAAGAGAACAATAAGCTGGCAGAGCGCAAATGCAGGAGGTGGTGAAGAATCCATCTTAATATATTCCATCTCTTTCTCTGTACTGTGGACGGCCACAGCAGCACTTTTTCAGCCTGTTGGCTGCGCCCTGCAGTAATTCATTATGAATCGCTCTCTGCGTGAGCGTGATTAATATTTCTGTAGAATGAGTTTGGCATCAAAGTACCTACAATATCAAATGCTATCACATACATAATGAAGATTCTATGAAAGGGTCAGAATCTAAAGGGCATAATGGAGAATCTACTCAACTTTACTGATACATTCTTGTCCTAAACACTATAATACACACTGATGCAAGAGTACAGTGTCTTTATAGGCAATCATATTGTTTTCTTTTGTAAATTTTATAATTCTATCATTTCATAATTTTGTATTATACTTTCACAGCAACATCCTATTTTGAAAACAGTTTCCAGACACTTGTACTCATTTCAGCATTCTCTTCTGCGTTGTGTATATTTCTGGGATGCATAAGATTAAGAAGTGCTTAAATAGCTTTTATTCACAATCCACAGATCAAGCGTAACATTATGACCATTGACAGGAGACGTGGCACAGATCATTTCTTCTTTATTGCATCATTCCGTGGTTGGGAGGCTCTATATCAGAACATTTGTCTGATCTTTTGGGAAGACATTTTAGTGCATGTTGGTCTAGCACTTTTTGTCAAATTTAAAAAGCGGTAAAAATGCAATACAAACATCATTATTATTGCTCCTTATTATGGTCACATTTATCCAGTGTCAAGTAAACTGGGCCCAAAGACTGTCTTGCACTGTTCTCTCTGGCTGCTACTATAGGCTTTAGATTATATTTCAGCCGCAGCGCCAATAGTTTGCAGATAGAATGCCATTTACAATGCCTGTCTGTTGTCAATGGGATGTTTGGCTCGATGCTGTAACATAAATAGACAGGCGTTTGTGTAAGAATCGGCAGAGATTAACCTGAAAAACTGTCAACTCCTGCTCCTGATCTGTGAGCGAACATGAGCGGATCTATAAATAAATGTGATGTATGAAAGGCTAATCTGATGAGTGCTGCGGTGCTAGGATAACACTCAATCTATAGTGTAATCCCACTACAGAAAATATAAACAACATTCACCTTATATTGGCTACGTGCACCGCTCTGATCAAGGGCAAGCTCATCAAAAGATATTGAGTGAAAGGAAAGGAATACAAGGGTCTCATTATTCCATATGAACAACAACAACATTAAGAAACTAATCAATTGCAATGACATATTTAGTTAGAACTCAAATAGAATAGAAGTCAATATCCAATAATGTAACGTAAATGTATTCCGAAAAGGCTTTACTGCCCTGGTCAGTGAGCAAAACTCACAAACTAGGAATGAGCTACGGCGTCATGTGATGTAAAACAATTAATAATAATAGTAAAACATAAACTGCTATCAAATAAAATGCACAAAATCAAATAAAAAAAGCCCTTTCATTGAATTTAAATCCAAAATATACAGTTTGGACAGAAAAAACTAGCAGGGCAAATTGATGTGAGCGAGAGGTTTACGACCAAATATTAAAAGGCCATGAATATACTATCAATACTTCCACAACTATTTATAGTGTAGTAATAGCAGTGGCCTTGGCTACTATTACTACTCCCAGTATTGAGTGAAAGCAATACAAACTTCTGAGTGTTATTGAGTGTTTGCAGTGGGAAAAAACAGGGGATAATATTCACCCTGTAGAGCTTTTATATTAGATTATAGTAAACAATCACTGGTAATAAGACTGTTCATGGTCAGTCTAAAAAGACTGTCTAAGGACTAGTTAATGCTGTTTAACCAAAGATTGAACAGAGCATTTGCAGCTGTAACAATTATGATAAAACCTTTCCTCTTAAAAGCACAAGCTGTTTATGAGTGAAGACGATGTCATGACGTTGCCATTGCAGTTTTAAATAAAATATCATATAATTTGAGGGATGAAAAGCACTAAAAATGGCATCTATACACAGAAAGCAGAAAAAATTAGGACCATTGCCGTGCTCGTCAAGGTTAGAACGTCCAATTAATAATTTAGAACATTCTTTAGGCTTTTGAATGGTAAAAAGCCCAAACGCTAAACTCTTAACCCATTCTTCTGTTGCTGTTGCTAGACAACAACTAAGGCTATCAACAAATAAGGTATCAATCTTTCTTTTTTTCCAATTACCCGTAGTATTACGGCAGCTACTTAACATTATAAATGATTGCTTACTTTATAGTCCTCCACGATACGTTCAAGTGGAAGTTAAAAGTTAATCAGACAGGTGATATTGAGTGAAAGCTTTGCAAACTGCTTCTTGAGTCTTGGCTTTTACTTACTACTAAGCTTTTAGGCAAAACAACCCGCTACCAGCTGCCAGCCAAACAAAGGTAATGCAGCAGATTAAGTGTGTCAGAAACTGGAAGAGGCATGAATCATTGTGTTCCTGAGAGGACTGGCACACCTAAAACTACACTACGCAGCACATAGCTTTAGAAAATTACTCGCTCCCACTGAAAATAGACCAGCCGGGATATAATCTTGGAGTAGACCACCTGCTTGAGAAAAATAACACTTTTAAATCTTAAAATATGTGTATCTTTATTTGAGCGAGAGTGGTTCAGTAGCAGTGACAGTTGTATAAAGTAGAGGACTTGTTACCAGTTCCCAGTATTAGATGAACAAGTAGTATTGCATTGCTATTACATGTATTATTTTCCTATGAGAAGCGCTGTAGTTGTGGCTCGTGTTGATGGCAGCGTTTTAGTTGTAAAGTACTAACAGGAGCTGCAGTAATAAACTTGTGGGCCAAGAAATTATTCGAGTAAGAGCAAAAAAAGTGTGCAAAATGTGGTATCTTCAAAGGCTAGAGCACAAGGAGTGGTGCAAGAAAAAATAATACAATGAAAAATGATCAACACAAGGCTTATGTTACTCACAGGTTCACAGGAAAAGTACTGTCAACTTTTAGTGACATGAAATACTATTACACTGTCAAATATCTCATATAGGCAGAGGTGTGTAGTACTCATAACATATTTTTTTGTTGCACTTATTGGTGTAAAAATGTGTTTTTTCTTCCCATTGTGAGTACGTCTACAAGTGACAAAAGCTGTATGTCGGCAATATTTATTATATATAAACATTCAAATGTGATGTAGTTTTTTCTCATTTTGTGGTCTATTTGTTTAAAATACATTTTAGCAATAATAAGTAATATTATTTTAAAGTAACAGTGCTCTTGCTTGAGTAACCCTAACCCACCTCAGCACTGGAAGAAAATGACTTGAATGTAAATGTAATGGAGTTCTACCTCTCAGTATCAGTGGTAGTAGATGTGTCAGACACAGTCTCATCATGTATACAGATATATTTTTTTAGGGCGTGGCTACAGAGCCGCGGCGCCGTCAAATAGCCCAGCAGTTTCAGGAGCCTCGGCACGGCCATATAGGCTCATGGCTAACCCTAACCCTAACCCTAACCCTAAACCTAACCTTAACCCTAAACCTAACCTAACCTTAACCTTAACCCTAACCCTAACCCTAACCCTAACCCTAACCCTAACCCTAACCTTAACCCTAACCTTAACCCTAACCTTAACCCTAAACCTAACCTTAACCCTAACCCTAACCCTAACCCTAACCCTAAACCTAACCTTAACCCTAACCCTAACTTTAACCCTAACCCTAACCTTAACCCTAACCTTAACCCTAACCTTAACCCTAACCCTAACCTTAACCCTAACCTTAACCCTAACCTTAACCCTAACCTTAGACCTAACCCTTACCCGGCGCGGTCAAATAGCCCAGCAGTTTCAGCCGCGCGCCGCGGCTCTGTAGACACTCCCGTTTTCTTAAAGGTTGCAGTGATCAGTTCAGTTTACACTATTTATCAACAAGTCAGTTTCACATTGTTACACTTGGACGTACTTCAAGTATTTCACCTCTGATCATGACAAACATTTCCATTTTGCTCACAGTTGCAACAACAACTCCAGCAGCATTCACAAGACTCACACCAGTCAAAGCAGAGTCGGGATCATTATAATTAAATAGCTCTTGTCAGTCATCTTCACTATCTGTAATCTACCATTGAACATTTGG
The DNA here is from genome assembly GCF_026437365.1 of Eucyclogobius newberryi. Lineage (NCBI taxonomy): Eukaryota > Metazoa > Chordata > Actinopteri > Gobiiformes > Gobiidae > Eucyclogobius > Eucyclogobius newberryi. The sequence continues at coordinate 28,086,818 of NW_027315945.1, read as the reverse complement.
CTGCTGTTTGCTCTCCTGCTGCGCACCAGAAAAGGCCCTTTCTTCTGTTCTCAATGGAGTTAATTGGACATGAGCTTTGAAGGGGAACATCTGCAGAGCAAGTGATGCATTCTGTATGAAAAGCAGCTGCCTGTGGAGAGTCTTATGAAACCTGACACAGCTTCCATACTTTGGCCTATGCACTTCAACAATTCTATAGATTCTCACGTAACATCACAACACTGAAGAAGAGGCACTGAACAGGTGGATTTGCTGTTAAAGCGACAAACGCTGATGTGCATGGTTTAGGGTCAGTGTCTCTGTAATGGCAGGACTTATCCACTTCAAACATAAATATAAAGGATATTCAACATATTTTCCAAAAAGGGGCAATATTTTTTGCTCATGCGGCCATAATTTGACTGAACATAAATATGACCGCAGATTTTACTTTATTTTGCAATGACTGCACATAAATAAAAGGATGTGTTGAACCCACGCATCACTAATCTGGACTCTCTAGTGGCCAGTCCATGTGAGAAAATGATCTTTCCCAATGTGAGTCCGATGAACCGCGGCTTATCACTTGGAATATGCCCACCTGCCCTGATGGAATAACCGGGTCATTCAGTTGTTCTCATCTCATTCTTTGGGTACATAGAGTGGCTGAACCTGGCCAACTGCAGCAACCCCAGTGCCAGGTGGCCACTTTTTCTTTTTTTTTTTTTGCTCAGGCAGTGTATTAGCCTCTTAAATTTTGTTATAATCACATGAACGCAGCTTGGACTTTATCGATCCACAAGGGAAATTAGACTACTTGGACACTTGCTCATTAATAAAACAAGTGCTAGGACCCATGGCTCAGCGGGTCATAGCGTTCAGGATAGACACAGACTCACCGGGTCTGGTCCGGCGTGCTGGAGAGAAGAGAGAGGCCATCCAGACATCCGGGACAGCAGCTTCTATACAGCCCGGGGCCGTCACATGAGTCAATAACAAAGATAGTCGTAGTGAAATTATACAGTAATATGCCTCAGCTGCAGATTTAGTTTTAGTATTATATAGGTACACCTTCTCCTTAATTAAATAGCATTCGTAATTATGTTTAAGCATGTCTAATTACTTGGTACAGTAGCTCTTCTGCTTTAAGGCTTAAACCAGTCGGGCGTTTCTCCTTTAAGCTCCGGCATTAGACACCGTTGCCCACAGAATTGCAACTCTCCTTATTCCTTCTCCGTGGAAACTTAAATATAGTTGTGCTTGAATATTGTAGATCAGCATTTACAGCAATACTTAGGTTAGACCATTTGGCACCAACAACTACATCCCATTCGGTCACATTCTAGAGCTGGATTTTAGGAAAAGCTTTTAAGGTGCATCATCATAAAAACAAAGAAAGAAAATATTAAAAATTGAAAATGGAAGTGCCTTAAGTGCATTGACCACTGCCAAGATACTGCTTTTATTTGGCAACGGTGAGTGCCAACCATTGATTTACTCCGTGTGCAAATTTAGTAACACCAAAACGTTCATAATTTTGTGTTTACTGAAGTATTTTGTCCTGGTTAATTTTAGTCAACTCTGTCAGTGATGAGTTAAATAATATAAATAATGAGTGTGAAGTAAATATAATGATATTTTGTTGTCTTTACAGAGACTGAAGGAGCTGAAGCACAGGGAGTTTGCCCGAAATGTGGCGTCCAAATCGTGGAAGGACCAGCGCAAACAGGAAAGGGCTTTGAGGAGGCTGCACCAACTCGCCCAAGTGCAGCTCCAGACTGAGAGGTGAGCGAGAGGGGAGAAGAGAGAGAAGGAGGAAGACAGAGAGAGAGAGAGAGAGAGAGAGAGAGAGAGAGAGAGAGAGAGAGAGAGAGAGAGAGAGGAAAGGGAGAGAAGGAGAAAGACAAAGACAGAAGAGTGAGAGCATGAGAGAGAAAGAGAGAGTGAGAGAGAGCATGAGAGAGAGAGAGAGAGAGAGAGAGAGAGAGAGAGAGAGAGAGAGAGCGTGTGAGAGAAAGAGAGTGAGGACATGGTTCTTGGAGCTCAGAGTCTGTCATGTTCAGTGCGGTGGCAAAAATGTCTCGATAAAACAAAGACACAAGTTGTCTGTCTCAAAAGTGAAATGTTTAATCTTGTGGTTGAATCAGACAGAAACTCGTGTGGACTCTGCCATTCTCGTGGAAGACCGAGTCCACGCGTCCGTCTCCTGCCTTGCTCCCCAAAATGTGTCTGTCCCAAGTTCCTCTAGTCCCAAGTCTGTCCCCCTCTATATAACAGATAGTCACATGACCCATTCCACATTTACAATTCACAAGCACGTCAGAGATGCTAATGGCACAGGCAAAAGGAGAACAAGAGATACAGGGTTTATATTTACATTCTGACCGCCGACACCTTAGAGAGACAACAGGCCCGTCCTGGACACCCATGGGTCCTTTTATTAGAATGGGAAGGCGGAAAGTTTACCGGCTCTGAAGAACAAAAGCAGCTGATGGCCCTGGTGTGCGGGCCGGCCCTGGGAAATCCTGGTCACCCCAGGGTGTCCAGACATGTAGATTTCCAGGCACCGTCTATGTCAGGCTGTGACTTTGGGCGTTACAAAAAAAAATATTATAATTTTTCCATAACTTCTGTCAAACCTGTTCCACATGTGATGAGTCGATCCACACAAGGGCCAGAGGTGAAGCACATTCAAGAAGAAGACACAAGAACGTTCCTGTACATTACTTTCAAGGAGAACATGTATCAGATTTGAAAGAAGCAAAAGCGTTATAACATAAGTACTATTTGTTAAAAAAGAGGAAGAGTAAAGTGTTTGTGGCAGAACAGCAGTTTGCACTTGAGCCACTGCTGTAACGGTGAAATATTTATTCGATTCATTCATAAGAGATTATCATATTTTTTAATTAATCCAAATCTGTTGAAGTAGGCGCCAAGTACGAATACATTTACGGCAATACAGTAAACGAAGCACCAAGTATTCAAGTATTTAAGTGACGTGTGAAAGTTGCCTCCAGGTCCACAATCGAAACAACTGAAATAAAAACTCACCTAACGATCAAGTTGATTGCATCTATTCCCGAAGCAATCAAGAGTGTTTTATGAGCGCTGGGATGAAGAACAGCAGCGGCTCGACTCTCATTGTTTTATACATGTTTACGGCTTCTGTGTTTACCCTAATGACACCGGTTCATTAACGCCTGTCTGTATGGGTTGTGCTGGATATATATTTACACGCTCTCTTTAAAAACGTACAAATCACTCCTGTGGTGATTACCGGATTGAGTCAACGCAACCGTCCTCGGACATTTTACTATGATGTCCGATTGAAATGTGTAGATGCTGCTCTTCAAATAAACTTTAAATCACTGTAAAAATCTCCTTCAAGAGGCGGCTGTGCTTGTGGCAATGTGAAACAGACAAGTGGGTCCAAAGCACAGCGGGGCTCCATTGGCCTAAGTGAGACCCCCAGAGTTTGTGCATTTGTGAGCAGCGTTCAAAAGAAGGTCAGAGAACATCGCGTGTGTTTTGAAGCTGCGGTTTTTAAAACATATTTCCAGGCTATATACTGTACACCGCAGTCCTTTCAGTATAAAGCTCAGTGTTGATCCATCCATGTAATATTTACGACTATAATAATCCCTCTATCCATCTATTATTGGTTTAATAATTGAGTGTAAAATCTTTAGAAGTTGGTTTGCGTTATTAATCAAGATCCAATCATCTCAAATGGTCGATGCTTGTTATAATCGAGAGGTCGACGGCCAAACTTCTGTCAGTGTAAAAGAATGAGGTTTAGAGCAGAGTTCAGACTTTGGAAACGTAATGGTTTCTTTTGTTAAATGGTATGGATTAAAAGGTCTGTTTAGTCGTTTTTTCTTTCTTCTTGTTGCCGTGTTACATAGTATTCATAGTTTATTTTGTATTACTGCTATTCATTAAAGTAGTTGCATAATTACGGCTCCACCACCAAGATTCAGCTAAAAATGTACTACAAATGCATTAGAAAACCTAAAAAAACAAAAAGTGAACAGACTTTTCTACTCTCCGTAGACCTGACTCGTATAACTTGTCCCGATGACGATGTTACTGCTATACCTGATGTACTTTCCACATTTTGGCATGAATAAACTTTGGATTTAACTTTCTGTCATGAGTGTCGTGTCCACTACCAGCAATCGTGCATATCTTTTCATGATAAAAGAGCACCGTTGGTTACATGAACACCAGCAGCGACCCATATCTGCTGTTTTGATCGTGATATTGGCCTAAAAGTTTTGAAATGTATGACTTTTTTGTCCTTTTTCCACATACAGTATCTTACATTTCTTTACATGGCATTAGCTGTTTTTTATTTTACTATCTAAAGTTGGTAATCAAAAATATCTTCAAGAAAAAGGACAACATAACACACTTTTCTACTTGTTTGTCAAAGTTTTAAGCTATAAAAACAAATGTATCTTTTGTAGGGTAACGAGACGGAGCCATGGACTGAGGAGCGCCGTGAAGTTCATAGATCAACGCAACCACAAGCGGGAGGATAAATCTGAAGATCGCACCCACGTCCCACGAACCCTTACTGTCCCGACCACGACAACGACCCAATCACCAAGCTCCAGATCCGAGGAGATTTGCCCCCTTCGCTCACTTCCACTGCAGTCTCCTCCAATAGCAGCACAATCCCCCCAAAACCACAGCCCTGCACTCTGCCTCGACCCCTTCTCGCAGCTGCCTCTACCCATGGGGAGGAGGCGGGTCGACGGCAGGCTCGGGGTCTCTTTCTGCTTCTCTCGCAGGGGCCCCAAACTGGAACCTTCCGCCTCTGTGTTCTCCGACCTGGAGGAGGACGAGATGTACAAGAAACGGGAGCAGATGCGAGAGAGGATAAGGCGCATCTTGAGAGACATAGACAGAGAAATTGGGACAGAGCAAGAGCAGAATTCTGACAGTGTCGGACGGAGCAGCATGGGGCCCGTCCCCAGAGAGTCCGCCTCGGAAGACGGTGAAATTGAAAAAAGAGATTTGGAGAAAGAACATGCTGCCATTTCCCCGGAAGCACAAGATAATCAGAGCAATGATTCACTGTTCTTGTTGGCATGTGGCAGGGGGCTGGAGGAGGCGTATACAGTGCCACAATGTACGGCAAAAAAACAATCAGATGGAGAGGAGAGTCGGTCTATTTGTGTTTTAGGAAAGGATGGGACGACCCAGCTGAGATGGCCGACAAGTTCATTAAAGTTTACAAAGTCTGCGCCACACGTCTCCTACAGCAGCAACTTACATGATCACGAGCAAGGGAAACAAGACAGTCAAAATGAGTTATTGTATGTGTCAGGTATTTCTGCTCCAGACCAGATGAGAGTGGTGCAGGGACAAACTGATGAGGCATTGAAATCTCTGCATGTTGATGGCAAGACACAAGAGCACCTGTTTCTCAAAAACGAAATCCCTACGTCAATCGGAGAATGGCCAGAAAAACAAACCATTGGAAAGGACACTGTGCAAATGTCCCATTCATGTGGCTTTAAGATTGACGGTTTTGACTCAAACACCCAGGATTGTAAGGTGGGCAGATTAGAGGTTGCAACAGAGAAAGCTATCACATCTCTGAGTTGTAAATTAGAGAGTGTCACCCAAGAGATGTGCACGAGGCCGACCAGGTGTGATGGCAATAGTGAGACGATATGCAGCGGTGCTATGGAGACGAATGTAGGCATAGCAAAAGTGTCATATAAAAAGAGGACTTGCGCTATTAAGAAACACAGGACGGGTAAGCAGAGCCGCAGAAGGAGGGAGAAGATTTCGAAAAAGCGGCTAATGTGCAAAGTGAAGAGCGTAGTGGTGTCGTCGTGTAAAGAGGGGCGGGAGGGCGAGTGGGGGGACAGACAGACTGGAGGGGGAAGCAGATGTCCCCGGAGCAGCAGTGAGAGAACGCCTGGATGTGTCTCTGTTAGGAGCAGGAGGCCTCACAGGAGCTCCGAGCATCAGCGCCGCCATCACAGACAGGAGGGGCACAGACACGCTGCTCCCTGGCGCTCTCACTGCTGCTCCGCACGTTCCCTCTCTTCAGGATCTGACTCCAAGTTGTTTTGGGAAAGAGGTCACCATAGCAACCCCAGGAGTTTCATTGACTGCTGTTACCCTGACAACAGCAGCGGTAACAGCCCGGCAAGAAAGCGAAAACTCCTCCACAGGGACAGAAAATCCATTCATAGTAAAAGAAAGAACTTGAGGCTTTGTGAGGAGGTGAGGGGACGGAAATTAGGAGAGGGTTGTGACAGGGCTTTTGTGTGTGACGCAGAGCAGTGGGAGTGGAGGAGTGGAGCAGGTCCTGGGGGCGCTGCACAGATCAGCACAGCAGAGGCGAAGTTTGAGGACTGGCATCATCCACTCAGGGCCAGTGTTAGTCCGAACGCCAGGGGGTGCAGAGGGGGCAGCACAGAGGGCGACTGGGACAGATGGACCTGTGGCAGCACAGACAGCTGGGAGGACCCTGGCACATCCAGGTCTGACTCCAGGAGAGACAGCCCAGGAAGTACACGCTTTTGTGCAAACAGACCCTGCAGTACTCAACACGTCTCCAGTCCTGAGTGGTGGAGCAGACAGGCCCACAGCCCCCCCAGTGTGAGCCGGGTGAGCCCACGCTCCTGCAGCCCCTGCAGCACCACTCTGTCGGAGCTGAGCTGGGAGTGGAGCAACTGCTCAGGGATCTCTGTGGACAAGTTGACAGATAGCTCCAGTAAGAGGCTCACTCCAGCCTCAGTAAAAGCTTCTCCAGAGACACAGAGCATAAGCAGCCCCACTTCCACCACATCCAGCCTTACCTTGGGCTCCTGTCCCAGTTCCTCCCCCCACAGACCTCCGCTGACTGTTCATAATGTAAGCACACCTCTGTGTGAACTAAGAGAGACCCGCTCTCATGTGGCCATCTCCCCAGACACAGACTTTAACTCCAACACTATCCTTCCAGGACTTTGTACCACTCAGAATTTGTCCCAAAAAACTGCCAAAACATTGCATCTCCCTCTGATAGGGAAACGCCCTGCTATACAGAGAAAAGCCAGACTAAAGAGGTGTCTTGTAGATCGGAGTAAAGAAGCTGATGAGATGGAAGAAGAAACCAAGGCCATGGAGATGGAAACAGGAGTAGAAATGAACAATCAGGACATAGGTCATGAGCTAAGCACAAGCAGCAGTTTGAATCTCAGGGCCCATGACATGCAGTGTGCTGTAGAGGCAGCTCCACCTGTCAGCTTCAGCGCTGACGAGATGGACAAGTACAGACTGTTACAGGAGCAGGCCCGAGAACACATGCAGAAGGTGCTGGAGCTCAGCCTGGACACAGCAGAGAAAACGCCCGACACAAAGTACTCTGAGTGTGGGCGCACTCAGGAGAGAGGAGCAGGAGAGGAGCAGTACACAGCTGTACATAGTGTTCCTCAGCCTCCTGCTCTACAGCACACACTACAGTTACCTCTGCCCCTGCCACATGAGAACTACTCCTCACCCATTCCCCTGGCTGTCTCCCCTCTTCCCCCCTCTCCCCCTCTGTCCAATTTGCACCACATCCTCCTGCCTCTGCCTCCCTCCTCCTCTGCACCTCCCAGTGCTCCCTCACCCCCTGCTCCCCCGCTGCACCTCTCTCTTCACCACATACCAACACACGGGCCTCCCCCCATGCACTTGCCCCATCTGTTCCCCTCCATCCTGCTGTCCCATCGGCCCATCCCGCTGCTACACCCCTCAGTCTCCTTCCACACATCTCTCTCCCCTCTCACACTTCAGCCTCTGGCCCCACAGCCTTTCCTGGACAGATCATGGACAGTCAGGTTCCCACAAAAGGCTTTATGACTGGGACATAGCCGCGTTTGACATTAATTTAACCAGAAGAAGTTTTAGGTGTAAGCAGGATAGATTGTGTGCTTCTATCTAGTTACTAGTTTCAATGAGCCAATGGTAAAATCGCTCATTTTTGGTAAACATCTAAATCACTCAAGACATCGTGTTTTGAGTGAGGCAAGAACAAAATACAGACTTCACTGACTGTAAAGAGATCAGATGGATGGCAGGGGCCTATATACCTCTACAGGAAATGTATTGTTTTGAAAGAAATATCCAAACTTAACATTCACAAATGTTGAAACTTATTGTCAAATTTACTTTATGGCTTTAAGTTCTCACAATAATGATGTCTTTGGGTTGAATCATGGCACCACATTCTGAAGCTATTGTGAACAAATACTTTTTACATTTGTTTATTTAATTTATGGTAAAATACATTGAACTTTGTGCCAGTTTTTGTTTTGTGTGGATAGGCCCAGCAAAAACAGAGATAATAACCATAAACCAGTTAATAATCGATACGTTTGAATGTGGCCAAAAGATCTACCTTTGTTGGGATCGTTTTCTTCGTAGAGGTCTATAAAAAGAGTAGATACAACTTCTTTTTACATCTAATCTTTGTGCACCCACACACTTGACCTTGTTCAAAGCCATTCGTATTAGTCCTTGTAAAACTTTTGCACAATACTGTAACTAGTGTACTTTCGACTGCAAATTCTCTTCACAAATTCCAGATGTATCAGAAAACCCAAGCGTAGCGGCTGTTTTCAAATCTCAAAATGTGCTCCTCGATTTAGCCCTAGCCGCGCCGTTCCAGACACTAAGAAAAATTGACTTTGATCTATTGCTTTCTCCAGTGCTCCTCATTCAGTCCAATATAAAGCGACGCTACACCTGCAATTCAAAGACAAGCTGAGGCTGTGTCATCCTCTGTCTTCTCCTGTGAACCACAAACAGAACACTGGCCTTTTGAAGTTCTATCTTTCATGGCAGGGACAGGGGGCTCGGGAAGGGCCGACATCTCGCCTCTCATCTCACATACACACAGGCTATTTCCGCTAAAGTGTAGCTGTCAAAATCATAAATGGTAAACTGTAAATAACAATATGGCAATTGTCAAATATAAATGGTTGTGAAAAAAACCCAACACAGAGGACAACACTACTAAGCAGTTTCCAAGACATACATAGTCAATAAATGTAGGCAATTTTCAATTTCAGTTTTTGTCTTGTTTTCAAAGGTATTTTTCGTTTTGTTTTATATTATGGAACATAAACAGAACAAGACCAGAGAGTCAAAAGACAAAATCAAAAAGAAATAGCGTAGCCCAAAGAATAAACCAGGATATTAAAAGGTCAGTCAGACATGTGTGCCCCTGTGTATCGGTCCCATCTGTCCTAATGTCTGGTAAATGTGTCCAAGTTCAAAGCAAAAGTAAATGTTTCGTTTTTTTTATCAGTAGAATCCAGTAAAGTCGGCTCTATCCTTGTCATCCATTCCTCGTAATTGCTTTTTTGCTGCCGTATCCATCAATCCTTTCTGTTGTTGGAGTTTTGCATCCAAGACACATTCTTTTAAAGTCAAATGGAATATTGGTTTTCATGTTACAATCCCTGTTTATACTTATTGGGGGCCACAGCTGCCCTGGGGTTGACTGATAGAGATGTGGCTGCCAGTCTGCACATTCCCCAATCACCACCAATCACTTATACTTATACAACGCAATCATGTAGGAAAAGAATAAAAAAAAGAGTAGGACGAGCGCTTGATCACTGAACGTTTCCCGATCCAATCACCATCTTATCGTGTTAACAGTTTGTTTGCAAAATAAGTGTGAACAAATTTAACAAATCTTTCAGTGTAAATATGCAGCAATTACAATATGGGAAACATGAATGCAAGAGTTAATGCCCTAGTCACTGCTGTGGTTCTGGTTAAAGCCCCACAAATATTTCTTCAAGATTAAGGAGTAAAACAGACCTTGATGGCCTTTCTGTTCTTTCTGCTCCGTGTTGTTAGAGCAGCAAATATACTAAAAAGTTTTTACTGTGAGATTTTCTGGTTTGCTAAGAGAGAATGTCTTATTATATTGTAAAAATGTATAGCCTTGTTTATCTAAATGAAGCACTGATATGAATGAGTGCATTTGTTATTAGTAGGTAATATACCAAGTAAAACTGCTGACCTAGAAACATGGGAAGGTTATTATTAATTATAACTCAATCTCACGAATAAAGGAATAAATTATGCAAATCATTGTCTTCTGGTTTTTTCATTGGTATTGTCAGAGATGATGCTTTGTGAAGAATGATTTCCCCACACATAAATACAACCACATAACAAAAATGTGAACGTAATTTATTTTGTGTTTTCATGTTATATCTGCGCAACATTCCAGATATTAAACCGTATTTCTATAATGTGATTCAATGATTGCTCAGTGGGATAAAGCACAAATGTAATATACATTTTTATACTAAGTAGGGTAGGTTAAATGAAAAGATTTCCATAAACAATAGGGATGTAACAATAGCCATGATGTCACCACAGATGTGCAAATCGTAAATTTTAAAATGTCTTGACAAGACTTTGGTGCATCATTACGGCAATATTACAAAGAATAAAGATTTAAAGGGATTAATAACAGTTATTTTTTCATATTGTCTGCAGTGAAATTGAGCAAATAGTTTATGTTGTTTCCTCAGTTGTTTTTTTTACCTGTTGCTGCAACGAAACAATGCATTTAAGACAATAAGCTTACAATTCAATATATTCTGAAGGCCTAAAATATTATTGTATGACTTGTGACAATATGATGTCACAATATTCCCGTTATTGTTACATCCCTCGATATAACAGTCCAATATAATGGTAAATATATCTAATTCCAGGATGGAGCTGCTGAAATACATGAATGCGTTGCTGCAGCAGCACTCTAAAAAAGCAGTAATAACGGTTGGTTCTCCATTTAGTGTAGCCAACATGAATGAATTATTATTAAACACATTTCAAATCTTAATCCTTGATTTGATTGATATTGACATTATAGATGGGAGATATAGTGCTCGAGGGTATCATCTAAAATAAAACTACACAAAATTAGGGCAAAAAGAGAAATAAATCTCTAGTGTAATTTCCCAAACAAAGGCCTAAAGTGGTAGTACTGCATTTTTGTTGTTAATTTTATGGTCCATTCACGTTTTGAATGTACTTGAACCTCAACCAAGATATTTACAGACACATTTTAGCACATTCCTGATATATATGGGAACAATTCTCCAAAATATTGCCAAAAAATATCAAGATATGAATTGATTGATATCCTATGATAGTAGCAAAAGGCTTGTCAGGGAGTTATTATATATATATATTTTTTTAAGTAAATCTACTATACTGTGAATCTATTACAAATAATAACAATAATCTCTTGTATTTTAAATGTTACTGCTATGACAATATGGAACCTTGATATTAGCATTAAAATCTCTGAATACAAAAAGAACATGTTGCAGTTTTGTGTGGGTTGTGATGAGTGAGAGCACAGAGCTTTTAAAACCAAAGCATTGATCACTGCAGCGGACACCTCTCGGGGAGCAGCACACAGACGATGACACCACCACAGCCAGATGGTCTGCGGACTCCCACTTTACCCACAGTGCTTTGAGAGATCGGATTGATTTGCCCTCTATGATATCAGCGAACACAACCCGGCCACGACAGGGGGGCAACTACGGCTACAAATATAGACAGAATCACGCGAACACACACAAAAAACATCATGCAAACTCCCGGTGCTGAGAAATGTGAACCCGAAGACGTCCTATAATTAGAAGCGGTTCTCCCATATGGGTTAGGGTTGCGACCCCTGATCTAATATGCACGTGTATCTGTGGATATGGAGAAAACCCGAGACACAGAATCCCTATCAGGCTCCACAGGACAGGAGATCAAACAGACGACAGTGTGAAATATAGAGCAGCAATAATTAGCAGCTGTTACGGCATCAAACCTCTCTATCTGGTCCCGGCATACACACAGATCCACATGCACACCACTGCGCTCTTTCACCCACAATATCATTTCCAGATAGGCTACTGTGCAGCAACTTCTCCAGTGCAGATAATCAGAGCGCTGATGGGAAAAAGAAAAAAAAAAAGTCTAACCCACGCTGTTTTCATCTCATTATGCACAGCCCTTGTTACACTACAAGTCTGACGGTGTGGTGGGGACCAGGCTATTATTTTATTAGGCAGTTATCACAGTAATTGGGCCAGGTGGAGCTGCAGGTATGAAAAAAACACTGATTAAACCAAACTTGATTGTTAAATAAAACGATTGTTGTCAAGAAAAATTACTCACACAGTATTTGGTTTAAAATCCTCTTAATTATTACCAGTGACTGATATACATACAATTAAACACATTGTTTTGTTCAAAGAATTATATTTTGAAGGGGAAAAAATTATATTTAAAAAAAAATTAAAAAATAAAAATTTAATTGATCAATTTACCTCAATTACTCCAACATCTGAAGTATCAGTGTTATAGTTGCATTAATATTGTAGTCCAATCAGATAAACACAACTGTTTCAAAACTATAAGCAATAGATTGAAAGAATTTAAAAAGTTCCAAATATGTATCAAGTACTGCATGCCAGCATCTTATCCTGTCACAAGATAAAGCTTTGAAAAACATGATGTTAGCAAAAAACAATAAAAAGACAAAGTGTTGAAACTTGACGACAACAATAAAATTATTAAAGTTACATTATGTCTGCACTAAAACTCTCCTAATCTAGGAGGCCACACTTTCATAATACTTTACACAGGCGTAAGGACTGGAACCGTATCTCCCCTGTCTGCCTGTCTGATGGCGTGACTGACAGATTCATCAATCAATATTTGACATGAGAAGTCTTCTACATTTGAGAGACACACATACCGACAGTGACTGGACCGTCCTGAATATGGACAGTTGTCTGATGCACTCTACGGGCTGCAATCTAACACAAAGTAGGAGGGACTGACTCACAAGGCAACTCATTTAGCCACAAAAAATCTGAATAAATGTAACTTCTCATTCATTCACAGCTGGACAGGTGTAATACAGCGATCACATTAGCAGTACATTTAGTCATTCATTTATTAATAGAGTCTTGAGATCCCCCCTGTAAAACTGCTTTGTATGTGCGTCCCCCATAGCACTGTGTAGCTTTGATTTATGTCGGGGAATAAGCGCCTTCCTCTCGTCAATCTCTTCTGAATTAATGAGGTATAAAAAAATAAAGCCGGCTCTCTCTCGCTCGCACACACAGATATTGGCAGTAGATTTGATTGTTCGACTGCACTGGGGGTAGTTGAGACTGCAGCCCCTCACGGCTACTTGGAGAAAGCCATTGACCCAAATTGCGGCGCTGCGTAAATGAGACACTTGGAAGTTTCTTTTTGGTGATGGCGCGGTCGTTTGTGCCTTTGATTCAACCAGGTCAGCGGAGTTATGTTCCTCTCGCCCCTGGCATGGAATATAAAAAACACTTTATACACTTTGTCCTCTGAACTTGCCTTGTTGAGTGCCGCAATCATTTATGCATTAAAAAAGGGGGGATTACAGCACACAGTTTCCCTACATTGTGCGTCATGGTAATGTTATTTCATGCAGAAACCTTTTTGCCATACCTTTCTTTCCGAGTGACATTCATTAAAAGTTTGCTTGAGACGTGGCGCTGTGACATACAGGAGCTCCCAGTCTGTTCCACTCCAATTTCCATCTTTTCACAGCGTTTTTGCAACAGTAAGGAAAAGTAGTAACATTTACAGTCTGAATAATGCGATATGTGCGATCCGGAAACCACACAATGACAGTCAAGGCTCAAACAAGTCATATACAGAAAAGCGCTATAAGAATCACGCGTTGCTGAACTGTTTTGATGATTACTTTAAACCACCGAGGATCGTTCACATTTGTACAGACACCTACATCAAAAGTGAAACCAAACCAGGACGAACAGAACCAAACCAAGGCTACATGAAGACTATAAAATATGTCTCAAAAGAACATTGTATGGTGTGTTTCCATGGTCACCGTCACCTGAATGTTACATGTCTTTCAATTCAGAAATATTAAATAAATAAACCTGTCCTCAGTTTTCAAATGTATCTCCTTTATAAGAGCCAGCTATAGCCATCTGTGATTGGTTAAATCCAGCTGCTACTCATGATGCATGATGGAGACCGACCAATAGAAACTGCACCTGGCTCAAGCACAGATGTTGTTTTAGTTCAGGGGTAAATGCTCAGTCCACAAAGCCACAACACATAACATTGTTTCAGAAAATGATATAGTTTCATCTCCCCCTTAATAATATGAATCCCCACCAAGGCTTTGTTACTCTGTGGCTTTCCAACAACTGCAAATGTATATAAATACATTTAAAAGTTCACCGTGAAAATGTTGGTGGGAGATTACCACATACTTCTCCCCGAGCTGGTATTGCTTTGCCAAGATTGTTTCAACTTTAAATCCCCACAGTGTAAGATTTCAGCCAAAAAATAGACTTGAATAAAACATATATATTACAGGTGTTTTTATAGTACTGAAAAACCTTGAAAAACATGCTCTCATGCTCTGAAGGGTCTCCACAAACTCCACTCCACTTTTCTAGTGGAGGATCTGCCACCTGCTTGTCTCCATTAAGATGTTCTTACTTTGCCTCTAATATGCAAAATAACTGCAAAAGGATTCTATCTCCATGGAGAGGTTTGGTTTTAACGTTCCGTCTCCCTGGAGTAATCCAGGTGGTGCAGCCAGGAATCTTGCGCCGTGCTGCCTTAACCTTGCGATACAAATTGAATTCCTGCATTTGGGAGTTCACAAATTCAGGAGTGGGGCCGCTACTACTGCAGACTGGCCCGATTGGACCACACAGGGCAGTATTGTGGTTTGGGCCAAGGCTAAAGGTGAAGTAGCCCAACAAAACAAAACAAACATGGTGATGTCAACAGATGTAATTTGGCCCAGCAGAAATACAGACTATATTTTTGAAAAACGTGCAGAAGGAAGCACTTTCTGCATTTGTGGATGGGAAAATCACATGTCCTCATTTTTCTCTCAACTGGATGAAGCAAAAGTTTAATTTCTCATTAGAGAGCTGCACATAGTAATCTGGCTTCTGCAGCTGAAATGTTTTTATTTCTCAAAAACAACTCACCTTGAGCAGGAAAAAGGCCTATAACTAGGCCTGGTGGCACCACATGCTTGTCTCCATGGAGATATATGGGTTTAATATCATATTGTGGAAAAGTAAGAGACAAGAACATGACTAGAAAAGTTGGAAGAGTTGACATGAAGCAAACACACAAAATCAGTTCCACAGCATTGTGTTCTGTAATAAACAGATGAAACTGTTATCACATGTCACCACGGGTCATAATGGAACCTGATCGCTGTTAAAGGCCTTTGTACAAAAAATACATTTGCATCTATTGTTGGTGACTAATTTAAAGCATTGCATGTTATTTTAATGTAGCAGCAGTAACTTTATGAACTATCAGCCTTTGAACAGTGCAGATAAAAGTGCAGTTCAAAGCGGGATCTGTCACCACTGATGCAGCAGGAGAGGCAGGCGCTGCAGCAGGTGGAATATGGAGTTTAGTGGCTTCAGGCTGTTTAGAGCGATCACATCAAACACATATAAGATACTGGTGCATAGGCCACACACCTCAAAATACATGGTTTACCCGCCACTTCAAAGACTTGAGGAAAATAGCATTATTCTCCCCCAATTACAACAGAGTGGGTGATACTTTTAAGGTGAGACACTGCAGGTGGCATCAACATAAAAGCTTATTGCGTTTGGTGGAAAAGAAAGAAAAACATGTTTGAGGTGCAACTTCAACATCAAGCCAAATTTGAGTTACCGGTGTTCTTGAGTGTGTTAAACTTTGGACTTAAGTAACAAAATCTGAAAATATTGTCCATAAACGAGATCCAAAATTGACTTTAAAAAGCTCTTAACCATGTTATTATTGTTTTCTCCACCACTTAAAGCTATATTTTAGGAGATTCATGAATATTTTAATACTTTAATCTCCTGCATTCAAGATACCAGTCCTTTGAAAATTCACCTTTTCTCCCGTTGCAGCATCATGTATTCATTTAGCCACAAATGGGGACGAAAACAAATCCACTTCTTGCTAAATTGATCTGCAACTCCCCAGTCAAGGCCGTCAGCTTTGTCTGGCCGAGCGTCACTTTATTTGTGACGTTTACGTGTAAAGGGGCAGGGGAAAATCAGTGACGCCATTTTCAACCTGTTTTTTTGTTGCTTGAAAATAACAAAAAGTGATTTCAAAAGAAGTTAAAGCTTTTCCTTTTTACACGATAATGCGCTTCAGGGATCGAGTTAGGATTTGATGACTAATTATGGTAATGATAGTGGTAGTATAACTAATAGTAATATTGTGTAATTGTTATTTTTCTTGTTTTTTGTTTTTGTTTTAATGAATGAGCTATTTACTGCTGTTTTCTTTTTCAATCTGTATGTATATGTGTATGTATACGTATGTATGTATGTATGTATGTATGTATGTATGTATATCTACATGTATCTATACTGTATGTATGTATGTAGGTAGATATATATAATACCTTGGGCTTTTGTGTGTGTGTGTGTGTGTGTGTGTGTGTGTGAGATGTATGTGTGCGTGTAATTAGGGGTGTGAGTGTGTGTGCGTGTGTGGGGTATATAAGGAAATGTATGTAATGAATTTGAGGAGACCCCACGAAGAATAGCAACTGGTTTGCAGGAGCTAATGGGGATCCTAATAAACTAAATTAAACCAGAAGTCACTGAACCCGTTTGTGTTAAGTTGTTTCAGAACAGTATTGCAATTAAACATTTACATAGTATAAAATAATCATCTACGTGCCGACAAATGAATACAATTCCTCCTTTAAAGTCCAGTTTGAGAATTGCTGTTTGTGTAGAAACATGACTCAGGCTGTGAGAATGTGAGGCTAACTCACTGTGGCTTTCAAAACAAAAATGTCTTTCTTTTTTTTTTAAACTCTTTTTTCATTTCTTCCATTGATATCTATATCTACAATTCAGACCTTTTCCTTATTTTGGTATGGAATCTTACAAAATACAAGAACATACCTCATAAATGACACAAGAATGCAGCAATAATATTTTTACCTGCAGTGTCCAACCTTACACTTTTACCCAAGGACATGCGCCACCAGAATCGCTCCACCTGCCCATACACTGGGGCGTAATGGGCTATAATTTAGGAGGGTTTAATGGTTAAGATGTGATGCTCGGTTGTAAGACAGCATGCCTAATGTTATCTCCTAGAGACAGATGTTCCTCCCAAAGATTACTACACACACACACACACACAGGAACCGTCATAAACCCTGCGTGCACATGCAGAGATGCCTGATCACATTCAATCCGCAGACAATCGCACCGCCGGGAGGGTCAAAAATAGCTGTATCGACTGACTATGGAGATCAATGACAAATACGACAACCCTGCATGTTAATAATGAAAAAATATTTTGCTGGAAATAAAATACGGGGGAAAACATTGCACTTTCCGTTCGACAGCTGTTAGATTTTTCGAGCGTGTGATACAGTACGTCTTGCTCTATTGATCGAAAGAATAGAGAACATTGTTTTAAAATCACAGCCTTTAAAAACTCTATTACCTTTTAAGAATCCGATAATGTCCCGCTGTTCGTCGGCTATTAACCCTTAGCGCCATTCATCACCCATATCTTCCATATCTTAACCACAGAATTCAATCCCGAGCAGTGAATGGTTTTCGGGCAGCTTATAAAGGTCACTTAAGTTTATGGCTTTTAACTGAAGCTGTCAGAGGCAACCCTTGGGTCAGATAACATCAGTCCACTTTTGTCATTAATTCATCCACAGCGATGCGCGGACACAGGCGAGAGGACAGCACGCAGATGAGAGCACGCGCCGCTTATCGGTCCAGGAAAGACAATCGATTCTGGGTCAATTTTCCTCACCTTCTTCAAGTAACATCAGCAGCATCCATCCCAATGAATATCTATGCTGACTTCAAAAGAGGAAATTAACTTTTTCTTTTTCAGGGCTGTATAGTCTTGAAAATGTATCTAAAAGCGATTCTTCTAACGAGCATTGCCATGGGGATTAGTGTTTCGATTTATTCTTTAATAGTATTCCGTTCAAAGGGCTCATTTTAGTATTCATTTCAGAGCAGGTTTGTGGAGGTCCAAACTGCAGAGTCGGCAGGTTTTACACGAATAAGATATAGTTATTTGCAGAGGAAAGGATGTTACCTAAATAATTGCGGCCTTTGCTAATTACAAACTGATTTCAATTTGATTACAATTAGGGATGTCACAATATTGAATTTTAGTGTTACGATCATTATTGTGAGAAGAAACATTACAATATAATGATTACTCTAGTACATTACTGTTGCAGCTTTATGAAATCAAACTTTCTGAACTCAAAAGTTAAATTAATAAAAAAAAGGCCACAGTAAAAACACTACGCCACAGTAAAAACACTATGGATTTAGGTGTACATTTTTGATGCACAAATTGACATATTTTTGCCTCATAATTATTAGATTTTAGTTCTTGTAATAGTATTTTGACCTGTATAATTATCAATTAACCAAATAATCTTGAAATCCCTAATTACATCATATCTTGCCGTCCGACTTTTTTGTTTACTTATTTTACATTCTCAAGTATATCTCCAACATCCTTGAATATATTACACTACTAAAGAGGCATTGATTTGTTGGTAATTGAAGCAACAAGACAAGGCGAGTTCTGAAAAGCACGTCGAGGGATTGTCTCAAAACACTATTACTCTTATTGTCTGTCGCCATTACACATTTTAAAGTGCGGTGTATTGCTACATAGAAATATCACAATATACAACTACTTTACACCACTGACACAAAAACGCCTTTTCTATCTTTTCTAAATGTACAGTATCTTTGAAAGATATGAGCTGCAACAAAAGCAGAATTAAACACATTTGTATAATTGGTCATAGTAATTACCTACTCTCTGTACGGCATAAAAATAGAAAAGAAATTCAAAACAAGTACAAAAATACACAAAAACATATTGTTCTAATGTAGTAATTATTATGACAGGCCGAGTATGAACTAGTGTTGTCAAAAGTACAAGTTCTGCAAATTCAGATATTAATCGAAACTCAAATTAAAAAACAAAAACAAACATTTTACAGGACACATTTTTACCGTTCCTGAACAGTTTTAGAATGATCTTGAGCTTTACCAGAAATAACTGTATAAGACCAAAAGTTTCATAAAGAAAGTATATTTTAGTCTTGAAAATGTCAGTCTATTGTCAAAAACCTTGACCTAAAAGAGCCTTTTCACCCATCACTGTGGTACTGAAATTGGTATTGAGAACGCAGTTTTATCCTTGTAAATCTCAATTTTGAAATATAAGCATTGAGATAACACAACACACTACAACAAACACACAAAAACGTTCTGAATTCATATTTATAAAAAAATCTACACCAAGTCCAAGAAAAAACACCTTTAATGTATTGATTTGACGCGCTTTGACCTCACAGCAGATCACGATCTTTCACTTTCAATCTCTGATCCCGGCCAAGATACTTTGAATCCTCTACAAAAGTCAAACGTGTGTGCACAGTTACAATGTCTGTCCAACTCTCCTGAGCCCTGGCTTCCTCCTGTTCCCGTTTAACAGCTTTAGACCTCAAGATCCTAATAATTTGCCTCTAATCCCGTCAGTGGGGCTCCCTGTTTAACTCTCTAATTAAGTCAACAATACACACAGACATTCTCCCGGCTCTATCCGATGCTCGCGGTGGCAGCAGCTGCAGTGATGCCGCGTCTATACGGCGTCTATACGAGCTGCTGTGTGGGAGTCTTTCAATAATTAAAGTTCCATTGGGCCGTTGTTATGACGACACATGGATTTTTCTGATGTTAATCCAGGATTATTCTCCTCTCTGCTCATCTCATTAACGCCGATTATTAAAAACACATAAGAGTGTGCGTGCACGCTCTCTTCACTAATTATGGACCCGTTTCCTTGGAGATGGACACGAGCTGCAAAGGAATATAAAGATATCTTCTGTCACAGGTGAAGCAAATTAGGAAAGTCTATTATTATTACAGATGCATATATTTATAGGCTGTTTGTTGGATCTGAAGCATCAAGTCGATTTCAAACTAAAACAAAACTCAATTAAAAGTAATAATATATAGAGCATGAATGTTTAAAACAATATTGGCAAAACATTTTACTGAGATTCTGAAGTAGAAAACTGCACAATTAGTATTTAAGTCAGGTTCCAGTGAGTGCTACTTCATGTAATCACTACAAACCACTACAACTTTACTCGTGTTACTACTTCTATGGCTCCAAGGTTACACAGTCAGACTAAAATTAAAATGCAAACAAATGATCCATCCCGGCAGGCCTTGTTGTAAATAAAGTCTAACTCTGTAGTTTAGAGTTCAGAAAAATGTTCTGAAACGCATAAGAGTCTTGCATTTGTCTGGCAGATCATAATTCTGTTGGTAATTGCAGTGTGCGCTCAAGCTTGAAAGCAAAAATAAATCTAATCACAATTAGATTTCCCCCCAAATTGTTCATGGCCAAGCTAATACTGTGACAAAACATTATGTTTGTTAAACCAGGGATGGGAAGAGATACAAGTCCCACAAGACGACACACGATATTGGGTCCACGAGAACGAGACGAGATGAGATTTATGCATTATTTCAATCGTAATGCACTGCTTAACCAGCACTTGTTTTATTTTTTTGGTCCGAGCCAAACATAAACACATGAAAAATCACTAGATAATATTCCACATGGGTGCACTATCTAAAGGCAATTTTTATCTTGCGAGATCTTGCCCCTTCCAATACTATTACTGTACAAATTCTACTTACTCATCACTACTTAAGTCACTTGGGACTGCGATCAATCAAGAAAAAATATATCAAATGACAAATGTACGAAGCATTAGGGCTGGAACTCACAAGGGAGTCGACTGGTCAGTGATTATGTTGTCAATTAGCCGATGAGTCCAAAATTATTTCTAATCCATTATTATTTCTATTGAAAACTGAGATTTTTAAATTATTATCATGATAAACCAGTTAAAGGTTGAAATATGGTGAATTGTAGACTGACTTACTTTTTGGACTTTTGGCTTTAACAGCGCCATCGTCTATGTCCCAAAGGTCTTTTTTAGTATAATCTGTATAACTATAACAATTCTACATATACCGTATTTTCCAGACTATAAGTCGCACCTTTTTTCATAGTTTTGCCCGGGGTGCAACTTATACTTGTATTTATACTTATATACTTATACTTAGGAGCAACTTATATGTGATATTATTTGTTATTTTCACACTTGCAACCGCATTTCATACTCCAGTGTGACTTATATATGTTTTTTTCTTCTCTATTATGCATTTTTTGGCTGGTGCGACTTGTACTCCGGTGTGACTTATAGTCCGGAAAAAACAGTAATTACTTTGTATAGTCGACAAGTCACGTCACGATTAGTCGATTAACCGTTGCAGCCCTGGTAAGCATGTTTAGAAATGACATTTGTCTTCTTTTAAGTCTCTTTGCGTTTAAATACGTGCTCAGAGCCCAGTGCAGGTGTGTGGAAGCCTCTCAGACAGTGAATATACTGCATGTACCTGAAAGTGCCCTTGTCTCCACACTCTCCCGCAGCGCCCTCTCGCTCGCTCGCCCCCGCGTACAGGTGAGAGAGAGAGATCACCGGAGGCCCGCGCATGTGTCCACTTTGCCCGACGCACCGTGGGGTCAGCCCAGAATAACCGCTCCGCTCAGCCCTGCAGCCATTCATCACAAAGCTCAGTGTTACATCCAAACAACACACAAATATACACCGCGGCCCTGTTTAATTACAAAGCCAAATGCTGCATGACAGGAGCGCCCCGGGTCCACAGTCCTCAAGGTCTCCTCTCCTGCGCCGCGTGCACGTGCCCTGAGCTGCGTGGACATGAATATTTCTGCTGGATGAGTAAAAGCAACAACAACAACACATCATGTTACGTTAAAGTGAAGCCCCGGTGTCCGAGCATGTGCACCCTCAGACAGTCTGTGGCTAGATCTGTTATCGGGACAAGGCTATTGGACACGACGGGGGGAAAGGAGCTGAGAGGCAGCAAAGGGCTGTAAAGAGACGTCGATTCCATTTTGCAAAAGGGAAAAACACGATTATGACTGGTTTTGGGGTCATTCATTTTGCAGCAAAATGTTTCTCATGTCGAGTCCCCAAGGTTTGATCAGAAAAGGCATTCGATGTAAAATCTATAGGAAATGAAGGGCAAATCACTGTGGCATTGGGTGTGATGATTTAAAAAATATTGTACAATGTCATAAAAGGGTCAGAAATTGTTTTAACTGGGAAAGGTTTAAGATGATTGAAACATTTAGCATTGCGCTTTACTAGATAAGAATATTGTCTCTTACGTTAATAGATAATCAGAGATGTGTCTGGAAACTATTCATGGGTTTCAGCTTCCAGTTTAAAGGTTCTCCTGTGGTCACTATCGTTTAAAGGTGTACTATGTAACTTTCTGCCATCTGCACACATCATTTTTATGCCATGTTCTGGAATGCTGCAGGGGGACAAAAGCATCTCTAGTATTTGCTCTGTGAAAAGCATTGTCTCTCTTAGCAACGTTTGTGTTAAAACCCAATTCATCTGACAAACATTTAATAAGTAAGCACTATAAAACATTCAGTTAGATGGTACACAGAGTATTGCAGACGGTTTTAAGTATTCATGTGTAGTATTGCGGCTTTACCAGGTGTAAATCTCCAGTTTACAAGTAAGGGTATGTTTTAAGGCAAATTAGTAAAATAAAAACAAAAATAAATGCTTTAATTTATTCATTTTCTACCGCTTTTTCCCTTTCGAGGTGACTGGAGCCTATCCCAGTGACTTTGGGCCTTAGGCGGGGTACATCCTGGACAGTGGCCAACTCGTCGCAGGGCCAATACCGCTTTCATTTAATCAATGTATAAGTGTTTTTATTGCTATGAAAGCCTGAAAATGACTACATATTTTCTCCATGGGAAAGTTATATGTGCCTTTTCTGCTGCGAATACTTAGAGCTTTGTGTTTTTTATGTAGACATTTAGGAGTCGCCTCTTCACTTTGCTGCTTTCAAAAATAAATACCATATGGTTGTAAAAGCATAGGCCTATTATTTCCATGTACCATTATTGGAACACGAACCATTTCTGCTCCATTGCCGACTGAAATGTTTCTGACTTCAATGGCCTCTTGTCCTTTGAAAGACTGTGAGCGACCGGCAGAAACAAAAATGTATGCCCCTTTTGTAACTGACAATTTCTTGCCTTTTGCCTCCATTGTTGCAGCGCACAAAGACTTCAGTAGTCAAAAGGAGAATTCAAAAAGTTAGTGCAGCACATTAAACCTGGATCAGATTCAAATATAATAAAGGGAATATACCGTTTGTTGGCGCACGAGAACATTACAAATAGGTACGAGAGGTAAAAGGATTTGCAGTATTTTTGCTGGAGCTAAGAAGTAAAGCTCTAAAACTAGTTTGAATCATCAACATCTGTCAGGCAGATTAAAGCTGGCGTTACTCGAGTGTGCACTTAGTTCTAAGAAAGCATTAAACAAACCACAACTACGGAGTCGATTTGAGCTTTTAATGACACTCCTTCCATCCAAATTCCAGCTATGACAAATGGGTGTGAAAGGGTAATCGGAGGAAAAGGCACTTCAGACGCAGAAAGATTTACACTACAAAAGGAGAAGTAATCGTGGATTAAAAAAAACGGGAGGGGCGGGGCTAGTGCGGTCAGTGTTCCATAGGGGCGTCTGCGTCCTCTTCATCGTCGCTGCAGGGATCGAAGTCTTCCTCTGGCACCTCCTCCGCCTCCTCCAGCTCTCCTCCCAGCTCTCCCAGCAGCTGCTCCACGTGCTCCAACACGGGCTGGTCGTCACATTGCAGTTTGTTGTAGAGCTGAAGACAAAAAAAAATTAAAAAATAAACACAATGTAAAAATGGTAGATATACTGAAAAATGTACAATATCGTAATTGTTATTTTAGATTTAAGATGTGAAATTAGTATAGCGAGCATATCCTGTGGAGTAACAATTATCATAAAAAGCTGCTATGAGTAAATTAAAAAACAAACTTTCTGTAATCTTTTGTGTCAATTTGGATAATTTGTGTGCTGATTTATTTTCACTTTGCCCCAGGTCGTCCTTGAAAAAGAGGTCTCTGTCTCAATGGGTTCTTACCTGGTTAAATAATGCTTAATAAATGTATAAAAAGAACAAACTCAAAGTGTATCTTTTGAAATAAGGGTACAAATAGGGCTGTGAGCTATTAATCACATTTGAATCCAGATTGGATTCAGTCATTTGTCATTGTCAATGAATGCTGGGTCTTTTTAAATGGAGAGGCCAATCCTTTGTCGGGAGAAGCATGTATTTGTGTGGAGAATTCAGACTTTGGAGAAATAAATTTTACATGTTTTGGTGTTAAATGGCAACAATTAATGACGATTATCAATCAACAGTTGTTTATGTTAAGGTCATTTATATTGATAGTCAATTGTAAAAACAAAAATCAAATCAAAAATTGGGATTGATTTTCCTCCCTCATATCTCGCGTTCTAGTTTAAAGGGATAGTTCTGCACTTGGTTAATTCCATCATATGGATAATACAATTCCTTGGTGTACAGTATGTTTATGTCCCTTTATTGTGATAGACAGACTTTTTGGAGCCTAAAAAAAGTACACGCTTAAGTTGTGCTTGAGTCATGTAACACAAGTATATCATTTATGATTCATAGCCGACTGAGAATTTCAAAGCCTTCAATAGCCTCTTCTGCTTTCCTGTGAATGACTGTGCACAGCCGGCAGAAGCTAACTCTGTGCCCTCAAATCCCAACATTCCCCTACTTTATTGCTTTTAATGCCAGGATCTGATATACAAATAAAAGAAAATAATCTATGACTCTCACACACTGATAGACTTTGGACGTGGATCATAGTCGATACACGCGCCACAGAACAGACACGGACAGTTAACAGTTCTAGAAATCCCTGGTTCTGAGCTGAGTATAGTACTGAGTGTAGTACTGAGTGTAGCACTGAGTGCAGTACTGAGTGTAGTACTGAGTGTAGTACTGAGTGTAGTACTGAGATCTGTGGTGTGAGCTGCCTGGACGTTGCACGTTTTTAAGTGCTGGTTAAGTCCTAAAAATGCTTAATGGCAGCTGCGTTATGTCAGCAGGACTTACAAAATGCTAGTAAACACTTTTTTGTCATTTATTTAGCGAATCAGCACATTTAATACAACGTTTGGCTGCACAGGAGACAGAGGACTACTTATCTTCCCCTCACTGCTTCCACATGCACGCGCACACACACCAGGCGACGTATCCTGCAGCACGCATGGCTCTGCAGCATCTATGTGCATGAACAGCGGGCTATAATCAGTGCTGTTATCACAGTGAAATATGCTCTGAAAGTGTAAGATAAAAAAGTCCTGCTCTCGGAGCCGCCTGCAGATTTATCTCTGTAAAATACTCTGGCTGTATGTAATTACCCAGCACAAAGTGGAGCCGCGTGATAAAACTACTTTCAAAACCACTAAGGACAGCAGCAACAACACTTTCTTCATACACGGCCACGCTCTCGAAGGGAATTGATACAGCAATTTATAGCTGCTTATATTTAGTCTTTTCTTTCCAGATACAACACCAGTGGTAAAAAAGAGCACACAGGGAACATGGAGGATGATCCAGGAATTCCTCTCTTAAGAGTTAAAGACAGCAGCCGTCACAGAGCCCATGACACAGGCAGCTGAGAGCCATCACTCTGAGTAAAAGTGTGATGAGGATGTGCGCCTGCCTAACCCTCAGATTAGTTGGAGCCGCAGCAGGAGCGACAGAGACGGGAGCTCCCTGGGGAGCTCATTTGGACTGAGCACAGAGCGCTGAAGCCTGAGCTGTGTTTAAGTGGAGGCTGTCGCTGCTGGTCAGAGCTGAAGGGACAGAGCACGACCCAAGACCAGGACCAGGTCTGACCCCGGGGGGGATCTGGCCCTCTCAGCACCGTACGTGCTTCAAAACCAACACACTTCTGCCACCGTCACAGGAAAATGCCTGCAGATGTTTATCCACATAAGCCTCCTGAATAAAGTTTGCTCTTCACAATATTATTGGTTCAATACACAGTAATTGCAAAAGGAAGCCTAAAGGTTAAATGTAAGAGAGTTTTATATGAGTTGCATAAGAAAAACATCTCTTAAACTGAGCTGAAAAGATGTATTAAGGCGGTTGTATTTATTTGTGCGGTGTGGATCAATAGAGCAGGATGTCTGCAAGATGAGGCGCGATTTTTCATAGTGATGCTTTCAGCTAAACAAATAGGAGCTATTCTTTACACATTCTACACCCGGCTGCTGATCTCAGCACAGCCGTCACAAAAAAAAACAAGCATTTCTCATTTAGCGCAGGCTGTGTTTTGCTCCGCACTTTCACGGCCCACAGAGCTGCCCCGAGTGGGAGGGTGTAATCACACAACTTCTTCATGGTCCACTCAGCTCCAGCTCCAGTCATGGGCTGAGGCACATGACAACTGTCAAAACCACTCCACATGTTCGACACCTAATACACGGGGCAGTGGCAGACACCTCTGGGACTATATACAAGATTTAAGAGGTGAGGCGTGTAAACAAACTATATATTATTCACCTGTCCAACGGACTGACATCCGTAATCTACACGTTCTGATCATTTGTTTGGGATTCTGCTGCTGTAGGAGCTGCCAGCGACTCAACCCAAAACACAAAACGTCTGAGTCCAGAGTTTTCAACGTATAATGGCACGATGCCATATAAATCATGACGGCATTCACTGCACAGAAACTTTTATAGAGTTAGTCTGGCTTCAAGATAATGAGAGTAGCCACTTCAGTTCTTTGTGCCAATATTGAATAAGCTTTTAGAGTTTAATGCAAAGAGGAATTTTATTTGCTTCCATTGAGTTTGAATGAGGCTCTGTTTATGGCCTTCTTAGTGCAAGGATGGTCACAATAAGCAATAAAATCAAATACAGCAGAATTAGATTGGGTTTTATTTTTTCTATATTTAGTGATCTTATTCATATAGTACAGATTATAAAGAGGATCCTTTGTCCACTATATAATAAATGGTAATGGCTATAATGCAGACTTCATATAAAAATTGGTTCATTTCTCAGCGGAGTCTTTTCTGAGAACTCACAGAGCAGAATAGAGTCGGGCTGATTATGTGCCGAGGCCTAATCATTCCATCATTGTTCACCTTCTGTTCCACATCTGTGCTAAACTTCCCCTTTCATTTCAACTCTTCATCTGATTTCCTAAAGCCTCCTTTTACTGGGCTCATCTCCCACTTATTTTCCTCTCATCCACTACATCTTTGGCTTTTTTTATTCTCTCGCACTTGTACATTTGCTCCAAATGACCTTGCTGTCGGGAGTGATAGATACCTCTTCAAACTTTACACCCGAACACCAGCGATTGCAGACGCATACGGAGCGTATAGAATGGGAACAAAGTTGTGCTTCAAAGTTTTGTTCATTCTATCCAGCGTCGTGCTGGGTTTTCTTGCCCAGTACTAAATACTTCTGCAGGGCATTTCAGAGTTGATTAAACAAGCTGTTTTCTGCATTTTAACTCCAGTCCAACACAGTAAGACAGAGCTGCAGTCCAAGGCGGCTCTAGTAGTAGAACCGGCTCTAGCTTACCAGTTAATGTAGGCTAAGTCATATTTTCATTTTAGAATCGATATTAATTGTTTATTTCTATCTTTTATCTTCAAACTCGATAAGTGTACGTTCTCTGTTACCTTAAAATGTCCTGGAAAAGTGGAAAAAATATTGAGGCATCAGCGCTTTTTTTTTGTTTCAGATTGTTTGGAGAATTGTGATGTAAAATGGTGCAATAGTTAGCTGTTTTTTGCATCATTAAAAATGTCATGTTGTTTGAAAATAAATATTTATTCTGAAACGCACATTTATACATAATAATGTGCAGCATAATGAAACAAAAATGGTTAAAACATTTGTTTGTAATTAGGCCTGCCACAATAATTACATCGACTTCATCGTTGAAGGAGATTTGGAACATTTTTGGGTGATCAGTATTCATTGTGTGTACGTTGTTTTTGCAATAGTGGGAGAAACATTTTTTTTTCTAATACAATATGTGAGCTGTCATGGGTTGAAGGAATGAAGATTTTAAGTAACTGTTTAATCCTGTTATTTATTTATTTATTTATTGCAGTCCATGTTTTTTTATTTCTGTTGCATAAAATATTATCATTTATCATCATTTTCTGTTGCAATACATCATACTTCAAAATGTGGTATTGTGACAGGCCTGTTTGTAATATTAAAATAAAAATAATTTACATTATTCCTTACATAAGTAAAGTAGAAAACAAAATATGAACTATTAAAGTACAATAACATTTTAAATATATCTTTAATAATTTATCTTAGTATCTTTTGATTTTGATATCATGATGATTTTGTCCCTGCTTCATTACGTTTATAGTGTTACTCATTATTCTCATCTTTTCAGACACTTTTACAGTAAATAAATCTCAAAGTCCTCAGCAGACCTCTGAAGTCGCCTCGACAGCGCATTGGCAGCTGGGCACACAATTTAACAGCCCTCCAGTTAGAGCTTCGGACAGAAAGGGCAGTAAAATTACATGACTGGCACACCTCAGACCACCCCTGTGCTCAGGCTTTGCTCATGGGACGCCCTTTAAGCCACATCAAATAGTAAAGACTTTGACCTCCGCTTGCCCGCGCTCTCCGCACACACCCGGCACACGCAAACGCAGCACATCCGTTCACGCTCGCACCCTATCTGGCCCAGACTCAAATTCCATTTCACGTCCGGTTTACTATTGATTTTACCCTTGCCACTATTCACCATCTCCAGCATGCACACAGACACACACAGACACACACAGACACACACAGACACACACAGACACAGGGCAGAGCGCACGTTCAATCTGCTTCCTTCCTCCTCACCTTGCTTTTCATTCTACCACTCTCGCTCGCCCTCCTGCTCCTCCTCTCAATTTCTCTCTCTCTCCCTCTACCTATCCACCCATCCATTTCACCAGATTCCTCCACTTGATACCGCGTTTGCTAATATCGACCGTGGCGCCAAAGAATAATGAAGATTATCTTTACTTCTCTGGATAATTAGGAATGCGAGTTGGCACAGGAACGGCAATCAAATATGTGCGCTACAACATAAGGTGCACCTACGCTCGCCCGCATGCTTACTCTCACCATCTAACCACTCGCACACACACGCACACACATACGCACGCACGCACACTCGCACAGTTATTTAGCACAGTCATAAAGTATGCAGAGAAGTGGACCGGCGCCAAAACAAGCTGCTGGGGCTTTGAGGCCTCATTTCCATGTTGGAGCTCGTTTTAACTAGCAGACTGACTCATTGTTAATTATTAACACTCACAGCGAGGCTCAGAAACAAAGCCTGTGATATAAACAAGTCCCATCTCCAAAATGAATGCAGGCAAAGTTATTTAGAGTGGAAGAACGTTCGAGTCTGAAGAATAGGTGATCCAAGTTTACGCGTCATGCTGAATCTAGTTTTTTCAGGGTCTCTGTGCATTTGCTCTTTAAATTGCCTCTGTTTTTTTACTCGCTGCACAAAGACACAGAGAAGTTGTTTACTTGTCATGCCCTGAAAGCCTCTTCTAACCTTTTCAATTATTATCCCGGTAAAAGTACTTCAAATGTGTCATTGTCGTTATGTGCACTTGCAGAGAACTTCACTGAAAGGCCAAGGTGAAGATAGACACATTCATTTGTTGAATACTGTGTTTATTGTCATTTAGTAGTTTTACGATTTCATAACTATTTGTACTCATCTATCCACAGTCAATTGTGTAGTGCCACAGCAGAAAAGTGTGAAAGATTGCATATTTTAACTGTCCTATGTATATGTTTTGTGTGTATCTTTTGCACTGCTGCCTCTTGACCAAGTCGTCTTTGTAAATGGAAATCGGTTCAACATTTTTAATTAAAAGTATAAGATTTAATGACATTGCAACAGAAATGTGCTCAAATGTGTTTTAAATACTTGTTGAGGTTTGTTCAGGCGAATTTGATTGGACTGTAGAATTGCTCACATAAACGCAGAAGTTATTATATTCTAGCGTTGTTTGAAAAATAACAGAATAAGTTCAATTTACATTTTTAATCAGCTCATTTTGCACCATGAGGAGATATTGATTTATTTATCATGCATAAAGAACACCCAAATTCTGCATATCTTCAAAACAAGAATCACAATGATGGCAAGACGAGAATGTTATTTACTTTGCTTTAACATACATATTGATATTTAGATTTGATTTGCTCTTTGTTACTGACAATTGTTTACAATGTTTTTAAGCTACTGTATCCCTCAATGATCAGTGTAGTTTAAGTCTAGTCCTTAAATCTGACCCCTGATCAATCCCATCTAGTTAAAGTTTCCTGCTGTGAGATTAGGACTGAACAATTTTGACAGAATATAGCGTTTTTCTCCTGACAAGCATTGCGATTGCGATTAGATTCGCAATGTATCTGGAGGCTCTAAGTGAGACTATTATGTCAAATTACCCCGTTTCAATCATAATAATCCTGTTAAACACCTATAAAGTGCTCTTCCCTTTTCAAAAGGAACCTGTAGTGCACTTGCCTTTCATTTTGAACTGAACCATTGAACCAGCTTTCCCTTCATTTCATTCAGAGATGTATGCTGCATATATATTTTCTCTTCTTTAATCCATTTTCTACGTAGCCAGCATCTTACATCTCTATGCACACGGTGTGCTTAATTCCCTCCGTGCACGCTTTGCTTTTTTCCCCCCTCTCGCTGTGCTCTCAGCTGTGGACATCCCCAGTGGAGGCTGCTGCTTAGACAGGCCTGTCACTTCTCTGCTGGCCTGAGAGACGTGCATCAATACATTGGCCCTACTCATCTACGAGGGCGACACAACAGGGGCGAGGGGGGGCGACAAGGAGAGCGAAAGCACAAGGAAGGAGGGGGAGAAAACGTGAACTACAAGCCTGCCATTTCTCAGTCTGCGCTGTCTGATTTACAAGCCTATTGGATTTTAGACCAACATGAATCACGGCTCAATAACGGCATTTCACTCTGACGGAGTGACAGAGCAAAGCAGACGCCTCACTCCTGCGGTGCGAGTGCGCGAGGGGGAGGACGGGGGTGGCGTGTATGGAAATCTAAGGCAGGAGAGATTACCTAGGCCACAATGGGACCCCTTATGTTACTAATCGATAGTTGTAAAGTGTGGGGTGTGACAAAGACTCTAGATCTTGTGTCATTATGAAACAAACTGTGCTGAAAAATGAGAGTTAAATAGAGGAGAAACCTTGCTGAATGACTCGCAATATGACCTCACAGTATGAAGCTGTGCAGATGAATAGCAAATATGTTTTTACATCTGACTTATTAATACTCTCGTATGCCTGTGAATTATAAGAATGTCCATCTTTAATTAATCATTTTAAAATGGAACAATTATTCTGAAATAAAAAATCCTAACAAGCTGTAAAAGTGAATGCATGTATCATTAGATAAAATACTTATATATATATATATATATATATATATATATATATATATATATATATATAATAAATTAGAAAATGAATGGCCAAGGCTAAAATCTCTTCTATTAATAAGCATTTTGAATTATGCTTTAGAGTCAGTTTTGGTTCATTAAAATCTGGCTGTTTTTTCACTTCAGTTTATTCTAAAAAGCAAACAAAGAAGTGTTGCACAATATATCACAAGCAAACCAGAATTGCAATTTGAGTCTGCGCCAAAAGGGTGCAAGCCTTAATAAAAGTATTTTGAACATTCTCTTTACCTTCTTAGCATTGGTCAGGTACGAGCGGGCTGCCTCCTCCAGTGCCTTCCCTTCCTCCATTTCCTCTTCAGTGGCTTCTCTGGCCTCTCTTTGTTGGAGCTCTTTTGCCCTCTCCAGCTGGAGGTAGCAGACCCAGCCAGACAAATACCACACCTGAAGTGGCACAGAGAAACAGACACAGGGTTTGGAGGGGCTCAAACACAGAGAGACTTTCTGGGTGATCAGATGTTTCAGTGGAAGTGGATTTAGCTGATGTTGTTTTTTATATTATGTATGTTTGTTTTTAGGACACTTGGTTGTTCTATCGTCTACTGTTGATATACACTAGGGCCCGATAGCCGATATTCCCGCTGGGCATGTTATACATCGCTTTAAAGCTTTGACTCTCAAGAATACAACAATTTTACCCAATTTAAAGACAAATCAATGCCCAAATATTGAGCGCAGCTCCATCTTCACGTGCAGTAGTTTGTTGTGTGCCTGAGTTGCCGTAGTGCAGCTGAAAGCAGCTCCAGAGTGACGCTCCTGTTTTTGCGCTCTGACCATTCATGGTTCTGACTGAGGCAGCGCTGGATTCAAAGTCCCTGAACTTGGCTACAAACTTAAGAATAAAAGTTAACTTCAACACAGATCACACCAGTGACAACATAGGACTTATTTTTTGTCAAAGTGTCAGTG
The DNA here is from genome assembly GCF_026437365.1 of Eucyclogobius newberryi. NCBI lineage: Eukaryota > Metazoa > Chordata > Actinopteri > Gobiiformes > Gobiidae > Eucyclogobius > Eucyclogobius newberryi. Next base: position 28,054,276 of record NW_027315945.1, on the reverse strand, counting down.
TGGAGCTAAAGTTAGCACACGCTGCTACTGCCGTTGACAACAACATGCTGGATTATATTCAATGCGGACAATCGTTTGAAGTCAGGATTAAAATAAATCTTATTTGTGAGGAGTTTGGATCTGATGCCGCCTGTGAGAGCTGAGTGTTATAAATGTGTCCATTTTGACGCTGTTGAAAGAACATGAAATGCACATGAGATGCTACCACAACATTGTAAACATCTGTTCTGTCATTGGCGACCGTAAAGTGATTGTTTACTGGGCTTACATTGACATGTCAATGAGTCAGGAAAAGAGGCGTTCATGGGTTAAGTTTACACATATTAATTACAATGACACACACACATTAGGCTCACAGCGGGCTCGTAAATTAACTTCAAAAGTCTATCAAATAGAATGATGTAAAAACAAACTTTCAGCCTTTAAAATTCCCTGTTGAGAGGCAGATTAAGAGGAAATTTCACCTCAATAAACCCAATTTAGAGTGAATAGGGTAATCAGCTGCATACAAATGATTTTTTTTTACATTAGTAATATATTGGCAATTATATCAGCTATTGCCACCTCAAACTTCCTAATAGACCGTCCTCGTATCGGCCCCCCAAAAATCCACATCGTTTAGGCCTTAGTTAAATGTAAAGTATTATTTGTCGCATTCATGAGACAATATTGATGTACAATTGCCCTCGCTGTGACGCTAAAAGATTGTCAGAATTTGTTAGCCTAAATGGTGTATGAGGCCACGCTTCTATAAACGGGATCGAAAAAACAAAATTGAAAACTTAATAACACACTGACAGATTACGAATCAGTTCCATCAGAGGTGAACCTGAGGCATGATCCCAATAATGTGTTGTGTTTGAAGAAAAGTCCCGCAAACCAAAAAGAATGAGATAGTTAAAAAAAAATAAAGAAAAAAAAGCAAATGTCTGAATTGCATTTACTTTGACAAGAGCGACAGATTTATAACACTCAAAAAGGTCTGTCTCCTGCAAATTCTATGACGAATGTTTTCTACGCCAGGAACCCGGGACTAACCCGCACACGCACACTGACCGTACATAACTCATACAATGACTGTCAGGGGAAAATATAGTGGAGTCGTTTACAAATCTGTCAAGGACGTCCTATTTGTATACGGGCCCTCACTGTGAATTCAAAACAAACTCATCTAAGCGGGACAATTTTTTTTTGCTTAAGTGCTGATTACTCATTGAAAATTATCAACTAAATGTCTGAAAAACATCCTCGGGCAGATGTATGTGGTTAGCATTGCAAATTCCCCCTTCCGCCGTGTTGATGAAAAAGAAAGAGGGGGATCATGTTTAGTTTTTGCGTTTAATTTATTGATTTTTACTCCCGAGATGTCATTTCTTCATTTTACACCCGCGCACATTTTTCACCGCCTCCCTGCTCCAATACAAAAAAAGGGGCATGAAAGTAAAATTGCGCCGGTCCCGCCTGAGGATTTGCGATCTAACGAGGGAGATCTCTTCCACTCCTCCACTCCTCCCTTTTCCTCTGTCTTCACCTCGTTTTTCACAGAGATATGTCACCATGGTAACATAAACTGCACCACGCCACGCACCCCTGCTCCGAGTGTCGAGTCATAGCCGGGACATTAAAAGTTCCAGAGATGAGACGCGCACTCCTTTTTGTTTTACGACGGTTAACTTATAGGCGGGAATAAAAAAGGAACTGGTGTAAGTGATTGGCGCTTTAAGCTATAGGTTTGTTTATTTCACAGTTTGTTTGTGTTTAGAACAGCACGATATGAGAACAAAAGTGATATTTGATGAGTAAAAGGGATGGGCGCTGTATCTGCCTCGGTAATAAGGGAAGTTTTCATTGGTAACGCTCCAATATTGGGAACGTCGCCGATATTTGGCAACAATATTTTTTTTTTCAGATTTGTCTTTTTGAAGGACAATTAGGCTAAAAATACGTACATACGTTAACACAAATAATTTACTATCCCACAGACACATTCTGTTATTATTTTTACTAAAGTGAAAATTTCCTTTGTGAACTTTACTATAACTTAACATGAATGTGTGGCATTTAACATCATAATATCGGTAATAACCACAGCAGCAAGACACATATCCAATGAGCTCATCAGCCCATCCCTAATAAGCATGTTGAGCTTTGTGATAATATGATTGATGTATTGATATTTAGGCAAGTTCAAAATTTAAAAGACTTTATTGACACTTGCCCAGACATAAACTGAACCAAACTGGGACTAAATCCAGAACTAAAACAGGACCAGTCCAAGTCTCCGTCAGGACTGCAGCCCAAATGTGCTCAAATAAAAGGCTTGCTCTTGTGCCCTCAAACTTTCGTCCCAAAGCTCTACATTTTAGTTGCCAAAAACAAATCATGATCAAACTAATAAACCGCTTCATAATTCCTAAAAAATAGTCAATCTGACTTGCTAAAAGGCCAAACCAAGCCAGAAATGATCATAATTTAGGTCAGGCTGATCAACGCGGTAACATCTGACTTGAGCAAATGCCACTGCCAGTGCGTTCCGAGTTATGAAATTAATTACATGTGTCATTTTGTGCGTTGATTTACCGCAATTTAATAATTCAAGTAGCACCGAGTAGAATTTCTGATAGCGTCATCTGAAGGACACATACAGTACTGATAGTTATCCCTCTAGAAACATCAGAACACTTCTTGTAAGTTTGGTAAATAATATATGAGACTAGAGACTTTGGAGAAACAACGCTACATACACACTTGTGGAATAACAAAACAACTGGAGAGGCTATAAATGGCACTTAATGCTAAAATATAGGTTTTGTTCTTTTCTTTTCGCATTTCCACAGAAAATCCTTCTAGTGTGCAGTGAGTTACAGTGGGTACAGAAAGTATTCAGACCCCTTTAAATGTTCCACTCTTGTTTCATTGCAGCCATTAATTTTGCTAAAATCCCAAAGGTTAATTTTATTTCTCATGAATATACACTTAGCACCCCATCTTGATTGAAAAAAAAAAAAAAAACAGAAATGTAGAAATGTTTGCAAATGTATTAAAAAAGAAAAACTGAAATGGTCATTGTATTCAGACCCTTTGCTCAGTATTGAGTAGAAGTACCTTTTGAGCTAGTACAGCCATGAGTCTTCTTGGGAATTAAGCAAGTTTTTCACATCTGGATTTGGGGATCTCCTGCCATTCTTCCTTGCAGATCCTCTCCAGTTCCGTCAGGTTTGATGATGAACGTTGGTGAACAGCCCTTTACAGATCTCTCCAGAGATGCTCATTTGGGTTTAGGTCAGGGATGGTCACAGAGTTTTTCCGAAGCCACTCCTTTGTTATTTTAGCTGTGTGCTTAGGGTCATTAATATAAAATAAGATAAGCCTTTATTAGTCCACACAATGGGGAAATTTTAGTGTTGCAACACAAGTAGGTAAAGAAGTAGAAGAACAGATAACTTATAGAAAGCTTTAAGAAAACTCTTATAGACAAAACCTCTTATATTCTTAATAAGAAGTAAAATAAAAAATGATGAACACCCAGGTGCATGACGCTGGCACCACTATGTTTCACTGTTGGGATTGTATTATGCAGGTGATGAGCAGTGCCTGGTTTTCTCCACACATACTGCTTAGTATTAACGCTAAAGCCTAGTACACACCGCGGCGTCAAATTTGCAACCGACCCAGAAGTTAGACGCCTGTACATTTGAAGACAAACGCCCCGGTGTTCTCAACGCCCTGGACTCACGTCCGTAAAATACACTCAACAGCAGACGTGCGTCTGAGTCGTCCTGCACATGCGCAGTGGGGGAGTTGTGCTGTGTTGCTTTTCTCGTGGTGTAAATGGAGTTTAATGGCTGAACATGGCTTTGGTTTATTCACTTTACAAAGTCCAAAAGCGGAGGCCATGGGCTCCGGGGCCCGTCTGGGACCCGCAGATACTTCAGAGCTGAGCAGAGTTTAGTCAATATCATTATTTGCTCCAAGAGCTGCGTCTTAGGGATTTTTTTTTTATCTTGCAGGGTTTGTTTTGGGTCTTTTTCCAGATATCTGATTGGCTGCTGCGGCGCATCTGCCGCAGAAAGTTGAACAAAGCTGAACATGTCGCGCCGGCCGCTTTGGACACCTCGAGCGTCGAGAGCGTACGAAAATGCAGGAATCGCACCGCAAAAACGTAGAAATTGTGCCGCAAAAATGTAGAAATCGTGCCGCAAAAACGTAGAAATCGCGCAGCGGAAAACGCAGGGCACGTTCGGCGCGGATTGCTCAGTTTGGCTGGACGGCCAGGATTAGGAAGAGTTCGGGCCGTCCCTAACCTTCATTTCGTTCCATTTAAGGATTATGGAGGCCACTTTGCTCGTGGGAACCTTGGGCAGATCCTTGGACCTCCTGAGTCTCATTTGCTCTGACCTGCTTTGTGAGCTGTAGGTCTGATACACAGGTGTGAGCCTTTCCTAATCAAGTACAATCAGTTTCATTGAACACAGCTGGTCTGAACGAAAGAAGAACCATCATCAGGAGAAATAGACGACATGCGACTTAAATATGAGCGTCACAAAGGCTCTGAATACTTATGAGCATGTTACATTTCAGTTTTTCTTTTTTAATAAATGTAATAAATTCCATTCCGTTTGTTTCTGTCGAGATGGGTTGCTGAGTGTACATTCATGAGAAATAATGAACTTGATTTTAGCAAATGGCTGAAGCGAAACTAAGAGTGAAATATGAAAAGGGGTCCGAATACCTTCCGTACCCACTGTATATACATGTTGGCCATAGGTAGGTATATCAAGATTTTTTTTTTAAACGTTAGCTCAGAATGAAGCAAAAGTGTTCTTACATTTCAGTGTGTGACTGTGACCGCTGCTGCTGTGCAGGGGAGCGGTAACCTGAGTGTGCACAACCACCACAGAGAAAGTCAGTGTTACTGGATTCATGATTCTAACCACATAATATTATGTTAAGATGTGTCAAAAAGTGGGGTTTCATTAAATGTTGATATTCCAAGTTATAAATGTATTATTAATTAAGGAGGTAACAGATATCTGAACTTTTCCAGGCATGTGTTTTTCTCAACCTGTATAATTTCATAATGCAACAAACATTTTGAATGAGGCCATGCAAATATTATGACCCGACGGCCGTCTTGGACCTCCCGGCTAGCAGACGCCTCGACTAGACAAGTAATATTGCAGCAGCTAAAAAAACATACTTCACCTCAATACATTTTCATGAGGTTTGTTGAATTACATCACATTAGGATAACAAATGATCGTATCTGTATACTTTCAGCATATCTGTGAAGTACATTTTAAAAACTTTCTCCTACTTCTATATTGCCGTGAATCATCATGGGAAGGCCACGTGGGCGTGACTTAGGTGGTGATTGACAGTTGTCGCACAATTTCAATCGATGGTATTGGCAGTGCGCCTCTATCATAGGCTTTGCCCCAGATGCACTTACAAATATAGTTTGGCCTCGTAACATCACAAAAGATACAATAAGTTGTACGCTTAATTTTTAAACGTTAATTTTGGGGATGGTTTGATTTGACTTTTCAGCAAACACTGATATCCAATATTATTCTTGCTGCTGTGGCCAGTAACCGATATTTTTCGATATCAATATAAAATAGTTTAAATGTGGATGTCAAAATGTTTTCAGTTCATTGAGGATTGTGATTATTCAGGTCACAATATAATCTAAAAAATAATAGTTGTAACTCATGACATCATTCTATCTATACTCTATTAAACTTTTATATCTGTATCTAGCTATTATATCTAGCTATTTATGTTCACAAGTGTATTATCCACTTGACTTTCAGAAATTCAGAAAGATTAATTTCATTAAGCTGGTCACATACAAGAACATTAGATCATTAAATTTTGAATGAGAGATGTCAATAATTGTGAATGATCATTAAATTGTGATATTTCTTCTCACAATAAGTGTAAGAATAACATTTTATATCATGACATCCCCACCCACAAACTGTGGAAAAGTTCTCAAATTAAAGTTTTATGATAAAAATGTATTTATCTGTATTGTGTTTCAGGTTGATAGTGCAAACATAAAGTCAACTCTTTATTCATTGCTGTTCTAATTCGGTTCAAACTCACAGGTCTTTTTAAAAAGACACAACCTGTAATGACACATGGCCAACAGAGACTGCAGCAGTCTATTCTCTGTATCTGACAGAACAGATTTGATCAAATCTTCCAATATTATTATTAGCACCTCCGGCGATATATCGACCATCCGAGGTACATTCCAAGTTGTTGGTAACAAATGTTTCTCAAAATTACAGCATGTTCAGCTACATCTCTGTCTTAAAAGAAAAAAAAAAAAAATCTTGAGGTGTGAGACTGTAAACCAGGGCTAGAGATCGCCCACCCACCCACTGTTCTTCCAGTACCGAGATACGAATATTAGCTTTATTCATTATTCATGGAGGGCAGAGGCAGCGGAGCCCGGCACCTCTGCCAAATCAACCATTTAGCTAACAAACACATCAAGGCACGCCACACTGAATACGGGATTGGCGCTCAGCATGCCGAGTGGGAGGCCACCCCCTGCAGCTATACTTATCAGAACAACAGCAGCCCCGGATAAATGGAGTTTCCACATGATCGCAAGACCCTTTCTATCACTCCAAAATTTCCTGGCAGAGCGGGGGGAATATATTCTTACACTATATATATGTGGGGGCATTTCTGACACTCAGATAAAGCCAATTAAATTCAAATTTTGACAGGTTGCGTCTTGAAAGCCCCCAGAACAAAGGCGGGCACTGTTTTGTAGACCCATGACTGTCTGATTCTGTGCATTTTGAACATGAATTAAAACCTGAAGAAATTGGTTAATTAGGAACTTCAGACATACCCGCCCCTTGGACAAACTCAAGACAGGAGCGCACAATAAGACACATTGGAAGCGTCTGTCAATCAAATCAGAGCCACTATTATTTCAAAGTGAACTCGCATCTTACTTCCCATACGGAGGAACAAAAGCATCATGAATCAAGTGAATACCTTTGAAACTAGATTTGCAGGGAAATGGCTCAGTTGTTTGTGTAGATATAACGCTGCATGTGGAGCCACCTTAAAGAGACGCTGACACACGCAGGAGGCATAAGACGGAGGCGAGAACAAACTTTTTATCTCCCACAAGTTTAAAGGCAAACTAAGGCACGAAGACAAAGGGGAAACAAGAGAGCGAGAGTAATGAAAGTATAAAATGTCTACCCTGATTTGGGACTACACTAATGCGGTATAAATGAAATATGCCCTGACCACCAGAGTTGCTGACTGTATGCATATGCGAGTGGCTCAAACAGAGTGCCGCAGCTGTGTGTCTCTGGAGCTAGTTTAGAAGTTCAGCCCCCCGATGAATGCTCTCAATCTGTCAGCTGAAGGGGAAGAGGGGGGAGAGGGGGAGGAAGAGCCAGAGGGGAGAGGGACAGTGGCATTCACTGTACACTAGGGCTGTCAAAAATGTTTTAATCGATACATGGTTACCAATTGAAACACAAACAAGTATCGAAAACGATATATTCATTTGGCTAGTATCAATACAAAAGAAAAAGCATGATATATTTATAACAATTTTGAACTTTACAGTGTTGCTATGAAACTAAAATTAGTCTCAATTTTGATGCCAAGGAAAAGGCTTGGTACCAATTTCAATACCACGATCATGATAAAATACACAAAATAATAGTTTCTATAATCTAATATCTAAATACATTTGGCCTATTAATGTGTTTTTATTCCAGTATTAATACTTCAAATGAGATTTTTTTTATACATTAGTATTTTTGTCAACTCACTGACAGCACAGCTCGCACAAAGACAAACCCCACAGTTTACAGCCTCTGATAAGCATTCAAGTTTTCACTCACTGTACGTGTGAACACTGAGTGAGGCTTCAGCTCAAATCCCCAACTGTTGTTACAGTTCACCAATGTGTACAGTGTGGTCAGAACAAAGAGTAAACTGCTAAATATCTAAACTAAATGTTACTTACCTGGACAACCTCGTCGTCCTCCTCCAGAAGACCTTCCAACACATCGACTGCCGTCTGAAAACAGAATATATATGTAAATATAAAATGATGATTCTTTATTTCATAGTGTTAAGAAAATGAGCAGATGTCTCGGCTCAAGGTCCTGATAAGAGTCTATGAGGCCATTGTCCAATCAACAGCACCATCGATACCAACATGGCACCAGACACAGGCGTCAATAGACACACTCGCCAGTGCTTATCGCAGAGTCAATAGTCACTTGCACCGCTCTGCTCCACAGCCCTTTTAATCCATTTAGTTACATTAACACTCAGTAGATTCTTGGTATCAGCAGCAGCCATCCAAAGGCAGAGCCATAAACCTAAATGTCACACTGACCCATCTCGTGCCCTGGCTTCACACTGCTCTGATTTCGTCAGAGCTGGAGCACAGAGGAGTTTGAGGTCTCAGACGAGTTTAATGTTTGGTGACCTTTGCTTCAGCGTCACTGTCTGGGTCAGTTTCAGTGGGAAGTTTCTATTACAGAGAACAGCCCTTGACTAAAGTGGACCGTGTGTTTGTTTTGGTCCTTCTGCGTGTGGATGCTGCGGTTGTGGTGTGTGCGTTTGTGAGTCAGGCCTCAGGTGATGATATATTGATTTTTGTCAACTTCAGGTTGGAGGCGACTGTTAGCCATTCACCCGTGGTGAAGGGCAAGAATAAAAGACATGCACACGCCTGTGTGTGTACTTAAACACCAGGGTAAAGGCACGTAGCAGGGCTGAACAAACCAGTGAGCACAACAAGCCCCACTCTCTTGTTAAAAAGCAGTCTTATTAGTTGGAGAGCCTCCTCATTTTTCCTGGCGCCCTTTGAGCTGCTCTTCTCTTTTCATTTGGCAGGTGCAGGTTTTAGCAGAGAAGTCTGTGCAGGAAAGACTGAAGAAGCTCAGATTAATTGAGAGCATCTTATTAAAGTTTGTAAAAGTCAGCTGACTGACCAAACCAATTATCCACTGCAGATGTACACTCCTTAATGAAACTGTGAGTGATTCAAATACCCAACAAGCTAAAAACAAAAATACTTCAATTTTGCTTTTGATAAACGAGTTAAAGCAAGGCCCGGGTGTTATCTACTTGACTTTCACTGCATCACCCCAGTGTGACGCTCACAGTAAATCGAGCTAAGCCACTCGATAGAAAAGATAAGAGCCAAGATCTGTGTGGATATTAAACAATTGATACAACAGGCACTTTCTGAGCTACAGAAATAGAACAAGAGATTTCTGGGAGCTAAGATAAGTGAGCGCTGATAAGCACTATATCATCTGCAGCCGCACTTCCTCCTAACGACACTGGTCAACCCAGGGGCAAGTGATTAAAGATTCAGAGATTTCTTAAGCCGCGTCACGCTCTAAACAACAACAAGATTAATATTCTTATGCAGAAGTGAAGAAAATAAGTGGTACAGCAAAGAAAAAGCTGGGTTAAAAAGTGTCTTCGTAAACAATGCAAATGCAGTCCATGAACAACAACGTATACGACACTTTGCAGCTTGTCCTCTTTTTTTAACCTGTTTAAGGGAAAACACTGCATTCTGGAGAGAAGCTCATTTATAACCGCCATTGTTCATGTGTGTGAGTGCAGCCGCAGTGTGTCTGTGTGCGTAATCTTCAGGCAATTTTGTTTAACAGAATCATTTTGCCAGTGCGCACAGTGGAGACGGGAGAAAGACAAATCACTGTACAAGCGAGGGCAGCCCGTATCGCTACACGCAGCAGCCCCAACATGCTCGCATACACAAACCAGGACATCTGCACTTAAGTAAATAAATCCAATGTGTCAGCTCCAACCGTTCGTCCGAGCGGCACCAGAGAGGAGGGTTTAAGCTGAATTTAGAGACAGAAAATGCAGCAGAAGCTCATAGATCAAACAGCTGAAAAAAGAGGGAGCAGAAATCTTAACGGTTGTCAAGAGAGAACGCCTGCCTGTCAACTCAAGCTGATGAAGGTCATGTCTACAGTAGGGCTGGACCATCAGATTACACTAATGATATATTGATATCTTTTAGAAGGGCAATATGAATATTGTAATATAATTTACGAGCACATGACATCTACGGCTGTTTAAACACTGAAGGCTCAGCAGAAGCTAAAAACACTTGGGACGAGACAATTCCCACAAGACGAGACATGAGACTGGAGACTGGGTCTACAAGTACAGAATCAGAATCGGTCAATTAACAACATTCAAAAACATAGGAACTTGTCTTGGTGATTCGGTGCAACATAAAACAATAAAAACAATGAACAATGAATAGAAATCAGATTTTTTAAAAATAGAATAGAAATAAAAAATAGGCTTAATATGTACACAAATTTACAGTTGTACAGATATACAGATGGAGTGCAGAAAGTGATCAGTGCAGTGAGTGCTTAAATAATGGTTAAAGTTATAGTGTTTAAGAAGTGTTCATGAGTCCAACGGCAGAGGGAAAGAAACTGTTCTTGTGACGGGAGGTTCTGGTCGGAATGAACCGTAGCCTCCTGCCTGAGGGGAGCAGCTCAAATAGTCTGTGTCCTGTTCGTCCAAGAGTCCTGGAGACATACAGGTCCTGCAGCGATGGAAGTCTGCAGCCGATCACCGTCTCAGCAGAGCGCACAATGCGCTGTAGTCTCTGTTTGTCCCTGGTTGTGGCTCCAGCGTACCACACGGTGATGGAGGAGGTGAGGATGGACTGCACCATCATCTCCGCTGGCAGCATGGCTTTCCTCAGCTGCCGCAGGAAGTACATTCTCTGCTGGGCCTTCTTGATGAGGGAGCTGATGCTGGGCTCCCACTTGAGGTACCGGGTGATGGTGGGTGGTGCCGAGAAAGAAGAGGGAGTCCACAGTGGTGATGGGGGAGTCTGTGATGGTGAGGGGGGGCTGTGCCTTTCCTGAAGTCCACAATCAAACACTTGTCTAGTGTTTGAATTGTCAAATACATTCACCAATATTCCACTCCACCCACTTTTGTCTCTTTTTGCCACGTATCGGCACTTCACTTTTGATCGAGCAAGAACTTTTCGCTTAAATGGAAAACAAGGGAAAAGTCTCGCCACTAAAATATGCTATAAAGTAAACTGATTTGTGTAACATGTTCATTGTTAATGCACTGGCATGAAAACTAAATTTTAGTCTGTGTAGAACCTATTTTCTCTCGTGGTCGGCAGCCCTACGTGAACTAATACAACCGGAGGAGGGTTGAGTCAGGCCAGTGTCCAGAATAATGTGAATGTAGTTGGAAATAAGATCTTAATCAAATTCAAATTGCAATTTGAATGATTGCAATTAGCAACAAAATATTCTGGTTCATATGAAACCTGCAAAACCCTGTAGTTTAAACCGCTACAAACATGTTCTGAAATGTATGTTATTGTTCAGCAGCTCATATTTCTGTCCTCCTCAAATGTCACTTTCCCTGGCCGCGTTTCAATTCGGAACGTTGAACTGAAATCTACAGTTAAAAACACGATCAGGGCAATCTAATCACAATGCTTTTTAAAAAAAAAAAAATTGCAATCTCAAACACATTCAGTCTCCGCCCACTTTTCCTGTTGACCAGCCTCTGTCCTGTTCTGAGCCAGTGATGGGAGGATTAAACCAAAAGCAGTGATTTGTGAAAAGGAGCAAATACTTATAATACCTCAGAATTCAATGTAAAGTGTTCAAGAATAGTGGCGATATGGTAATAATTGTGACGTAGCCTCTGAGGAACTCGTTTACCCTGTCGCCCGCCCCAACGGCATAAGACTGAACTCCCTACATCTCCCCAAACAAGACTACTTATGTATGATTAGTTTGTGGCTATTGTTGGTTAATCTGAAACAAAACATAATTAGATCGAGAGTGCATCACAAAAGCAACAATTATCAATTTCTGTCTCACTGGCTGTTAAAATTATCTGTTCTTTGTCAATTTCCACCACAAAGTCTGGAACATATTCAAGAATTACTTGTTAGAACGATTGCGTTATTTTGTGAGCAGCAACACGTTTGTAGAGCAATTCAGATTATCTTATTGCAAAGAATATTGAATGAGTTGTATCTTGCTGAATGCGTTAAGAATACAGCCCTCAACCAAGGCAAAAAAGATACCCAGATACCAATCGATTTGAAACGTAAATATTAATTTGAAAAGTAAAGTGTCACAAATATCACATAAATGGGACAAAATTGCACTTTTTCTGAATATTTTTAATGGTCTTGATCCGTATTAGAACTGGTATAAGACAACATGCCAATATTAAAGAAACTATGATTATTGTGTGTTTAAAAAAGCATTTTGCAGTCTAAAAAAGATAGTTTTCAATTAACACTGTGGCAACATAAATTGGCATCGAGTGTCAAGCGTTAAGAGCAGAAATTGTAGTATCGTGACACTCACAATAATGAAGATCCTCTGAAAACAAGTTTTTTAATTGAGCTGTTAGGAAGTATCAGCCTTTCCTTGGTAGAACAAGATTGTCTTACTTTCTTTCTTTGTCGATACTAATCAGAAAAAAACATGACATACTTCACGGGGATAATTAAAGCAATTAAAACAAGACATTTAAAGCTGTTTTTACCACGACAACAAGCAACAAGCAACCTTTAAACGTGAATGTTAAAATGAACTTGCTAAATCTAAGATACTTGGGGGAAGAATAAAAGATAAATATGTGGAGTTTTAGTGAAATAATTTAATTAACCAATCATTTCTTGAATAATGCCTCTTAAAAAGCCCCAGAAAAGTTCTTTCTAATTACATTTTGAGCTGCATATTAGCACCACTCTTACAACAGATGTTAATTAGCCGTGTGCAAAAGAAGGTTTAAAGAGGAAAAGGCATAAAATAGCTGACAAAGGAACAGGTGAAAACTAAAAGAGGAAAATGTGATAAATGAAACGCTTGTCTCCATAGAGATGTTCCTGCTTCGCCTGCAATGTTCCACATCATGGCATTATATTTACCCATCTCACATTTGTTCAATTACATGTGGTTTTATTGCAAAAAATGACCTTCAAAAACATGCATTCTTGAGGGGGCTCGCTTCTCCACAGATCTGACCGGGTAGGGCGTCAGCTGCTACTTATATACTTATACTGCAGAGAGACTTATGTGATATTATTTGTTGTCACACCGCATTTCATACTCCAGTGCAACTTTTATATGATTTTTTCTTCTCTATAATGCATTTTTTGGCTGGTGCGACTTATACTCCGGAAAATACGGTACTTGCTTCTAAAACCGTCACGGATATTAGTTTTTGGTTTTTATAATTATATTGGGACCTGAATTATCACTGAATAATCAATTAACCTAATAATCTTGACATCCCTATAGGGCAAGCAACAACATGTCGCATCTTACAGAACAGAGCACATGACTGTACCATTAAATAAAACTACTTGTTATGCATCTGTTCCTTTCTTACATTAAGGCTCCCAGGGCGATATAGCCATCCGACACGCACAGCTCTCTTAGGATATGTGTGGTTGACGCTTAACAACACCAACAGCGCGATGAAGACAAATGACGTGTCAGAAACTGCAGCCGGGGAAGTTGTCATTTCCCGGCTGCACCTGACAAGCCCCAACACACACTTGCATGCGCACGGATACAATGTCCAGTGGCTGTTTGCGAAGAGGAAAGAGAAGGGACACTGCTCTCATTTCCTGTCTGTAATAACCGTAAACAGCTCGACAAGAGTGACTACAAATGAATCACTCAGATGTTGGCTCGCAGTAATCGCGGAAAATGACTTGGCGCATTAATGACTGTTTGGGATTTTTAGTGCCGAACAGAAGACGGCGAGACACTAAATTCAAGGTCATTAATACTGAGAAATTGATGTGCGATTTCCAAGACGGTTGACGGCGGACTCGAACGGCCGTCTTTCTCTCCCTGCGCTTATTTTTATTTCCTTTTCCCGTCTTCTCGTCGCACCTCCCCGTCCCTCGTGCGCCCTCTTTACCCGGTCGCCTCTTTTTAAATACCACTCTTCAATTATTGACAGTGGATTGTGTCGGGTACAAAGACCAGGCAGGGCCGCGTTGCCACCTTCAGAGCTATTCAGGAGGAAAGGGAAAAGTAAGGACACTTGTACGAACGCATACAAATGCCAAGGCGACCACCGGCTAAGAAACTGCGGGCTACATTGGCGACATTTTAGAAGTTAATGTTGTGGTTTCCGATGACGGGCAGACGCTTATAAAACTCCCAAGGGTGATTTGTGTTTTTTGGAACGGACAAACAAACACAGCATTCGCATAATCTGAACCTATCCTGTGAAGTTAATTGTAAGGGATTTGGTCTTCTAACATGCCATATTCATTTTGGGGTTGATAAGCTGCTGGATCACTGCTGGTAACTACTCTGTAAAGTAAGAATAATGAATGAACGTTGGGTTTAGTATTTAACTCCTTAAACTCTATCGATTTAACATAAGTTGGAAAATGCATGATACAAATGAATGGATGAGTGCTCTAATCACTGAGCCACTGTCACTCCAAATGTATGTAGTTTATTATATGTGCTGACAATGAACTTGGTGCCATTTTTGGTTTCACGTAGATCGAATTAGTGCAGAGATAATAAAAGTTCTGTGCGTGATTTTTATTCATCCCAAATTGAGTCAAGCCCCTTTAATCAGACAGATAAAAGGTACTTTCCAGAGAATTCTCACCCATTTCTGAGCTCATCTTTAAACTTTGGGCAGTTTGAAATGTGATGATGTCATGTAAACCTGACATATTTACACACGTCGCAGACTCACCTCATATTCTTCCGATTCGATGAGCAGTTTGGCCGTGCTGATGCGAGACTCGTAGGGCGGGATCTCGATATTCTGCAGGGAGAGGACAACATCGGTGCCTGAATGTGTACACAAACATCCTCAAACAGGGTCCCTCCTTTGTCTGCCGATAACAGCATCTAATTTCAAGCCCCAAAATGTGCTCTGGTGATGTGGCTGTTAATCATAGTGGAAGTGTCAGCACCCTGGATTCAGATCAAGCTGCACTGAAAGATAAGAGTCATACCAGCGGCAGCAGTGGGAATTCTGTGTGCTATTCAAAATCATTGTGTAATCCCAATGCCATTTATTCGTTGAAACCTCATCCTCACCTTGACAAAAAAAAGGCTATTTATGTCAAACCTCCTGTTAGCATCTACTTTTCTTGTCCTTTACAAACTTTGCAGTATTCTTTGGGGTTTCAAAATGTGCTAATGTTGTGTATGTAGATGGCAAATGCAAATCATTTAATTTGCTCATATTTCACGATGCCCTGCATTCTCTCTGTTATATTGAGGTGTTTTTTATTTGCCGAAACACATACTAGAGAAATACATTTATTTGCATATATTTTCCAACTTTGGAAGGGAAAAGAGTCATAGCAAACCTGTAAATCCTCTTCTAAGCCCGACGCGGCTCTCTGAGAAGGTAACCATCCAGCAACACTTTTTAACAAGTACTCTTTGCCTTCCTAGAAAACAATCCAATGCAAATATTTAAGCGGATATGGTGCAGCCTTACACAGCATTTGCAAAATCAGATCAGATAGTTTTTTTTCTTCACTTTCTCTTTAGTTTCTTTTTGACAGCTGCAAAACTATATGTGGAATCTCCAGGCATTTAAATGTTGAAATATTTTTGTACATTTATCAAACTGGAGTCATGCTGCCCCCTAGTGCACTGACAGAGTATTAAAATGTATTTTATTTTTTTCTCTACAAAGCATTCTTAAAAAATGCTACAGTATGTTACATTATCTTCCTGTATCCATGTGATGCAAAATTTCTCAATTAACAAATTCATGAATTACATTAAGTAGTTACTGAATAAAGACAAATCTGTCTAATTAGAACATTTCCCCAAAGGGACAATAAAGTGTGCCTTAACCTCAACTTAACTATCCCAGACAGCTGTTTAAGTGTCGTCCGACAGATCAGGGAGGATTAACAGTTACAAAACTAAAACACGTTCCAGACTCAAAATCAGGTACAGGCACTTTAAGGGAAAGTGATCAAATTAGCAAACTTGTACATCAATAAAAAATAAACATAAATCAAATCATAAAATATTTCCATTATCAGTCAGTGCTTCACACCATCACCGGCAGCATATATGACCTTAAGGTTTGACCCAGTAATTGACTTCCTTTCAGACAATCCTTCTGTGTGTGCATGTTAATGTGAGGGCTCATCTGTTAATATACTGCATACAATCCAATTTGCTCAGGATAATTAAGTCAGCAGAAACCAGCTCTAATGTGGAGGAAGTCTGTGCCCTGACCTGGTTTCGCTCAGCGCTGAACAGGTAACTCGCCATGAGCTGCAGAGCCTCTGGGTTGTCATGGCGATAGTGTAATGCTCGCTCAATGAACTCCTTACATTTGTCCGCTGCACCCTCCTCCATGCTGGAACGCACAAAACAGCTTAGAACCAGACCAGTCGCAATAACAACGTTTGAAGTGTGCTATAAAGCCACTAAAAATAATGTCATGAGCTCTAATATTAAAGACCAATTATATATATAGATATATAGACAGACAGACAGACAGACAGAGAGAGAGAGAGAGAGAGAGCAAGGATTTTACAATACATTTGAGCTGAAAAATATAGTTGATCTCTCAATTAACTCAATATAGTAATTATCATGACAGATCTACTTACAACAAATCACGGGCTAATATGTTTACATGCACACCACAAATCTGATCATTATCTCATTTCGAGTTACCAGATTATTGAAATGTCATTTAACAGTAACATCTGATGCGAGTAATCTGATTTCTTTCTGATTCTGAAAACAAACAAAACAATGAAAACGTTAACAATCAAGTTATTCTAAAAAGCCACTGATTAACTGACACATCTGGTGTCTGATTAATTTAGTTATCTGTTTTTTACTGGCCTTACAGATAGGTAACAATGTAGTTTAAGACAGTGATAAAAGTACCAAAGGTCTGTCAGGTAAATTTCAGCGATGGAGCAGTAGGCCACGCTGACGTCTCTCTCTGTGGGCAGGTCTGTGTCCTCCTCTGGGAAGGCGGAAGCTCCTAGTGGCCCCTAAAGAACCAAGGCAACAAAAATCAGATGACATTGAATGTAATTATGGCAAAAAAGCAGGAGAGATAAGTGAAATATTATATCTTATTGTCTAACTCAACTTTTTGAAGTGTAAAAGTTCTGGTTGTCAAAAGCATCAAACCCAGATACCAATCAATAATAGTCGATCGATAAAGTATCAAAACTAGTCATTTCAAAAGCATCAACATTAAAATACATAACATAAACCGGAACGATAAGGATATTTTCTGAAGAGTTTTAGAAATGATCATGATCTGTATCACCACTAGTAGAAGACGATATGGTAAAGAAACTACTATTATTTTGTGTTGAAAATTACAGTTTGATCACTGTGGTATTGAAATTGGTATCAAGTATAGCGCGTTTCCCTAGTGTCGAAATTGAGTTTGAAATTTCAATATCTTGACACCACTACTAGGAGGATCAGTAGATCAATATAAAATCTAATTGCAATTTTATGTATGTTTCAACATTGCCCTCTAGTGACAATGTCAACATGTTGCAGAGGATTGTAACAGAAACATGCAACGAGTGAATGTGAATAAACATGAACATACCGTTGTCTGTGCTTGCTTTTCCAGTGCAGAAAGCAGAACATGTATTCCTTTCAGATAGAAATCCACAGCCTCTTGTCCCGTGTGTATCTGCCCCAAAGACATGTATTTTCTATGGCCGGCGTCTGGGCTCAACTCCACTGCTCGTTGTAATGTCTGGATGTTAGTCAAGGTTTTTTGTTTCCAGATGAGGAAAATTACATAACTTCTATTTTGAACTCTTTAATGTCAAGTCTTATGGCTGTAGCAACTAATTCTATCCAACTGTTTTGACTTGAATTATTGCTGTAATTTCTGGACCTATCTATATGAAACAAAGAACTGGAACAAAATTCAACAACTTCATTGTCACATTAGCTTCAGAAAGTAGTACAATTATTCAACCCCAATGTAATGTAATGTGTGATGTAATTGTTGTCAAATTAAATAACATTAAAATTTAACATAATGAGGTTCAACATCTTTATTTGTCTGGGATTGATGAGGTTCAACTTTTAAGATTAAGGTACACGTTATTGTACCCGTAAGGAATTTTTTTTGATCCATGGCAGCTCCTCAGGAGCATTTGTGGATCCATCATGGGTATGAATATTTATTTAAAAAACTGTATGATAAAATCTACTATGTGAACGCGACCTATTGCTGCATTTAAAACATATCTAATAACATCAAACAGACAGGCAAAAGGATACTTCCTTAGCTTTTAGTGTATCCCCCATTTCAGAGTAGATATTTCCAAGCATGTCCAGAGCATGAAGATTGGTAGCTTCCAGGTCCAGGGCTCGTTGACAAAATAAAGAGGCCATCTCAAAGTCAAAGCTGTCCATGCACTCCTCTGTCTGAAGAGAATAATACGCATTATGCTTGATTAAAAGTTAACAACTTTTGACTGGTGTCTTTATTGTGAACTATTGCTCATTAATAAAGTATTTAATAAATTAAACACAAAGACTTGGAGTTGTATTACATTGCAGATTACATAACAATGATTCATAGAATGTCCAATTTGTTTAGGTTTAGGAAAACCTAGTCTATATTAAGCATGATATACTTCTGAATTAAGGCTCCACTCAGTCCAATCATTTTGAGTAAAAGGGTGATCTAAGACGTATAAGTGTGTATTACCTTTTCCAAAAGTTGTTCCACGGTGTACTTCTCAGCTGTTTTCTTCTTGGCTTTCACATGCATCCTTACTTTCATCCTTTCTTGAGGTGACAACCCAATTATTGCTGGATCTGTTTTGACGGGAAACGTTAGATATCTGATATAGCAAATTAATTTGTCCCAAACAAACAACAAAACATATACGTCCAGTATGTCTGTAATGTTATTATAACACTGAGTTTCATAAAAATCGCAGGAATTACCCCTGGTTGGATGATGCTCTTTCTTCTTTGGCTTGTTTTTCTTCTTGCCTTTTGCCTGTCCTCCCATATTGAAGGATAAAAATGATTGAAATACAATATTTCACTATTTACAATGTGCAAATACGGTCCTAAACACCAACCACCAACACGCGTGGAAGTGCAGGGCCACAAGTGCGCATGCTCAGAGCCACGGCTTCTACGGATAGCATTTACGGACATATTTCATATGCTGCACAATCTCCCATTAATTGGGCAAGTTCATTTTAGCTGCTATTTATTTTGTGAAATAAACGCATGCTTCATTATAACGTTGCCATGATATAAGTTTAGGTGCTATGTTTGTGTGGTATATATATGACACTCAGCGCTTCTTTCTATGGGCGGGTCTTTTGATTGACACAACTAGAAACCAATCAAGTAGCAGGAAAAAGTGCTACCCCCATGACGTATCTGGAACATTCTAGATTTTGACCAATGGGCGAGTACGTCACGCTTTACGCACCGTTTTTTGTAAATCTGATGTAAATAAACGAATGACAGAGACGCTGATGAGAGTGAAATTGCTACAAAACACCGATGAACGATCAATAGCGGTTTGAAGAACTGAGCTAATTTCAGGTAATTGCGCTGTTACAACGTCTATCTAGCTTACATATAGCATGTACGAGCATTAGCATTTACGGAGGCGGACGAATAAGAGGGAATGAATCAAAGAAAGCAATGAATCATTAGCTGCTAGTTGTGCTAATGCTAGCTAAGTGTTGGCATGGGACTCTATTATTCAATCTCAAACGTTTTTACAACGATTCTGTTGCTCATAAGATTAGTCCATAAACTGAGGCTTCTTCTTCTATGGCGTTTTATGGCGGCTGGTATCCAAGCGTTATATTCCCGCCAGACTTTTTAGACTTTAGACTATTCTTTAGACTGCATTCTTCAGTTCAAAGCACACGAGTTCCAAGCGCAAGAATTCCAAGCACATGATATGATCCTCTTCTAGCGCATATTTGTGAAGAAGTCACAAAACGAAACACTATTCAAAGCTATATGAGCTACAAATGTTTACAAAATCATTATCATTATTGAAAGGTGGAAAAATGAAGTCGAAAGATTAAAGTCTGGCGGTAATGCTGCACTTGGATGCCAACCGCCATAAAACAACAACGACATTATTGAAATGTGTTTTATTATTTATTATGCGTTTTGGTTGAAAGTGCATTTTTTTGACCGCATTGTTGAACTGTGTTTGTCTTAATTATTATTATAGTTGCTGGCTACTTGATGTCCATCCTTGCCGCCAGTTTCTTGCCTGCCCCTGTTGTTATCAGACTGATTGAAGCTCGTGGCCAATGCCGCAGGATCGGTCCGCGAGAGAAGTGGTCGGTCACCTCTGGAAGCCCCTGCAGGTCTCACCAGCAGACCTCTGCTGCCTCCACAAAGTGTTCAATTTGAAAAGGAAGCATCTTCGGACCTCTCATTGGTGAAAGACCATGTCTGAGTTGAATAAAGAAGTGGTGGATCTGGTTTGGGGGAAACCCTCCAGTGGAGTAGTGTCTGCATCCATCTTTCGTAGATGGGCCCAAGGTAAGGCTATGCAGAATATCATTCAACAGGTCCCTTTTGATAATCAGAGTCAGAATCTTTAGTAATGTCCACACAAACAATTTGGGTGAAGTTGCTTCAAAACAGAATAAACATTAACGGCAAACAGCACAACAAAGGGGCATATTTTGTCCCTGTTTTTATGGCAGCTGAGATGAAATCTTCTTTTCATCTAGCAGACATGGCTCAGATAATTTTATCTCAAGAGGCTAACTGGATGAATGATTAAACAATGTATTGCATTTGTTGTCTGTTTTACTTGATTCTAAAATGTCTTTTTTTTTTTTTTTTTTTATTGCCTCAGGATTTGTTTTCAGTGAACATGAGCCCACAGCACTGGAGCAGTTTGAAGGAGGTCCATGTGCTGTCATTGCACCTGTTCAGGTTTGAGTTTATATTGTTTATCTACCACTACACATAATTTAACTTTGAACAAAAGCTATTTGTAAACAATATATGTGTATTTTTTTCACAGGCATTCCTCCTAAAGAACAATCTATTCAACAATGAAAGTCCCAATTGGAGACAGATGTCTGGTAAATAATAGCTATATAATAAAAGCTTCCAAAATACTAATCACAATCCTGACAAAACCATATTGATTTTTTTTTTCACTTTGTATAGAGGAGGAACAGAAAACTGCACTGTGTTCAACTTTAACAGAGATTTTGGAATCTGCCTGCTCTAGTCCCTCCACAGGCTACTGCTTAGTGACATGGGCCAAGGGACAGAGCCCACATACGAGCAGCACACACACAAACGCACAAAAACAACCCCAGCCAAACTCTCAGAATGTACCAGAGCCTGAGAGCAGCCAGCCAGCCCAAGAGCAACAGCCCTGTGAGTCTTACATGTGCCATATTCAAATTCCACTGTGTTTGTCACTGTCAGCGATTCTAAACTGTCTGTTTTCTCACCCAAAGCTGCTTTGGCTATTGAAGAATTTGGCTTTGAAAGGTTTCACAGTGTGCTCCAGTAAGTTTTACCTGTATTGTCATATTTTATTGTCTGAAAGACAGCGCATGTAACTCTAGTTTCATTTATCAGTAGCTGCTGACTATGCACTGATTTCTCAATGAAGTGTATATCTTTTTAGCTTTCCAACACATACTGTCTGTCACACAAACAAATGAATGCTACTGTGTCTGCCAGAGGAGTATTGAACTTTCATTGCGCAGAATACTTACTGTCAGCAAAAAACTACTGCTGACTCAGAGTGAACTTGTAGCGTGGCAATAAATAAAGACAGCTTCACAACAATGGAATCAACGAGAGGAATATTTTATAGATGTCAAATTAGTTCCATGTAGTTAAGAAAATATTTTGAATTGTAGTCTGTTTTGTTTTAGCAGTAAACGATCTATCATGTCTGTAGCTGATCTCAGAGAAGAGGTGCTGTCTCTTTACCACACCTGGAGGGGGTGCTGTGGAGTCTTACTTTTCCTTTACTCTGTCATTTTCACCAAGGTAAAGTTGGCTGTAAGTGCAAGAAATGATCTGTATGTGGTAACAACTGTGGTAAAATCTTGCTATATTTTTGTGGTACAGGGAATAGAGAATATACGGAATGAAATCCAGGACACGTTGGAGCCTCTGATAGACCCTGTGCATGGCCATGGCAGGTATGCAATGTTCTTTACTAATTACACGTTTGTTAGAACAAGTAATGATAAAAGTATGGAAATTATATTCTTTGCACTTTTTCTATTTCTATTTTCGTAGCCAAAGCCTGGTTAACCTTCTTGTTACTGGCCATGCTGTTTCGAACGTATGGGATGGAGACAGGGAATGTTCTGGCATGAGTAAGAATAAAATTACATTACACGCCATGCTTACGTGTTGTACAAAACAGAGACTAGATTACCAATCTTGATTTAAAGGCATTCAATCTCTATAATTTCTACCAGATACTATAAATTCTGCATTCTGCATAGTCATACAAATCATTACCATTTGTGTATAATTATGCAGTGAATATTCCTTCAAGACCCTTTCCTGTTTGCAGAACTACATGGTATACACAAGCAGGCAATGGTTGGCTTCCTGACCCTCATGGAATCGCTTCGCTACTGCAAGGTAAAGCTTCATTACCACTGCATATTGGAGAAATATAGTTTTATGGTAACAGAATTATAGTTGGTGCTATGTAACATAAACAAGTCATACTAAATTAATACTTGCCTTCTCACGTGCGAGTTTAATGAGATTTCTCAAACTAAAGTTCCAGCTTTCCCACTCATTCTCATTTCATATTCTGGCATTTGCAATCACTTGTTTTGTACTGTAAATACAGCGATAAAAGTGTGTCAAATATTATATATTAATAATATAGCTTATTGATTTCCAAAATGTTCCATTTCACGAACAATCAGTCACTTTAAACCCAATTTATTATCGTAGGTTGGGGCATTCCTCAAATCTCCAAAATACCCTATTTGGATTCTTGGCAGTGAAACTCACCTCTCTGTGTTCTTCACCAAGGTAAGTGCAGCGCAGTCATCCAAAAGCTTATTTCAAACACTGGGACCTTGTGTGAAACATAAGCCAGACTTCCCTGCCGCTTAGGAAAACCAAAATATGGAATGCGCTTAACAGATTTAATATATTGGAGCAGGTCAGGTATCAATGTGTGGGGGAAAGTAGGAGTGGCTCAAGCGGCGTTAGTCATATATGGTTAGTCTGAAACCTGGCGTTAGAAAGTATTTGCAAGAAATCATACACTTCACACTCATGAAAATATTAGCTTTTTGGGGGGAATTGAGTGTGTAATCGCATGTGCGGAAGGGAAATTGATGTTTGCTATAGTGTAAACCGTCAGAACGACTTCATACATACATGAAAACACGCTGGATTGTTGCCATGGGCTTTTTTCCATCCGTTATCCCGCATTCACTTCCTCAAACACTCATTACCACCAGCATACTTGGGCACAATGCACCCTGGGTGAAGTGTCTTGCCCAAGGACACAACGATGGTATGCTTTACTGCACCCCTGTTGCACCTGGTATCCCAGCAGTCTTTCATCCAAGTACTCACCAGGCCAATCCCTGCTTAGCCTCTGAGATCTGATGATATCGGGCTTTGACAAGATTGTATGGCCACTTGTCAATGGTTCTTATTGTATCTTAATTTCAACAATATGGGTACTTAATTTTTTTCCATTCACAAACAAATCTCAGACCAAGAAACGGCACAAGAAGTAGAGATTTCTTTAACAGAAAATCAAGGCAAAACATCCGTAACCCTAGCATCCAGTTTGCTGACTTTTTTTCTTGCACCTGCAGTTTGTTATGTAATGTTATATACGTAATAAATGCGGGACCAACTTAACAGGGTCAAATCAGCCTGACCCTGGATGTTTTCGGGTTAGTATTGTCATCAAATACATTTTTGTGGTCACAAAATAATGTCTCGGTTCTTGGAAAATACCTATATCTTCATTCAGCAACATGCAAATGCAATTACGCACACAGAAACATATGGGACAACCCTGAGTTAGAATACCATGAGGTCAACTCTACTCCAGGAGACACTTTGAAGTATGAGTCATCAGATGGCTGCGCTTGTGTCAGTCGGTGCATTCAAACAAGCCTGTTTATCATCACAGAAGTTTACTGTAATTTAATCTTCAGTTGGTATAGTGAGAGGAAATCAATTCTCCTGCTGTTGCAAAAATGGCACTGAAGAGGCCAAAAAATCCCCAGCAATCATCTTCATTATAAAGCAATGCCCTTAATACTCCATTGATTAAAGCTCTGTTACACGCCTAACTGTGTGCAAGGCGCGTGGATCATATGTTGGCCCTCTGATGAGCGTCGTCATGTGCGCTGATGACCCTCCCCCGGCACCGGTGACATGTTCACATATACACAGATACATAGTTAAACTCTTACAAGTGCATTCCTCAGTGCAGGGAACCTAATCCTGATTAGTATTAGCTTTGTATGTGTGTCTTCAGGTGGATGACTTCCTGTAGGGAATGTGAGTCCATAGTTCCCATCTGGATCCATTTGTGCTGCTGGAGAGTGGGAAGTGTCTGCGCTACACACATCCACACATTTAGCCACGCACAGGCTCCACACCATAGGCACTAATGGCCTCCACCACTTTGAAACGGCGGTGTAACACAATGACATCTGCTCACAGGCTTCATTCAGAGCCACCTCTTGTCCTTGAGAGGAGCAGCTATTTTGAAGCACACTTTTTTTTTTCCCAACACAAAAATACACATTACCTGGTTATGCAGCTTTTAGGCCTGATATCGAGCCACAAAAGCGGCAAACCTGATCCCGTCCTCTGATGTGTGCATCTCTGGGGACGGGTGTGTGTTCCCCCGAGTCCCCACAATGGCAGTGTGTGTGACCACTGCTTTTAGACCATCACCGTAATATTATTAGTGTTTTTATCTAATCTACCAACACCAAGGCCGTTTCACTTTCTCCGACTGCCCCCAAACACACACGGCTGTGATAATGTGTATATTAAAGTGTGGCAATGGCATGTAAAATGTAGATGCTAAGAAAAAGGCTCGATACCAATCTTTATGATATGATAATGTTTGTTTTGTTGTTGTTGTTTTACTTTTCTTTTTGGACAGTAGAATGTAATTTTCTACACAAAATGTTATCTTCTTTACCATAATGTTTTATAGTACAGTCATATCAAGACCACTCTGTAATTCCTTTTCAGGATCAACACTTTCAAACAAGTATCTTGTACCTGTTATATTAATTTGTTCCTGCGTAGCCTTTTTAGCCTTAAAATGTTCTTTAGTCAAACCTGCAATGAATTCTAAGTTTCTGAGATGCCAGAGAAAAGGGTAGGTATTGGATGAAAGTTGATTTTGGTCAAACATGAGGTGTAAAAACGGAATCATGTTTCCATTTTGCCCAAGTCAGACGTTTCCAGTGGTACCCCATTCACTGCTTTATAGTAGCCCCCCTATGGGAGTATAAAGGGGGCTGAGGAAATGAAGGATGCATTAGTGAGTGTAGTGGCCAGTCTGAAAAAGAATCTCAGGGCCTCCTCCTTCTATAGCCTCGCTGAGTGATGAGGTTAGCAGGATGCATGGCAAACACTCAGGGGATTTTGTGTGAGTCTTTGTTCAAATGTCTGTTGTAGTCGTGTGGGCCATTTTGTGAGAAGAGCACCTGTGGCACACCCAGCCCATGAAGACGCCCACTCTTGTCTGGACACTTACAAATGTCCTTCAATGTCTGCTGCAGCAGACACTTTCAAGCACTCTTGGCTCCAGTTAGGTTAATTAAAAAAATTCAGAAATGCAGTTGTACCAGCTGGCTGATTGTGAACTTTAACTCATCATTAAAGTTACTGTATGATTGGGCTGAAATGGCTAATTAGATTAATTGGGACTTGTTGATAATGGATATCATCAGCAACTAATGCAATTTTTGTTAATCATAATAATTTTATGCACTGGACTTGCCAACATGCCACAATTTTGATTGAAATGGCTTATTTTGATCATTACCAGTTTGTTTATATTCTATCAGAAGGTTCTCGGTCACCATTTTACCTTAATCTGCTTAAAATTGTATTTATTGCCATCTGTAAACATATTTTTTATTATAATACATAGGAGGAAAAAAAACATATTACAATAATAATAATTTGCAATTCTGTTTGAGCAATGAAAAAGTTTAGACTGCTATATATAACAAATGACAAAAAGGCAATATAATGTTACTTAATGCACTCTTTTGTCTGCTTATTACTGCTTATTTGGACCTTTTTTACACATGCCACATAATTACTGTTGCAGCAATTTAGCAGAAAATAACTTTTGAGATAACAGAACAATATTCTTGTAAACTAAACGGCCCAGATGTCAGAAAGTGCCAAAGCTAACAATATCATTTATCTTAGTAACTGGTCTTGCTGAAGGGAGTTTGCACGATATAATAATGGACTAAATGAGGCATTCGTGCAAGTGGGAGCTAATTTGAACATGCTCGCAGTGGAAAACTCAACTTGATGTGAATAACTTAAATAAGGTCCAGAATCAGTTCCGCGCTTACAAAAATGATCTCACAATCAAAGTGTGCATGCCGCTTACCCACACAATATTACAAAGCGCTGTACATCAAGTCATTAATAATTTTTGACAGGTTGGACTAAAGAGCATTGTAATCTTGTGAAAACCAGTCCATGTTCCTGTGAGCGTTCTACATTGTTGTGGTGGGTCCCCAGTGTGCTGTTCCCCCATTAGCACACTGTACAAGTATCCTCTGGTGTCATGTCTCCCTTTCTGTAGAGACACTACCTTTTCTGATCTGTGACAGTCTCATCAATCACTACTTTGTTGTAAGTCATCCCTGGGACATATCAGCTACAATGGATAAAGCATATTACTGATACAAGTTCAGCTATTGTTCCATGTTGTCATAAAAGACGTAGGCTACTTGAGGTGAACCAAACAAACAAACGTACAAACTTGCACTTGTGAGTTGATCCTTTCCAGGTGCAATCATCTAAACACTGACTTTGACTCATGTTATAACATTGTATTTCTGAACTGGAGCTGTGATTTGTTTCATTTGCGCACTGCACTAAATAACATTTCTGATGCAAGTTCCACCACCTGCTTATCGCCATGAAGATGTTATTGCTTTGCCTGTAATGGTTCACACTATGGCATTAATGTTATATCTTCATGGACAAGCAGGTGACACCATCAGGAAAAGCAACTGATTGAGGCGAGCCAGTTATTTCAAGGTATTTTAGAGCAATAAAAACGCCTTTAATTAAAACAAATGCAAGATGGATAAGTTTAATGCCATACAGTAGAATATTCCAGGCAAGTAGTAAGTACTGCATCTGCTGGCACATTGAAAAGTTAAGCAGTTATGAAGCTAAAACATTTGTTAATATAACTTTTTAGCCAACAAGTTGTATTGCACAAAAAATAAAAAATACATACATCCTTATTGTGAGCAGGCTTGCTCCACATCTCCACAATGTACTCTTGTATGGCCTGGAAGAGCCTCTTCCTGCTTGTTTTCATGAAAATGTTGTTCTTTTA
Source organism: Eucyclogobius newberryi (assembly GCF_026437365.1). Classification (NCBI taxonomy): domain Eukaryota; kingdom Metazoa; phylum Chordata; class Actinopteri; order Gobiiformes; family Gobiidae; genus Eucyclogobius; species Eucyclogobius newberryi. Next base: position 28,026,604 of record NW_027315945.1, on the reverse strand, counting down.
GATGCAATATTCCCCAATAATATGACATAAAACGCTTCCATCTCCATGAAGAATGTTCCGAAGTAGGGTTTAAACTTTCTATTTCCACAGAAATCATGCAGGTGACTTTCCACCTCCAGAAAGTTGCAACGTGTCACTTTAAACTGCCCATTATTAATATTTTTAAACCTTTTTTGGAAACTTGAATCTGTTTTTTTCTACAGTATAATCTTAAATAACATTTGAGTTGTTATGTTCAAGGGATGTCATTACTCTGTAGGTACAAGACAGGACACACAGGCCCGAGACCTCTGCTTTGTCGCCCCGGAAACTGATCTCCGCAGACGCACTCTATGGCCACTCAGAGGCTCTCAGCTCAGACAATAGTCCTTTTGGAAGAACCAGAAAGGGTAACTCTAGTAAAGCATGTCTATCTGTCCTGTAGCTTTTCTTTGCTAATGTGGGGACCGAACCAAAAGATGAAAGAATGAATGGAGAAGCCAGTATTGACGATAAAGTCGAGAGAAGGAGCAGGGGAAGTACTCCAAAAATAAAGAAAGCATTTATAGAAGGTTCAAAGGAAGAAGCTGAAGAAATCTGTAGAGCAGGAAAAGGACATTGTTGTTCTTACACTACAATAATGATGGGAAAATGCTAAGTCGGGATACTTGATGAGGTTCTGTGTGAGGCAAGAATAGTTTTGCAACAGGAAAACTGCTTGTTTTTTGAAACTGTAGCACTTGAAATTGTCGGCTACTCCAATATTTTTCAAAATGATAGAATTCAAGATTACGCATTTGTTTATTTTCTTGGAGTGCTTTTGTTCTGCTGTGTGGCCATGCTGTTGCACTGTGAGGGGCCCATGATGTGTACACAAAGCTTGGACTCCAGAGATTGGAACGTGCTCTAAAGAAATAAAAACATGGCAGAAGTACAATCTTTCAGCTTCTCAAACTGAATATTGGTCCTACGTGTGGAACATGAGCGGTTGACCATTGGTTAGTGCAGCAGATAAAGCCAGATATTTAGTGATTGGTACAGTAACACTTGTAAATGGAAAGCATCTGTTTCTACTGTATAGTATATTCAGAACCAAAAGGAAATAGTTGCAGATGACTGGCTTTGACATCTTCCCAACAAATGTATAAATAAACTGGATTTCAAATTCGAGTCCACATATACAAATAATGTTGCTCTGTAGCCATGTCTTTGCGTTTCTGTTTAATCCAGTTCTATGCTCATTGCTCAGATACTTTACTCAGCCACTGCTCCTATTGGTCAGCTTCTGTCATTCATTCTGACTGAATACAGATGGATTCAACCAATCACAGTGAAGTGTGAACTCTCCAAAATAAGCAGATAGTCGTGGTTACCTCTTTAAGCATCATGAACTAAGCTCTAGAAAATTGTGGTGTACATTTTTTGGTATCTTCCATCCTTCCTGTGATAAATATTGTTTTAATCTTCTTTCAACTTACTACATTTTCTTGAAACATGTTAAAGTAGAAATGGTTACCTAAGCTTTTAGAAAATCTTTATCACTTAGCCTCACACTAGTCAATGCAAAAAAAACAAAAACTGTTCTTGACTCAATCACCAAACAGTGCACTTTAGAGAGTGGACAGTCATATCTCCCGTGTGGAGCGCACTAGCCCCCCCGACATGTTTTTCAACTCTGCTGCATCTTCCTCAGGCCTCTAATAAAACGCAGATCAAAGGCAGCCGGGGCAGACTTGTCATCACACCCACCAACGACCTGCCGCCATCATGACAAAATCTGTATCTTCTATGACTCACTATTCTTCTCTCTGTGCTCATTAGCCCTGTATTAGGCCGTGGCTAATCATATGTTTTGTTCCCGCGTGTCTGCCGAGGACCACTTACCAGTCTGCCGCTTTGTTGACATCCTGGAACCAGGTGATTTACGCAGAACAAGCTCATTTTGCACATAGTAAACTGCGGGTGGTGCTGCTTGACGCGCTCCTCAGGAATTTGAACCCATATACGCAAACTATATCTGACAGCCCAAGATCAATTAACCTCTCCGTCGGCGAAAGAGAAACACATCGTCTCCGCTCGACTTGAAGACGGCTCGTTTTTCAAAGTTGCGTTGCTTATGTTAAATCTCACTTACGGTGTCATTCGTCAACGTTGTGACTCCTATGAGACACTTTAAACACTTGACTCCTCCTGAGACAATGCAGTGACCCCCGTCCACCCCATAAGCGCAACATCGCCCTGTCAAACACTACACATCCATACATTTTCCCGCAAATTTATGGATGTGTAGTATTAATGTATCCAATGATGCAGCGTGAATGCGTTCTTTCGCCTCTGTTTTTCTTTGCGCATAAAGAGGCTGCAGCTGGGAGTCATCTCGGTCTTACTCTCATAGTTAGCCCCCAGTACAGTAATAAGCATGAAACCCAAGCAGCCCGTGTGGATCTGGAGGCTCACGCTTTAATAACGGCCAGCTAAAGGAGATGAGCAGGCCTCACCGACTCCAAAAACATGCCGTGTTTGTCCAGTACTCGGTTGTCATAAATACACAATCTCCTCCCGCACTTTTATGGAAGACCAGTTTGAACTTTTTTATTAGCTAGACAACGATCGGGCAGGACACGAAACCCTGCGTTGTTAGTAGTGTCTTGATTACGTTGGATAAATATACCTACTGATGGTTTAATATCTTCCAATTCTGCATAACCACGAGGCGCCAGACAGTTTTTTTATATTCCATATTGGCAAGTAGGTCTGAGTGATATGACACGAAAGAGCAAATCACAATATTCTTATCGGTTGCATTCTTCGGTTCGATTTATTTTTTGTCTTATTGAAACAAAATCAAATGGCTTTCAATTTGCATAGAATTTCCTGAACACAAACGATACATACTTTTAAACATTGCTAAATCAACAACTGCACAAATGATCTCCGCTCCCAAATAAGTGTTTATTATCTGTTCACCTCTCAATTAAAAACGCCCAACTTGATCACTGACAATAACAAATGACTTAATCTCAATCAAAATCTGTTAAATCATGCAGGCCTGTTGTCTAAACTCTTTACAAACGTGCCAAAATTGGGTAGAATAATGAAAACCTGATCTCTTGTTGAATTGTATGCAATATTTAAAAGTAATTCACAAAATTCACCACATCTAGACTAATAATATTCAACACAGATGAGGGGCAACTAAATGCACTTGCAAGTTATAAGCTCTGATCAGGGAAAACGGTTGTGAATGGATTGTACCTTTTGGTTATTCCATGACACATTGCAATATAATCAATAGGAAAACCAGGCTCTTGCCCCTCCATCCGGCCGTATGACATTTTAGCCTCTGAAAACCACCAATCAGCCCAGATAAGACGGAGGTGTTTTGGATGGTAAGTTAGAATGTCTTCTGACAAATCACTTAGGCTCCTTTTGCCTCATTTGCCTGCTTACTTCAATAATGCTCCCCCAGCTGTTAAATGACCCCACTTTTCTTTCCTTTAAAAAAAAAAATATCTTTCTGCAAAATATTTCATCTGCGCTTCCATCCATCCATCTGAGTTTATGATTGCACCTTGGTAATGGGATTTATTGCAGTGGATTAGCATTTGTATTATTCCTTCTGTATCAATTCATATTTTACACTACGCACACCTTTTTGGCATGCAGCTTTATTTAAATTGCGTTGCCCGGACTTTTATTAGAATCTGCAGAGTGATCAAATAAACTTGTATAAACGCAGCGCTTTGGGAGTTCTTCCTGTCGCGTTTCATTTCCAGCGGTCTCTTTATAGAACGCTCGGTCTTGTACTGCGTAATCAAACCGCATCAGAAGGCATCACCATGATTTATGTACACATGCCATCATCGCTCTTGCTAAAAATTCCCCCCGCAAACACTGTACGGCCGGTCGTGAATTGCGGCCAGACTCGATTTCCTGATTGCGTGTTTTGAATGAAAACATACCGTCAAGTTTATCAAGAGATCAGTTAATAACACTAAGGATTGTGCTGATTGCAATGGCCACTCGCGCTGCATCCGACGCGATAAAGAACCGGCAATGTCTTTTTGTCTGCAGGAGATGTCCCTGGTGGGGCCCGAGTCTCCTTCAGAACAAGCGCGGAGGGTTTTCCAGTCGTTCGACCCTGAAGGTAATAAGTGTTTCATGTACTGTATTCACCGTATGGCAAACATGTGATCATTACTCATTTTATTCACGTTTTTATAGGCAATTTTGGTGGTTTATTTGTCTATTAATGGGGCAGCCATACCGAGCATGCTGCACAGATGTGGTATAATTAATACAAATATTTCTCCAGCTAAAATCTGTAAATGTTTCTTTTCACTCCATCAGAGGAACCGAGCTCTGTTACGGTTCTTTCTCCTCGACCGTTGTTGTTTTGCTTGTGAGATCAGATCCATAGACAGCTGAATCAACCGTCCCGCTTTTTCTGCTCTTTCTTCTTATTGTTTTTTTTCCCCTAACTTTTTCTTGTCACTTCAAGGTGACCGGAGTAAAGTTGAACAGGAAGTGCACGAAACACAATGACAGCAGAAGGGCTAAAGGGAGGGTCAAAGATGTTTATGTAGGTCTTGTTTTTTTTTTTGGTTCCAGTTTAAATATACTCATGATATAACAGTTAGTTGGAAATGGAAATCGAGACGCGATTGAGTTTCTCCTACAGTCTGCCAAGTTTTCACGAGATTATGTCACACCAGTACAATTTTACAATTTTGCAACAGTTATCAGGAGAAAAACTATCACAATTTATTGATAATTCACCATTCTTGACTTCATGATCAACAGTGAACACCTAAGTTTTCTTTCATTCACATTGTATAATTGTGTTCAACTGCCCTTGAAGCCTCCCGTGGACAGATTTTTACTATAACACTTAAAATAATGGCTCTGTCCACTGAAACTAGATCGATCACGATTCCACGAGTATATAAACGATGTCATGAAATCAAAGTTTCAGAATGATGAATTAAAGTTTTATAGTGAAAAATACTTTTTGGAGTGTTGTTCTAAAATGGTCATGATTATAATTTTTGTAGCTCTTACGATTATTGTGACCTGAATAATCACTGTATTGACTAAATGAATAATCGAAGCATCCCTATATAAGATATCAATTTTAGTATATACCTGTTTGTCTTTGATTATATTTCATTTCACTTCAAAAGCTTTTACCAAATATTCTTTAAAGGGCCTGTAAACTCCTTCCCAGGTATTTTCTTTCCACTGGAGGAAGATCTCAGCCACTTAACTCGTCTTAATTTAATAATGTGATTCTCATGCACCATCTCTCCGCTCAAACTACATTTCACATTATGTCTCATTGTGGGTTATGATGAGGTTAGACTTTATTAAAACATATAAATGTCTTGTTAAATTAACATTCTTCCTTCCTCGTCTTTTTAGTCTTTGTTTTATTAGTTTTTGTATTCACGAGGCACATGCTTGACCTGAAGTGAACATATATTGAATTAACCCAGATTAGCTGCTCTGGAACCGTGACCTCGAGAGTTTATGAGCAGTTCGTTGGACTTGGATGATACTTGGACCCAGTTTGTCCCTGCAAACAACATTATTCACTCTACGACTTCGAGAATGCATATTTGTTTACATTGCGATCTGCCCCAGCAATGTCCAGCTGTTAGTGTTGTCCAACCGTCCACAATAAGTTACTACAACCATAAAAATGTGCGCGTCAATATGTTGCGAATCTGTTCCGAACCATATGGCCCTCCTCCTCACAAGCGTCTGCTGTTTATTGTACGCATGTTCCCGGAGCGTGTATCGACACAGTGGAGTACGCTTGAGCCGTGTTGTCTAAAAGCACTATAAATCTGGCCACGTCACACATGAACCCGGCGCTCGTCGCAGTGTTGTGGATTCAGGGCGCCAGACGCTCAGAAGTGGATCCTCTCTCACTCCCACTCCTTCTTCCACATGTCTTTAATATCTGCTCATCGTCACTGTTTTGTCTGCACCGTTTTCCCATCTCTGCCGCCTTGGTCACTCGTAACAGCGGATCTGAAGCGGGTTATTTGATAGCGTGAAACCTGACCGCACGTTTTTAATTAATTCAGGGTTTTCCCAAAGTCTTGAAGGAGTAGATTAAGATGTTTGCCAGTTTACCAGAGGGTTGAGAGTTTAATTCACGCGTTACACTTAACCACCTTGACTTATTGCGTACTTGTAGTCATAGTAATGGGTTTGTTGCCGCAGAAAGGGCAATGACTACAAATGGGTCGTATTTAAATCTTGCATAATCCACTTTTATAATGAGGACAATGATCATGACTCTATAAGAAGTATTTTCATAATCATGACCGTTATTTGTACTTCACAGATTCTAAAGCACAAATGAAAAGGCCTTTTTACAATAAAGACTAATCACAAAGATAATCGCTGACGACAAAAATAATTGCTAGTTGCAGTAGCCCTTCTGTTTTAATGGTTTTCCCTCGTTCACTCACTTGAGGTTGTGTTTTGATTGATTGATTGATTCATGCATGAGTAATCTTGAATTGTTCTACATTTTGAGTGCTCCTGCTATCGACGCTCACAGCCGTGTACATTCAGACTTGTCTCTGCTCGTTCTCAAAGGACGCACTAGAATCATAGATTCACTTCTTCAGTTTTTAACTTTCATTCAGGTCAATGAGCCCATTTCACTGATCAGGTCATTTTAGTTCAAAATTGCGATGTGATAGGTTATTGCTAAATAACAAAAAAAAAGCACTTTGAGAGATCAGATTCAGGAACAATGGGAAGTGTAAAATTTTTTGGGTATAACCTGTTCTTCAGATTATTATACATCCATGAAAGTATCAAGCCTCAAGATGGCTCTCACTTGTCTGCTGTAGATTTTATTTATTTAACTTATTTTGAATCCAGAAATTTGACGAGGAATTGATTGTGTGCGTTCATATTTACCTGTTGGAGGTTTGGCCTGGTGCATCATGAGTGCACATGAAAGTGAAACACTATGTGCTCGTCACACACATGGTCCTGTTTGCACTCCACACATTTGGGTGTTTTATGCCTCTTTTTGTTCAGGTAAAGTGATCATCATGTTGAGGGAAAGTAGGTCAGAAGAGACGGGACAAGGTGCATACGCTAGTGTAAAGTCCAGATGAGCGCAGTCCCAGGACATGACGCAGTAAATCACCCAGATGTTGTGTGGATGTGGGTGAAGGCCGTGGTTTATGTTGTGTGCCTTTTCCAGATAACGGTTTCATCCCTGAGTCTCTGCTGGAGGACGTGATGAAAGCTCTCGACCTGGTGTCCGAGCCAGAGTAGTAAGTTTTCTTTTTCGTAAACACTTTTGGGCATGGGCTATGGGACAATATAAGAATCTTGAAATACAACCTGCTCGTCTCCATGGAGATCATGTAAATAAACTTTTTCTTAGCTTTTAACTCGGGCGGGGTATTGCCTGGTGCCTCACGATACAATGCATATCCCGTTACAGGGTCCTTGACACCACACATGTCCTGTGTCCTTCAAATCAATGATAAAAATTCAGTTTTGCTTATGTAGAAAAACAAAATGCATTGGAATTTCATGTTCACAAAACAGAATACATCATCATCAGAATACAATTGTCCTATGAATAAGTCACAGATTATGACTTAATCCAGCAGTCAGCAGGTTAATAAGTTCATAACTTGCCAATTGGTAATTAAATTATGTTGTTTAAAAGTTTCACAATATTCCTCTGTATCGATTTGCTTATTGTTTATCACGATTATATTCCCATTATATATCTGCTACAACTTTAGTTACAACAGTGTTTCCTTGTCATTATCTTACTCAGACTGTATTTTGAAACATGTTTGAGTGAATGTGTTGTCCTGCATTTGAGGCTTGAGTGCTCAGAGAATATCTCCACCCACTGCTCTGTACTTTATTAAAAAATAACATGTAAGGCTCCGATACGCCACGTAGCACTTTGTCCAAAGTACAAACAAGTAAATGAAAAAACTGCTGCTTAAAACTTCACTCTGAAGATGCAGGCTCAGTTGTGTTTCTAGTATTAAGCGGTTTTAGATTGATATTGCTCATTTACAGTGAACATAATGTAAAATAATGAGCTACATGTTATAGTGTCATACTGAATACCCAAAAAAGCATAATATGTCTTCTTTAAACATCTCTATCTGGCATTTGTTCAATTGTAGGTGTTTTATTACTCTAATAGTGAGGAGGGACCCTTGACCTGTTGACTGCTTGTGTCCATGAGATAAATAAATACATACATAGTTTATCATTTAGAAGTTGCTTTGTTCAAAAAGAAAAACAATAATTACCAAAAAAGCTTCAAAAATATATTGTTCATTTTACAATCCATTCACATGTTCATTAACTTAACCAAAGCAATAACAGGCACCTTTCTGATGGATTAACAAAATATCATCTGATTATTCATTTAAGATATCGCCCACTCTTATGTACATGTGTGTGTAGGTGTGTGTGTGGGGGGGGGGGGGTGTGTGTAGGTTTGTGTGTGTGTGTAGGTTTGTGTGTGTGGCACCTGTAGCACGTTTCAAGTTCTAACTCCTTAGTCACGGCCAGGCCAGGTCACCAGCCCCTTGCTCGTATTTCACTGCTATAAAGTAAGACCGCTATTAAAGCCCAGGAAGAAACTAAAAACCGAGAAAGCGAGTCTAAAACACGGGCTTAGGGCGAGATCATTAACAGCAGGAAGAAAGCACGGCAGAGGGAGGAAATCTCTTTAAAGTGCCACTTCACACAGGAGCACTTTCCCATTGGAGGAACGCTGAAGCCTCCGAGTGCTGCTGATCCAGTCTGCGGACCCCAGATGGCCAATACATCACAACAGAGGAGGACAATCCCACCGCCAACAGATTTATACAACACCACACGCAACACAAACTTAACCGCTTTCAGCGTGAGAAGAAAAAAAACAGTTACCACCACGCAAAACACGATCCACTGAATGAGACGGTACAGGTCAGAAGAGTGTTTGTGTGTGGTCGAGTTTGGCTGCAAGAGCATTCATAATCTAAAGAAACGTGTGAAGTGGAGTTCTTTAATCTATATAAAAAAGATATGCACACAACAAAATGTCCCTCCTCCATTGTGGCTTCAAATGATTTCAAGTGTTAAAGGTGCCATAACATACTTTTTTTCACGTTTCGTAGTCTATCCTAAGTGTATAATTGATAATAATAAGGGTTGTGCAACACCCTTAAAACCTAATAGTTAAGAAATATCACCCATACCTTGGACCCCCTCACCAACCCAGAAATGCAAACGGCTTGGTTTGATATTTGCCCCCACCCTTGCGAAGAGCGATCTGGCTCCCCCGCCCAACCCGTGACGTAGTCTCAGAGCGTGTGTGCCCCGCCCACCTGTGACTTAGTCCCACAGCTGTCTGCGCAGCAATGCGCAGCGATGCGCGACTGAGTGAGAAACGATAGAACTTCAGGATGACGCGTGCTTGCCCTTATGACGCGGTCTTGCCCCACCGCCCGTCAGTTTGGAGATTTGAGGAAAGGAGATAGTCTGTACTATAGCTAAACACTGCGGGAATCAATCAAAAAAAACACTCTGGGTACATATATGAAGCACAAATAGCAATGTAAGAAGGTTAAAAGCTCTGAAAAGTTGATTTTGCATGTTATGGGACCTTTAATGCTCCTGGATGTGAGACTCTTGAACAAATTTCTGCCCAAGTCAAACTTTTTTCAATTTTTGCCATATGATCAGTGATTTATTATACTGTGGTGTCTACTAAATTTGGCCATGATAATCTTTTCAAGGGCATTTTTCATTCCCATAAACCAGTGGTGCCTATTGATAAAGAAGACTACAGTGCCCCCCCCCATAGTCTAAAACAATATGAGTTTTAAAATTGGTATTAAAATGTAGTTTGCCGTGCTTTTTCCTTGTATCATTAGAAATAAGGAAAGACTAATAAACAAAAAGAAAAAACGAAATTACAGATGAAATAAAGTTAGAGACATTTTTAGTTTAGTAGAGGCATTTATGTCTTTTATAAACTGTGGGAAAAGCTGCATCAAGACTTATTTTCTTCACTAATCAGCTGACTGCACCGACACGAGGAATAACTGTGGTTTTCCCAGCTCATGTCCACTCTGTTCTTTAATAAGGTCATATGCAGTCACATGTACTGTACGTCTAGGAAGGACAAAACTTTAAATCACTCTTTTCTACGCAAGGATGCATAACTTTCTACGTTGTATGCCTCAGAAGCCTTGGATCTCGTCCGATAAAGCGACTAAGCTGAGCGGTTGTCACACGCTCACCTCTCGGTCTTGGCTTGAACCAGGCCGCTCTCTGCAACACCTTAAAAGGACAATCTCATGTGCCTATTTCTTTTTTATCACATGAATAATAATAATACAACTGATCCAACGTGCAGGAATGTCTGACCGGGGTATATTTAGTTGTACCACAGTATTCTTAAAACATGCACACACTCTTTCCAAATCATGCTTTCGTGCCAGACTGAGTGATGAGATAGTTCTACTGTAAGGCCAAAGCATTTTTATATTTCGTTAAAGTTTCTGTGCCTGATTTTGAACCATGAACGAGGAAGCTATTTCCCTTTGAACTGTTAGGGCCTTGAAAGGTGCTGTACCGGATTCTTAAAAACGTGTCGTTTTAATGGGTCTATAAGTACTTTTCACAACTTTCCATAGGAGCGAGCGAGTTTTGCCGTCGAAATAAAGCTATAAAACATTAGCATGCTAGCACGTTTTATAGGCAAACAACAAACAAAGGACTTATTTTCACCCCAAGAGCTGCTTCTACATTATATGTACTGGGAAAAGCAGATTTTCCTTTAAAGAAAAATAAAAAATGGGAACAGCCCCTTTTAAGGTTGCTCTATTATGTTAAAAACGTAATCATTATCCAATTCATATTTAAAAACACAATTATTTGCCACACTTATTTATGTACTGTCTAAATTTTGATTAACTGAACAGCTCCACATTTCCATTTATTTGTGCATTAAAACATGTCTGCTTAACTTTAACACTGTATTCAGCCTAAATGCAGAAGGCTGAATCTCAGACCTATGTTCAGTCCATTTTTATTGTTTTAAATACTGTCTGGTTCTTTTCAGCGTCAATTTGGTGAAGACGAAGCTGGATCCAGAGAGTTTGGGTGTAATTCTTCTGGGGCCATTTCTGCTGGAGTTCTTCCCTGATCAGGTAAGTGTTAAAGCGACACCCAGTTTGTCACACGCCACAATTATAACAGACACTTGGGGTTAAACACACGCACTAACAACAGTTTCCAGAGTCTTCGCAAAGCACTCTTTTTGTAAATCAAAGGTTGTTGGGGGGGTTTTCCGCCAAAACGCATTCCTGTGGCGTCTCATGTGAAATCTGTGTGTGCGAGATGGCTGTTTTATGATCATCTTTTGTCTGGAAGCATAAACAGAAAGAAGCAAGACGCCTTTTTATGAGCCAGTGCATAGACGGAGAGCGAAAGGGAGAGATAGAGATGAGGGGAACGGTGTTAAAGTGATCAGGGCTTTAGGGACGCCGCAGAGGAACGAGCCTTGAGCCGCAAAGAAATTATAGTACCATTAGCCAACTGGACACACACACAGCCACGCGGGGATGGAGCGAGGGGCTTGGGTTTCACATAAAGGCGTATAAACTTAGACAGGCCACGCTCTCAGACAACACACGATTAGCATTCTGCACCTCGGAGCCAAAGCGACGCGTGGGAAGTGTTTAAGTTCAGTGTCATTGTCGGTTACGTTGCTGTACAGTGGAGATTTGCAGGGTTTAGGTTTCTCCCTGCACACAAACTCTGTCATGTAAGGGTGGTAAATTTTGACGTTTCTCCTGATAATGACGGTGAGATCCTAAAATGAGCGTGCAAACGGCTTGGATGATGTTAAACTTGCGCAAAAAGTGACCGGACTGTGAAATTAAACGGATCTGGAAGATGTCACTGCAAGACTATTGATGATTCACTCAGTATTTCTCCGTTGCATTCCAACTGTAATCGTACATTCTGTTGTAGTGGTGTATATATATTGGTGTATATATCACCGAGCTCTACCTCAGACACGAACATCGTCACGTACATTCACATTTCACGGAGGATTTAACCTGAAGCTTTGGTCACGGGCAGAAACCTCCCGTTGGTTTTTCCGTGTTCTTTCTGTGTTTGTCTTACCTCCATCTCTGTTTAAGAATAACCTGCTCAAAAGCCTTTCAACAACACACACGTTTTTCACTCTCCGACCGCCGTCTGTTTCAGGATTCAGGAATCCCAGACTCGTTTCCAGTCTACCACTACAACGGGCTCAAACAGTCAAACCACAACGAGAGGGTAAGGACCAGGGATTTTCAATTTTTTGTTTTGGTTTATCCGTGCATTTCATCGTAATATTTCCAGTCTGCTCCCGCCACCGCTCATGCACAGACGCACACAAGCTCCTCCAGAATAAACAGTAGCGATTACAAGGCTAATAGCTCGTCCATCCATCCAAAAACCCTGGCTTAGCGTCCTGTTTGTCCGGCATTTCAGCTCAGGGGCCAGTGTCAGCAGCCTCACTGTGATGAATGGCCCCGCACAGGTCATTAGGAGAGCTCAATGTGATGAAGAAATGTCACATGGCTGGTACTCAGGAATATCAAGTTCTTCTTTGTGCTGCCTGAAAGTGATGCATCTGCTGGGGCATTGAAAAGTGTTGTTTTTATGATCCATTATAACCTTGTAATAATATAGTATTTAATATAGTTGTAATAAGCTTTAAACTAAACTTTTTTTGCCATCATGACTTTATAAGTACAGCGCATGTTTAAATTACTATTTGTTTTAAGTCTAATTGTAATTTCACAGATATTTTCCAAGTCATTTGGTGACTGTTTTGCTCTGAGCGCCTCCAGGTGCCAAGCGGAAAACATGCGGAGGGCCTATAAGGTCATGATGGCATTTCCATTCCTACAGTTTCAAATGGGAAAAGCAGACCCACACACTTGGCTGGTATGTGTTTGTGAGTGTCTGCTCCAAGCCTCCCTCCCGGACCCCGCAGAGGACGGGCCGGAAAACACATTAATAGAGTTGAAGCCTGTCAAAGCCCGTGGAATTTGCTGAAGTTTGTGTGTTTCCTTAAACTATGCAAACTGTGCATGAACACGCACTGTACTCGCTCTGCCCTCACAGGTGGAGTACATGGAGGGGACCGCTGTGGTGCTAGGGTTCGAGGACCCCATGGTTCGGACGGACGACACGCCGGTGAAGCGCTGCCTACAGACCAAGTGGCCGTACATCGAGCTGCTGTGGACCACCGACCGATCCCCCTCCCTCAACTGACCCAGCACTGACTCTGTGCACACTGACCGCAAAGGTCCAGCACATCACAAAGACTGGAATCTCACAGAAACGTTAATGAAGACACAACTGTACACAAGACATTCATGGACAAAACGCTGTCGCTCCTGCACTCGCACATTCCACGGAAAATCTCACTTTTGCCATTCCACTTGTCACTTAATCGTCACAAAGGTCGTTAACGACGTTAACATTTTAAAATTCACTGCTCTTAGGTTGCGTTCATTCATATCAATTCAATAAAGATCTTTCCAAATGAAGTTGGTGGGCAGCTTGCTAATAATACTATGGTAAAGTTTTCGATACAAGTGTAAACCGGTTGCCGTGGTTCAGGGTTACATCTTCTGCAATTACTGGGCCACATGCAACAAAAGCTGAAAATGCAACATCTTAAAGTGTCAAAAAGTGGAAGTATTGTCTGATTTGTGTACGTGAAGGAACAAACAACTGATTTAAAAGTTTTTGTGGGTGTTTATAATATGTAATCAACATTTGTAGATTTTCTCACTGTAGATATATTTCAAAAACAGGAAATGTCCCCTAGAAAACAAGGCGCTCTGCTCTGCCCGTCAGATAGTTTAACATCAAATTTCCCCCAAAAAACATGAACCCAACCTACTTTCGAAACATCTGCTACATCGAGCGATAGACAGCTGCCTGGTGTTATGTAGGAAGAGATGTGTGCATGTCATGAATATGTTTAGCGACAGGACTGTTCAAGTGACAACTTACCAAAGCCTCTCACATTTGGGACCGTCGCAAAGTGAAGCGTTTACAGCGTTCGGGACCAGCCCACACGCGCACCGCCGCAGCCTGGACATTCTTCAGCGTTCCTCAGCCAGATGGAGAGGTGCAAGGCCACACCCGGATGTTGGCTGAGCGGTTGTGTATTTATTATCACTCTGCGCTCTGTAATAAATACTTTTTGGTTTGACTGATGTGCGTTGTTGGTTGTTTTGGGGCCTAGTTTTGAGCTCGTTGACACATTGGGGTTTTTTGCTTTTTTTTTTTGGGGACGTCTATAAGGTCTGGGGCAAGCCCGCTCTAAATCACCAGTGATGGTCCAAAGTCTCTAAATCACAAAGACAATAAATCTTGAAAACGTTTGTGCTGGGTAACTCAAAACTACAAAAATAGATCGGATGGTGAAGCAACAGAACGTGCAAATATAATGCCAAGAACTGACATTTGAGATGGAAGAAAAAAAGTATTGTTTTGTAAAAGTTTGATTGTGCAACTTTTCTAGAGGAGGATG